>NC_056523.1:167300816-167304428 GCF_019175285.1 Sceloporus undulatus
AAAGGAAGAGGTTCCAAAAAGGAGGAAATGCTGGGCTGGAAGCGAAGGGGAAGCTAGAGGCTGGCATTCAGAGGGAAGGCTGTGGAAACCCATGACTTTTGGGGAGTCACTCTCTCTCAGCCTCAGTGGAAAGGCAATGGCAATTGTTCTTGGAACCAATCTTGCCAAGAAAACCCCAGGATGGGGTCATTTTAGGATTGTCATAATCTGTAATGACTCAAATACACACAACAGACACACACAGCTGGAGGTTTTAAAATTTGACAGGTTGACAGAATATGCGCACACTGCTGCCAGTTTTTTTTTTTAAAAGGAGGGGGAAAGCACCCATTCGGTTGGCCAATGGCTGTAGGATATGTCACCTTTGACGAAAGCGGAAATGAATTTGAATGACAACAAAGGAGGCTCCATTTTAAAGCGGTACTGCAAATATGAACTTCAGAGGGGCAAATTGCATCGATTGAGGGAAAAGGTAGTACAAACTTCTTTCCAAACAGATTTGGTATGGGGGCAACCGGATCTGCCCAGTTCTATCCAGGGCAAATGAGCGAGTGGGAATGGGGCCTTTGTCAGTAAATGCTAATGAGCATCAAACAGCTTCTACCATTAGAGGAAACATATATACCCATCATGGCTAGAGGTCCCTGGTAAGCTCCACTTCCATGTATTTATCCAATCTCCTTTTAAAGCCACCCATGTTGGCACCCATTATTATTTCTTGTGGCAGTGAATTCCACAGTTTAACATGGCAATATGAGAAGAATGCTGCCTTTAAAAAAAATCACTCCTGAATCACTTCCCACCAGTCTTGTGTGAGACAGAGAATAATCAGGATTAGTCCCCCTTGCAGCTAAATCTCAAGGTGCATTTTATAGACTTTCTCCTTAAAATTATACAAGCCTTCATTGGCTTGCTATTAGTCTCCACTGAATCAATGGGATTTATCTACAAGATTCACTTACCATTCGATCATTGATTTGGTGGGCCTCCTCTGCCTGGAAACAGTACTTAGGCCACTGAAAACTATTCATAGAGCCCCATCCTTTTGGGTACCATTTCTTCTTAGGGATTTTAGATTTGGTGTCAACAGATTGGTTGTCCTCCAAGAGAAAGGTTTCTTTATTTTGCTGTGATAAGGCTGTCATCATTCTATGCCCCTGATCTCTATCCACCATACTGCCGAATCAAAAGTGTGCCTACATGATTTCCTCAAAGCCTTTAGTTACACCATTAAAAATTTGCTAAGAACCCCTGAAAAAATGCAGCTGAAGGGAAAGTAAAGGCTCATTTAGAAGTGGTTGATTTGACTTCAAGGAGAAAGAACCCTTCAGACTTCCAAATGCTGTAGGACTGAAACTCCCATCTATGCTTGTCCCCCAGCAAACACAAGGAAAGGGATGATGGAAATTGTGGTCAAAGAACATCTGAAGGGTCAGGCATTCACCTTCTTCCATATAATCCTCCATGTACAGTATACTAAGATCCTTTGGGGTGACATTTACTTCAACTGGCCAGCATTAGACTGGCAACTATCCCCCCGAAGACTTTTTCATTGGCTGCCCCTAGATTGTGGAATGACCTGCTGGGAGAGATTTGACAGCTAAACATGAGGTCTGAATTTAAAACAGTATTAAAAACCTATCTCTTCTGACAGGCCTACACAGCTGATTTTAAAGTATGAATTTTAAATTGGTATATTTTAATCTGGATAATTTTAATGTGTAATAGTCATTTTAATCCTAGGTTTATGTGTTTTATCTTATTTGTTTAATGATCAGTGTATATAGGTTTGGGTGTGGGACTGTAACTCTGGAAACCAGGCTTCGATTCCCAGCTCAGCCATGAAACCCACTGGGTGACCTTGGGAAAGTCACACACTCTCAGCCTCAGGAAGGCAATGACAAACTTCCTCTGAAAAATCCTGCCAAGAAAACCCCATTATAGGTTTGCTTTAGAGTCTCCTTAAGTCAGAATTGACTTGAAGGAACACCACCACCAAAACAACAACAAACTCTGTGTTGTTCCTTAGCTCAAGCAACATGGAAAGGCAAATAAGAAATAAAAATTTATTATTATATTATTAATATTCTCCATATTATTATTCCCCATCTCTGTACGGTGAGTGTAGGAGAGGATCGTAATTCTTCTGGATTGCAGACAAGCCACATCTAGCACAGAATTAGAGAATCAACCTCTGCTGCCAACTTGGCCCAGTGGTTAAGAAACTGTGGGCCAAGACAGTTGTGGGAATGAGGAAAAGTTCCCCATCCTTGACTTGGAGATAGAGAAGTGTTTTGGAAGAATAATGAGGAACACACTTCTTTAGATGGCTAGCAATGATAAAATTTTAAATAAAAAATAAAATAAAAATCATAATCCAGGGTCAAACATAAGTGACCTCAATCCCTTGTTTCATGATAAAGTAGGAAACAATGCTGGTTATGTTAAAATGCAATGTATCTACATATCTATATATAGACATATATAGTGTATGTGTGTGTGAGGTTGCTTTGGTAAAACAGAAGGCAGCCTTAATTCTTGAGAGAAACAATATATGCCTCTGTTACCCACAGCTGTAAATATTCACATTCAACCTTGCCTCAGTTACATTTCCCCTGTAAAGTGCATAAGATATCTACAGATTTGTGCAGTGTCCCTGAGCTCCCTTGGTCTTATGGCATCCATGTATCATCTCTCTACTGTCAGGCATTCCTGATGCTAAAAGATACTATAGCAAATGTAGAACTGGGCAACAGGCATAATATCTAAAATGCAGAGGCCCACAGACTTCAGAGAAAAGGCACTTGGGGCCCTCTAGTGACCAGTTTCAGAGTAAGCAGGTTTAGTGTTGCTGATGCTGAGCGCTTCCTTTAAAAATGGAAGAAGGGTGTTATGTGTCTGCACTCTTCCTGGGACACTGGAAGCTACAGTCTATGCACGAGGCTTGGCAGTGATATGTTTTCCTTCGGTTGGTCTCTCTCTTTCTCCAGCTCTTCTCCATCATAGCTGCCCTTGAGAATAGCCAGTCGTTGGGCCAAAGTCTTTGGGTCATGGTAAAGAACAAAGTTATAAAGCAAAGATGCTAAGATAGCACCAGCCAAGGGACCCACCCAGAATACCTGCAAAGAAAGAGAGACAGAGGAGTTTATCGCATCGCGTTCCGAGAACATTTTTGGAACCCGATTGGAACGGAACACTTTCAACTTTACCACACGTTTTTGTCCCCATCGGGTTCCCATCGGGTTCTACATACCCCTCAAAGTGTTCCATATGTGTTCCTCGGAGGGAACGGATAAGAAAGTGATCCAAGCTTGTGGAAACATTTTTAAAACGGTCCAAGAAATGTCAGAGCGGTAATGTAATCCGTTCTTACTTCTGTTCCCATGTTCTGCCTTGTTGTGATTGGCTGAAAGGACTTCCCTCCTTGCATTCTGTTTCCCAAGCTCTAGCCTGGCTCTGGCTGGGGCTCCTCGACTGCAGAGTCCTCCAAAGCCTGGCTGGAGCTTGAGAGAGGCTGTCTCCCCAGCTCTAGCCTGGCTCTGGCTGGGGCTCCTCGACTGCAGAGTCCTCCAAAGCCTGGCTGGAGCTTGAGAGAGGCTGTCTCCCCAGCTC
>NC_056523.1:167304438-167304563 GCF_019175285.1 Sceloporus undulatus
TAGCCTGGCCCTGGCTGGGGCTCCTCGACTGCAGAGTCCTCCAAAGCCTGGCTGGAGCTTGAGAGAGGCTGTCTCCCAAGCTCTAGCCTGGCCCTGGCTGGGGCTCCTCGACTGCAGAGTCCTCC
>NC_056523.1:167304588-167348677 GCF_019175285.1 Sceloporus undulatus
CTTGGTTTTAGCACCTGCATATAGATGGATGACTGATGCCATTATAAAATATGTATACAAACAAGACTCAATTCGTGCTGGGCGGTGTCTTAATTAAAATCAGTGGCTTATGAGTGACGAATCTTGATAGTGAATAGATGAGCCATTGACTTATCTCAGGGCCTGTTTTATCAAGCGATTATCCTGGATAATCATCCTGGACTTGTGTCAACCTCTTGATTGCTTACAGTTGAAGTGATTAATGAGATACTGAAGTAAGATGAAAGAAAGTCAACGCACTCTGCCAAAGTTTAGGATTGGCTCACCTCTCGCTTTCAGCCAGAGATAAGAAGAAGCAGTATAACAAGTGGTGGAATCACTCAAGTATGCTGAGCCTTCCCCCAGCAACAGCGAGTTAGGAGGATAGTGTTCAAGTACCAAGTGAAAAAATAGATTTCAGGATCTTCAAAAGGAGTAATATTTCTTAGAGACTCCATTCTTTTAGGCAGACACCGGGATTCCTTCCTGAACGATCCAGAAGTGTAAGTACAGTAGACAAACATCTTTCAGCAGAGCCGCCTCTTAGGATAGAGAAAGATAGCAGAGGCAAAGACTGGAAAAGTGGTAATAGTCGCCTTGGTTGTTTATTGTTTTGTACAACAAAAAGGACAGTCATTAATCGAACTCTGGCTGCACCTTGGTCCCTTTCTCAGAGAAAGGTGGCATGAATGAAACAAATCATCATCGCCATCATCAGCATCTGCCTTTAACAGTCTGACACTCAGGGGGTGCATGTTATTGCGTGAGAAGTGATACACATGCAATTCAATCCAGGCAATGGCAGAAATCCGAGCTATTTTCGGCAATGGGAATTGGGAGTCATTTTTCGAATGCAAGTCGAAGTCACGTAAATTCGCTGAACTGGCCCCACTTTCTTTTCAGTTGAAATTAAGAGAAAGTCCTCTGTTGGTGATAAACTCCAGAAGGGAGCGAACCGGCTGGAAAGGAAAGGTCCAATGTTCAATGTGTCTTTGTCTTCTAAACCAGTTTCTCCCTTGTGCAAATGTGCTTTTATCTTCCAATAGGATATTGATATCAAAGGGACCCTTGTGAATACTCGAGGGTGGGATGGTTTGAAATCCTCTGGATTCCTTGTTCTGCAAACAAGTTTATTGTTTCAAATAACAACCCTGGTGAAGCGATGTGGAATTACCTAAGTATATGTTGCAGTAGTTCATAAAGTACGTGTCCATGTCTGGGGACAAATCTACTCTGGTTTTTAAGCCTAACATTTGGGAAGAGGTTTTTAGCAATTGGGACGTATATTTTAAATTTCAGCTAAAATTCCAAGTGGAGGCCCTAGCTTACGAGAAGAGAAAGCATGACCCACCCCGCCCCTCTCATAATGTTTACTCAGGGCTGACCCAAGACATTTTGCTTGCCAGAACTGAAGAGCACACAAAGTGATCTCCCCACTCCAGCCACCCTGCCCAAATCAAGGTGCCACGAGACCCAAAGCCAAATGATGTGGCTTGGGACCCCCTGAGACAGAAAACGCACCCCCTTCTAACTCTGGCAATTAAAAAATCAATAAGAACAGATTAAATGAAGCTAACATTTGCTATCTTCTCATGACACTCCAACCCAGGTTGCCTTGTGGTGCTTCCAATGTCCCCAGCAAGTGGTAAAGATCCTTCCGTGAGTTGGAACAGATGTTAGCTTGAGTTTGGGTGTTAGGTACTTCTTCCTCTCGATTTTCCCCTCCCCCGAAGTTGGTGAGACCGCACCTTAAGCAGTTTTTGTACCGACTAAACTATATCAATACTTGACAGGCAGACCCCATAGTGCAACCCTGAAACAGTGAATAGACTGAGACTCTTAGAGCACAGGATGTGAAATATGGTGCATTTTATCTGAATAGTTCAACATTATGCAAAGCTCATTGGCATTAACTTTCCAGGTGGACCTGATTTCAAAAAGGTTTGTTTTTTAGCAAAATACAACTTGCAGAATGCGATAAGAAGCTGGTAGCCCACACTGGCTGCGTTTTTCGGGGTGAGGGGTGGCGGTGGGATAGTACTTCCAAAAACAACCTGAGCTGCTGTGTTGTGTAACCTCCCAATTCGTTTAGGTGTGTCTGGGCAGAAGGGACCGTTGGCTGGAGGCATCTTAGCTTCTCTGATCTACAATATCATCCTTTCTCCTGATACAAGAAGTCTTGCAGAGAGAATTTGTGTTCTAAAAGGGACCTACATCCTGAAGATGATGGATAGAGAAGAATGACCAAAATACTCAACAGAACTGGTGGACAAGTTTAATATAGCAAAAGTAGTGGAGTAGATAAAGATGGGGTGTTTTCACCACAATACCCCCAAAATAATGAAGGACTAAGAAAAACCATACTCCCATCATCCCCTATGGACAAGCTATCAGTTCTAGTCTCTATCCCTCCTCTTTAATGTTTCGTCCCGGCTTCATAATAAGGCGTTGAATTGGCATCATGCTGCCAAATGAGAAATCAAAGAAACGGATGGATACCTCAGGGAGAAAGAATGAGACACCCTATGGTGTATCTCTTGGGCGCAGAAGCAGAAGGGTAAAGTCTGTTCTTAAGTTGCTTAGAGGCAATGGTTGGCTGGCTTCAGTCTGTGAGGGATGCCCATGTGTGTAAAAAAAACTCCTTGGTACAGGAACGTAGCCAAGGGGGGGGGTTCTGGGGGTCCGGACCCCCCCTTCCTTAGAAAATGAATGGTGCATGCTGCTACGCCACCGCACCCAAGCCCCAAATATAATGGTGGCACTTAGTCTGGACCCCCCCTTCCTAAAATCCTGGCTATGTCCCTGCTCGGTAGGGTTTTTTAGTAGGGTTTCTAGCCTGACAAGTGAGATAGTATGTGGGTTAGTGTTGGAAACCTGTGGCGAAAGACATGAGGCAGGAAACCTATGGTCCTTCAGATGTTACTGGACTACAGCTCCGGCTGGGTGGACTATTGCTATCCCACTGACCACTGCCTGACAGCATTGGTGTTCAATGAGATCAGGCAGTTGCATACAGTATTCCATGAGAAGCAGCTTGGAGCTGCTAATTATG
The DNA here is from genome assembly GCF_019175285.1 of Sceloporus undulatus. Taxonomy (NCBI): domain Eukaryota; kingdom Metazoa; phylum Chordata; class Lepidosauria; order Squamata; family Phrynosomatidae; genus Sceloporus; species Sceloporus undulatus. The sequence continues at coordinate 167,307,659 of NC_056523.1, forward strand.
TTGTTACTTTTTCCACTCTATTTGGACTCCTTCTGGTAATTCCTCCTTGTCACTTAAGCAGCCATTTCCATACACAAGGGGAAAGCTTTTACAGCTTTCCTCAAAGGCAATTAATTTCTGACTCCACTTGCATTGCCATCCAAGACTCACCTTGTCTGGATCTCTAGCCTCACCAGATACGATTCCAACTCGCTTAGCCACATCCCTCTCCTCCACTTTCTATCATTTATTAATGTGCAGACTGTAAGCCTGTGGGGGTGGAGGACTGGGACAGAGATTCTGTAATGTCCAATGTGTGTGCCCAGAGCACTAATGATGGGAATAATAAAGAAAATGGAGCAACAGAAGCCACAGCAGCAGTCTGCCACTCATAGAGAGAAACTACTGGAGCAACAATGCAAGGGTCAAGTGGTAACTACCTTCCTAGTGCCAGTCTTTTCCTGGTAGGAGGGGAGGTTTATCCAGTAGAGAAGAAAAATGCCATCCAACTAAGGTCCTCTGCTTGTTAACTATGACATCTAAAGTGTCTTCTGTTGATGCTTGTTGCGAAGGTGGAATGGTGTCTCTTGAAATCCCATTCTTATGCCCCAGTGGGCCTCCCACGCCCTTGGACTCCTATCTTTGCAACACTTGGAGGAGAAACAAGTGGGAGCATATCAGTTTGGGAGAGAGGAAGATTTCCTGGCAGAGGCTGTTGGAAAAAGCAGGACTTCCCAACCCTCCAACATTTCACACACAGAGTGAGAGAGACTACTTCTCTTCCTATCACTTCTCCCATGGACTGAGGTGGGACAACAATATTAAACAAGCAACATCAGTTAAAATACATAGTTTTAAAACATACATCAATTTAAATGACAAATAAAGATATAGACATATTAAAAACAACCCACATTTAAAACACATCATTTAAAATTCACAATTGAAAAATTATCTGGATAAGCCTGCTGGAAGAGATGGTCTTTAATGTTCTTTTAAACTCAGACAGCGTATTCAGCTGTTGCATTCTTCTGGCAGGTCTTTCCACGGTCTAGGGCGAGCGTGAAAAATAGTCCCTGGCTGACAGTTGCCATCCAAGAAAACATGCGGGGTAGCTGTGTTGGCCATTTAACAAATACACAAAAAATCCATCAGTGATACCTGATGGTATCACAATATACTTGTTGCAAGCTTCAAAGCTCCATGGGCTTCTTCATCAGGCAAGATTGTTGGCAAACCAAACAGAAGGAAAAAAAAAAACAATTGGAGATGTTAGTCAGGTGCCTGCATGTTGTTTCAGTCCCTTATGAAAGATGTTATGAGGGGGAGGATATCTTTTGCAGGCAGCCTCCTCCTTCTGGCCATGCAGCAACAGGAAGATTTCCAAAGTCTAGGAAATTTAAAGTTGCCAACCAGTCTTGACTGACGGGAGTAAATGTCTACCAGAGGATCTGTGGATTATTTGGGCGGAGGTGATCCTGTAGGTAACCTGGACAAAAACCATGTAGGGCTTTAAAGGTAATAACCACACTTTGTACCTGCCCAGAAACTAACGGCACCCAGATACAACATTGAGTGTGGTCAAGATGGCAAAAGTACAAGAGGAAGAATATGCAGGCTGCAGCAGTTTTGTCTTTTCCCTGAGCCTCTGGGGGAAGGGCAAGATTCCATCCTCTCCTTTCCCCTCTGCTAATTAATTGAATGCAAACTACTTTTGCACTTTGAAATCAGTTGCATCAAAAGGAGTAAGCTAAGGACAAGGGAGGAAGTGGGAGAAGAAGAAACTGGGGACATTTAAAAAGCAACGAAAAAGTGGGATGGCAGAGTTTATTTGGGACAGATTGGTACAGTAGGAGGTAGGTGGTCACCTGACCCTCTGTTAGTCCCTCATAGGCCTTAGAAAATCCAATTTGTGCCTCGCAGCAGCTACAGAGACAGAAGACATAAACTTGTGAGAGGAGGTAAACAAGGAAGGGGTGGTGTAATGGTGGGTTTTGAAGTACAGATACTCATCATGACTTTTCTTATATCTCAAGGGATAGTAGGCAGCTGTGCTGATCCATATCAACAAAGCACTTACATCAGTTTTCAGGAAACAAAGTTCTGCCAGGAACGTGCTTGGGTAAAGCTAAGGATCTTAATTGTACATTTAAGATCAAGCCACCCTAAAGTACTTTGCATTAAAACATGGTAGTGTGACAAAATATATTGCTGTTGGAAACACCATCCCACATTATTCGGGTTATAGGGAGCGAGTTTGGAGGAAGAGGGCATCTGACAGAGAAGGGCAAATTATATCACCATCCCAGCTAACCCAACATCCTAGCACTTCAACCCTATGAGCCCGGGCTTCACTTGCCATGCAGGTTTCTGCTCATGCACAGAAGCTGGTGGGCATTTGATGTGGAGAGAGCATTATTAGAAAAGCACTTCCCAGGTGGGGCAACTGTTTTAATAAACAAAAGCAGATTTTCACTGGACTGCACAAGAATTAGAAAACCAATTGGCCATGGCACCCGTTGAATACAGAGAGAGGCGGAGGTGCACACCAGTCAAGTGAAAGTCCATTTCTTTAATCATTCAAGGAAATGGCCTGTCATTTTTGTAACTGAACTAAACTGAGAAGACAGCGGGTGAATCTGTAGCCAGAGATAATGTCTGCAGGAGGAACATGGCTGGGTCCCTGGGTCCATTCATGCTGTCAACAGGGGCAAATGAAATTTCACTTCCATGAAGCCTGACCAATAGGATGCCAGCATCATAAGAAAAGAGAAATCTATGAAGCGGGGGTGGGAGATTATGCTGCCAAGTGGGAACAGATCAAAGAATAAATGCTAGTGTTTGGTCAGTGTCAAAAGCAAACAGTGCTTCCTGATTGACTTGGATTGTATGTTTTAGAACTACACGGAATCATATCTAGATGGATAATGTGCCTTTGGACAGAAGAAACCAATATTCTGTTGTAATAATGCTGTCCCCATTGATCATGGAGGTGAAAAGATTAGAAGCAGCTATAAAGTTCATGCCCATACAGGAACAATGGCATCAGGGGAAGCATAATTCTTGTGGAAAACTCAAAATTCCAAATTTGACTCCCACAATAGAAATTGTTCAATGTGTGATGTGGTTTCGATTTGGGAGTGATGACAGTGATTCTGCTGGTGTGGAGTAGGGAGGGAAAAAGGAGAGTACACCACGCACATCAGAGTATCTTCAGGATAACATTTAGGGACAAGAACACTAGAATAGCACAGCTGAATTAAACTAATAAATTAGACCTATCTGCTCCAGGCCTACCTGTCCCTATAGTAGATACCAGGAGCCTGAATGGAAAACTCCAAAGCTGGATAAGGCAACAGCAGCCTCATGGAAATGTTTGGGGCCATCCAGAATTGTAACCCAATTAAAAGTCGGAAGTTCCCATTGGCACAGTTTAAATACATCAGAATTAGGGTCTTCACTTTCGATCCAGGGCAAATCCCCCTTGGAGTGGTTTTTCCGAAAGTGGATTATTCCCATGTCTTTTAGGAAAACCCGTTTCTTCCCTGCGCCAACAAATGTGAACTTGTCATGATCGGGTCAAGTTCAGGGAGGGATTTAGGTCAGAGGGAGGGCAAAGGGTGAAACATGCCTCCTCTCGCAGGCAGCTCTCTCTCTCTCTCTCTCTCGCTTGTAATTGTATTTTGACAGATTATGTGTGCTTTTCTACAGGTGATACGTATTGATAGAATGGTCTGCTTGTGCTACATTCCCTTTCGTTGCTTGCTCCTGGCACGGAACCTCACTTTGCAAGTGCCATTTTTTTAAAATATTTTGGTGGTGTGTGTGTGACAGAATATGCAAATGTTTGTGTTTCCTTTAAATTTGGCAAATTGAAACAATGTGCGAATGCTTTGCACATATGTGTATGTGAAAGCATTCTGAGGTGGCAATCGGAGGGAAAGCAAAGAAAGAGGATGCAGAATGGCATTCGAGGTGAGGTATATTATTATATTATTATTATATTATTATTATTATTATTATTATATGGAAGAGGATGGCATGCAGGGGGAGGCAAGGGCGTTCGGGGGTGGCATTGGGCTTGAAGGGAAGGGAAAGGAGAGGTTCCAAAAAGGAGGAAATGCGGGGCTGGAAGCGAAGGGGAAGCTAGAGGCTGGCATTCAGAGGAAGGCTGGTGGAAACCCATGACTTTTGGGGAGTCACTCTCTCTCAGCCTCAGGTGAAAGGCAATGGCAATTGTTCTTGGAACCAATCTTGCCAAGAAAACCCCAGGATGGGGTCATTTTAGGATTGTCATAATCTGTAATGACTCAAATACATACAACAGACACACACAGCTGGAGGTTTTTAAATTTGACAGGTTGACAGAATAGGCGCACACTGCTGCCAGTTTTTTTAAAAAGAGGGGGGAAAGCACCCATTCGGTTGGCCAGGGCTGTAGGATATGTCACCTTTGACGAAAGCGGAAGTGAATTTGAAGGACAACAAAGGAGGCTCCATTTTAAAGCGGTACTGCAAATGTGAACTTCGAGGGGCAAATGGCATCGATTGGAGGAAAAGGAGTACAAACTTCTTTCCAAACAGATTTGGTATGGGGGCAACCGGATCTGCCCAGTTCTATCCAGGGCAAATGAGCGAGTGGGAATGGGGCCTTTGTCAGTAAATGCTAATGAGCATCAAACAGCTTCTACCATTAGAGGAAACATATATACCCATCATGACTAGAGGTCCCTGGTAAGCTCTACTTCCATGATTTATCCAATCTCCTTTTAAAGCACCCATGTTGGCACCCATTATTATTTCTTGTGGCAGTGAATTCCACAGTTTAACATGGCAATAGGAGAAGAATGCTGCCTTTAAAAAAAAAATCACTCCTGAATCCTTCCCACCAGTCTTGTGTGAGACGAGAATAATCATTAGCCCCCCTTGCAGCTAAATCTCAAGGTGCATTTTATAGACTTTCTCCTTAAAATTTACAAGCCTTCATGGGCTTGCTATTAGTCTCCACGGAATCAATGGGATTATCTACAAGATTCACTTACCATTCGATCATTGATTTGGTGGGCCTCCTGCCTGGAAACAGTACTTAGGCCACTGAAAACTATCATAGAGCCCCATCCTCTTGGTACCATTTCTTCTTAGGGATTTTAGATTTGGTTGTCAACAGATTGGTTGTCCTCCAAGAGAAAGGTTTCTTTATTTTTGCTGTGATAAGGCTGTCATCATTCTATGCCCTGATCTTCTCCACCATACTGCCGAATCAAAGTGTGCCTACATGATTTCCTCAAAGCCTTTAGTTACACATTAAAAATTTGCTAAGAACCCCTGAAAAAATGCAGCTGAAGGGAAAGTAAAGGCTCATTTAGAAGTGGTTGATTTGACTTCAAGGAGAAAGAAACCCTTCAGACTTCCAAATGCTGTAGGACTGAAACTCCCATCTATGCTTGTCCCCAGCAAACACAAGGAAAGGGATGATGGAAATTGTGGTCAAAGAACATCTGAAGGGTCAGGCATTCACCTTCTCCCATATAATCCTCCATGTACTATAAACTAAGATCCTTGGGTGACATTTACTTCAACTGGCCAGCATAGACTGGCAACTATCCCCCCGAAGACTTTTTCATTGGCGCCCCTAGATTGTGGAATGACCGCTGGAAGAGATTTGACAGCTAAACATGAGGTCTGAATTTAAAACTATTAAGGTTTTTAATACTGTTTTAAATCAGACCTCTGTTTAGCTTCTGACAGGCCTAACACGCGATTTAAAGATGAATTTAAATTGGTATATTTTAATCTGGATAATTTTAATGTGTAATAGTCATTAATCCTAGGTTTTATGTGTTTTATCTTATTTGTTTAATGATCAGTGTATATAGGTTGGGTGTGGGACTGTAACTCTGGAGACAAGGCTTCGATTCCCAGCTCAGCCATGAAACCCACTGGGTGACGGAAACACACACTCTCAGCCTCAGGAAGGCATGACAAACTTCCTCGTGAAAAATCCTGCCAAGAAAACCCCATTATAGGTTTGCTTTAGAGTCTCCTTAAGTCAATTGACTTGAAGGAACACCACCACCAAAACAACAACAAACTCTGTGTTGTTCCTTAGCTCAAGCAACATGGAAAGGCAAATAAGAAATAAAATTATTTATTATATATTAATATTCTCCATATATTATTCCCCATCCCTGTATGGTGAGTGTAGGAGAGGATCGTAATTCGTCTGGATTGCAGACAAGCCAATCTAGCACAGAATTAGAGAATCAACCTCTGCTGCCAACTTGGCCCAGTGGTTAAGAAACTGTGGGCCAAGACAGTTTGGGAATGAGGAAAAGTTCCCCATCCTTGACTTGGAGATAGAGAAGTGTTTTGGAAGTAAATGAGGAACACACTTCTTTAGATGGCTAGCAATGAAAAATTTTAAATAAAAAATAAAATAAAAATCATAATCCGGGTCAACATAAGTGACCTCAATCCCTGTTTCATGATAAAGTAGGAACAATGCTGGTTATGTTAAAATGCAATGTATCTACAAATCTATAAAAAATATAACTATATAGTGTATGTGTGTGTGAGGTTGCTTTGGTAAAACAGAAGGCAGCCTTAATCTTGAGAGAACAATATATGCCTCTGTTACCCACAGCTGTAAAATTCACATTCAACCTTGCCTCAGTTACATTTCCCCTGTAAAGTGCATAAGAATCTACAGATTTGTGCAGTGTCCCTGAGCTCCCTTGGTCTTAGGGCATCCATGTATCATCTCTCTACTGTCAGGCATTCCTGAGGCTAAAAGATACTATAGCAAATGTAGAACTGGGCAACAGGCATAATATCTAAAATGCAGAGGCCCACAGACTCAGAAAAGGGCACTTGGGGCCCTCTAGTGACCAGTTTCAGAGTAAGCAGGTTTAGTGTTGCTGATGCTGAGCGTTCCTTTAAAAATGGAAGAAGGGTGTTATGTGTCTGCACTCTTCCTGGGACACTGGAAGCTACAGTCTATGCACGAGGCTGGCAGTGATATGTTTTTCCTTCGGTTGGTCTCTCTCTTTCTCCAGCTCTTCTCCATCATAGCTGCCCTTGAGATAGCCAGTCGTTGGGCCAAAGTCTTTGGGTCATGGTAAAGAACAAAGTTATAAAGCAAAGATGCTAAGATAGCACCAGCCAAGGGACCCACCCAGAATACCTGCAAAAAAGAGAGACAGAGGAGTTTATCGCATCGCGTTCCGAGAACATTTTGGAACCCGATGGAATGGAACACTTTCAACTTACCGCACGTTTTTTGTCCCCATCGGCTTCCCATCGGGTTCTACATACCCCTCAAAGTGTTCCATATGTGTTCCTCGGAGGGAACGGATAAGAAAGTGATCCAAGCTGTGGAAACGTTTTTAAAACTCCAAGAAATGTCAGAGCGGTAATGTAACCGTTCTTACTTCTGTTCCCATGTTCTGCCTTGTTGTGATTGGCTGAAAGGACTTCCCTCCCTGCACTCTGTTTCCCAGCTCTAGCCTGGCTCGTGGCGGGGCTCCCGACTGCAGAGTCCTCCAAGAGCCTGGCTGGAGCTTGAGAGAGGCTGTCTCCCCAGCTCCAGCCTGGCTCTGGATGGGGCTCCTCGATTGCAGAGTCCTCCAAAGCCTGGCGGGGACTTGAGAGAGGCGTCTCCCCAGCTCTAGCCGGGCCTGGAACAAGGTTTAAAAATGTAGGACCTTCTTTTTAAAATTTCCTGGCCAGGAATTTTTTTTTAAAAAAAGTCCTACATTTTAAAACATGTCCTACATTTTCCCAGTTTTGAGGTCCCCAGGGCAGGGATGGCAACCCTATGTTTATGTATATGTATAACATTTATATATGTGTGTGTGTGTGTGTGTGTGTGTGTGTCTAAAAGTATACATACAATATATATACAATATACATATTTTAAATATGTAATATATACAAAATATATATTATATATAATATAAATATATTACACACAATATATACATATATATGCATTAGATAGATAGATAGATAGATAGATAGATAGATAGATAGATAGATAGATAGATAGATAGATAGATAGATAGATAGATAGATAGATAGATAGATTGCGGACTATATGTGTGTATACATGTGTGTGTGTGTGTGTGTGTGTGTCTATATGTATCTTGTATATAAAAAGATTAGGTTGTGTTTGTACAAATATCTCCTTGTAAAAGCCTTTTGTTCTGTGTATGTGGGACTCATGAACAAGAATACACTGTTACAAATACGCATGTGCAAATATTGAAACGTTCTCATACTTATCACGCTTCCTATAAGGACAAATGCGGTAAATTGTGTTCCCGTTACGTTCTCGGAATGCTTTACATTTTCGAATGCGATAATATCCGTTCCCATAACGTTACATCTTGAAACGTTTTGGGAACAGAATAGAAACGTTTCAGGCACTGATGCGATAACCTTCAGAGACATGGTTGTTAAAGAGGGAACGCTAGAAGAAGCTGCAGCCCATTTATTGGAAATTAAACCATCACTGATCCAAGTGAAGGAATGAGAGGTACAGCAGAATGACAGCAAGAATCAGAAACTAAGGGCACAACTAGACTGATTGAAAAGGCCCAGATTTTGTTCCTGTTTTTTCTGATTTTATACTGGGTTAAACTAATTGCTGGTGAGCAGTTATAAAAAATCTCTGGTCACACTGGGAGATGAAGATATATTCTTGGATAAACAAAATGAGTATGGTTCTTCAAAATAAAATTAGAAAGAACAGGAACAAAATCTGTTCAGGAACAACAACAAAAGAAGAAAATAACAGGAACAAGGAACAAGGTTCCAATTCTGGCTGACCCATGAAACCCATTGGGTGACCTTGGGCAAGTCACACTCTTTCAGCCTCAGAGGATGGCAATGGCAAACCACCTCTGAAGAAACTTGCCAAGAAAACCCGGTGATAGGGTTGTCTTAGGATCACCATAAATTTATTTCTTACCTGTGTGACCTGAAAGTTCACAATAAAGGTTAATAATAATAATAATAACAACAGCAACAACAACAACAACAACAAAATGATGTTGTTGTAACCTTCCCCATGTTGTAACCTTCTTAGGAAGGAGGTGGGTCAGAAAGGAAGAGGAAGAAGAGCAGCAAATCTCAGTCATAAGTCTGACTAAGGAAGGGGGTATCACCACAACCCTTAATACCTCCCCCTTCCTCCCTACCTCCCCATGTTAGGATTCAGCATAAAATGTGTGCCAAGCTTTGTCATCTGACAGTCTTGGGCAATAGCTGGCAAACTCTTCAATTTTTCCCTCTTAATTTTGAACAACAGAGAAGGGATAAAAAGGAGGTGTTCTTACCCAGTGCTGGGGAAATTTTCCAACAATGACAGCAGGACCAAAGGATCTGGCTGGATTCATGGAGCAGCTGGTGAAGTACCGCTAGGAAGAAGAATAGGCAAGATGGTGTGATGAAAACATCTATTGTTGGGTCCCTTCTCTCTCCTTGTCTCTCTCTCTGCACCCCCATTTAGAGCAGGGCTTTCAATGCTCACCACAGCACCTTACAAACAAACATTTCCTATAGCTGGTTTTCATATAAAAATCCCTATACCGCCTTTACACACATGCCCAAACATAGGTCTCTATGAGGCTACATACTTTCTTAAAAGATCTTACTCACTCACTGACACTGGAAGGCAGATGGTGTTATTGCTGTACTCCCTACAGTACTCCTTATAGCCATGCCAATGCCTCCCTCTTGCCTTATCTGGGTCTCACATATGTTTTATGCTTGTCTGGAAAGCTCAGGTTCTCTGATCTGCCATGTGCTGAGATCAGAGCCTGAAAACGTTATTTTGTGGCTTATAGAGCATATGATATCTGGGGGATTCTTGTAAGTACATTTTCCAAACTTTGCCTTTGAGCAGTATGCAATGGGATCTCTAAATCAGAGAATAACTCAGGAGTGGGCAAGACTGGAAATTTATAGGATATACAGTATTCTATTTTTCACTAAGTACATGCTCAGCTGCAAAAGAACACCTTGGGAAGAACAGGATAATACAGGGTGGTTCAAATGTGGAGCTGGGACTTGGGAGATCTAGATTCCAGTTCCCACTGTGTCATGAAAACTCAGTCTGTGATGCTGGACCAACCACTATCTCTTAGCCTGATTCACCTCACAGGGAACTGTAATATCTCTCTCTCTCTCTCTCTCTCTCTCTCTCTCTCCAGACTTTTAAATTTAAATTTTATTTATTTTGCACTACGATTAGGGTTTTACACATACAAATTTAGTTCTGTTTTCCTGCCAAGCTTTCTTGGTTTTCATAATCCATTGGCAGCTGGAAACACTTGCTGATCTACTGCAAATCACCCAGACATCTACCAGTTACCTCTACTTTTATGGGAACAAGTAGACTCCGATCAGTTGTTTGTTACCTATCAGTTGTTTGTTATCACTTGTTGTTTGTTACAGGCAAGGGTAAGCTGCATCCTCTGGCCACATGCCTTTCTTGTATACAGAACAGTTAGCACAGTCTCTGTTTAAACTTTCCCAGCTCCTTGGGTTTAAAGAACATCCTACTTTGCCTAGTTAACATCAGCTTGCACATGATCTTTCCTCTTTTATTTCTGTTGTTGTGTCTATTTTTTGCATCAGATCTCAACAAAGAGCATTCTCTATAATTAGAATACCTATATCCAACATTTCAAATGACAGATAATCAGAAGGAAGGAAGGAAGGAAGACTAGCTCATAGGAAATCCTGCTGTGCATAAATCCACCAGTGACAGCTGCTTTGCTTCCATGTCAGTGGGATGGTGAATATGCTCCGGGTTTTGAGATTCACAATCTTGGATAACTTCTTTAAAGTTCATATTAAAACCGATAGCAGATTCAGCACCCCACTGAGATGGAAGCCACTGGCCACCATGAAATCTAGTCCAGGTTTGTTCCTGCACTTACCCCAACTACCTGACCCAAGGCAACAGAGATGCCAATGATGATAGCAGGAGATCCATTGCTTCGGTGTGTGTTATTGGATGCAAAATAGCAGAGAACCAACTGCAAGGTCAAAATGAGCTCCACTGCAACAGCTTGTCCAGAGGAGATGCTACTGCTGACCTGGGTTGGAGAAGGAGGAAGACAATGACAAAGTGGTGAAGGCAGTTTAAGTTTCATCCAATAATTGTAAAGAAGTGGATAGTGGGATATTTTCTGGCTGCAACGAGCAATCCAATGAAGGATTAGGATTTTCCTTGGATGGAACCAACCTACTAACAATGAGAGCACATAATTTCTGCTCCTTTGCACCATGGTTTCTGGAAAAACAGTATGGGACATTTTTTTTAAAAACCCAATATATTACATTGCTTGGGAGGGGAAAAATAAGTGTACCCCAAAGACAAAAAGAAACCAAAAAACCCTGCAGTTCTATCATGACACTTTATCCCCATTGTTTTTGCTTGTTTGTACAGACAAATGTAAAACAAAAAAGTACAATATAAATGGCTTAAATGTGGGGCAATTGATCTCAGAAGCTAGGCAGGCTCAGGTTTGGCTGGTATTTGGTAGAGAGGAGGCCCAGGTGCTAGAGAGGAAGGAGATGGGAAATCTCCTCTGACTAAATCTTGCTCACCATAAGTCACACAGAGCTGACTTGAAGGCATGTAACAACAACAGCAGCAATTGTTTACAACCATTTAGGTGACAGTGCTGTAGAATGCCTACATTGAAAGTCTGGTATGGATCCCACAATAAAACAAGATTATTCAATAGTAAAATATTTATTTTGTTTTATTTGAATTTGTTTATTTAATAATTAATAAATATAAATTATTAAATAAAATTATTAGGGAGTTCAATGTCTTTAGTTTTTGAAACACACCATCTAGGAAGTGAGGTTACTGTGAAGGTCTTTGGTGACCCCTGGTGCAGGGAACCCCCAGATTTTCTTTTGGGGAACAAAACACTTTTTGAAGAGCAGAGTTAGCCCTATGTATTTTGCAACATGGAAAAAAAATGGCACCCTCCATCTAGGCAGGAAAAGGTGCATAGTCCCTATGGCCAGGCCAATTATTCTGGCACACAATGGGAGAGAAAGCCACAGCTACCTTTTCCCTCCTTTCTGGCAGTAAAAATATGATAACAAATTAAATAAGTATTTGCTACACACACACACACACACACACACACACACACACAGACGGTAAGGCTGGCCCTGTCAAGCAACCATAATCAAATCATTAACTTGGGTGGAGTGCAAGGAAATCAGGATTGTTATGAAGAATATTTAAACAAGACCTCCAGAATGCATGCCCTCCATTCCCACCAACATTTCACAGATAAAAACATCGTGGCCAATCAACATCAGCATGTGGTCAAGATGACAAAATTATTAATGAGGAAGAACACATAAGCGAAGAGAGACTGTAGCATTTTGCTTTTGCCCCCTGGCAGGGGCAAGACTCTACCCCATCCTCTCCTCTCCCTTTCTCACTCTGTTAATTGAATGGAAACTACTTTTGCCCTTTAAACTCAATTTGCAGCAACTGAAGTAAGCTGAGGACAAAGGGGGAAGTTGAAAGAAACAAAGAAAAACTGGGACATTTTAACAGCAGATAAAAAAGTAGGATGGCAGAGGATTAATCAGGACTGTTCCTACCAAACTGGGGTAGTTGGAGGGTATGCACACCCTAATAAAGTTGCAGACACGTTACCTGTATAACCCCCCAGACAAAAGGTGCAACTACACTGTGGAAATCATGCAGTTTGACACCACGCTGTAACTCCATCCTATGGAATCCTGGGGTTTGTTGTCTTACAAGGACTTTAGCCTTCTCTGCCAAAGTGTTCTGGTGCCTTAAAACTACAAATCTCAGGATTCCATTGGATGGAGCTCTGGCATTTAAAGTGGTGTCAAACTGCATTATTCCTATAGTGTAGATGGACCCACAGATTGGGTTGGGTAGCTTGTGAAATTAAGTCCCTTAGACAGAAACCTCTGATAATGAGGAGGAGGAGGAGGAATATTATTGTGATTATCTTAATTTACAGACCATCAAAAACAGAACAGGGTGAGGCAAGAAAATTTTAAAAATAGAAAAATTGCTGTTTCTAGCTTAATCCTTCCTTCATCCTGGATGTTGGCTGAGTGAGAATCCTGGTTCTTCATAGGCTTCCTTGCAAAAGAAGAACTTTCCAAAATCTTAAATCATTTACAAAATGGATGCTGGCCTGAGAACAAGGAGGAGCAAGAATGGTGTCTCCTTCCCTCGGCAGATACACTCTGCCAAAGCCTTTCCTCTCCAGGAAATGAGACAGATTGGCCTGGGCTGAACTAGATGAAACCATTGGCCCTCCAGTTTTTTGTTTGTTTGTTTGTTTGTTTGTTTTTGTTTTTGTTTTGTTTTTGTTTTTTGGACTTCAGCTCCCATCAGCATGGTTGACAAGAAGGGACTGTGAAAGGCCAAAAGTTCCCCATGCCTAAATAGTGACATGAAAGTGTCTTTCTTTCTGTGTGTGCATTTGGCACACTTTTAGAACAGAGGGTGTGTAAAAGCTAGCTTTGTTCTCCTTGCCAATATGAAAGAGAGGGCAATTCAAATCTGTGAGTGTCTGGAAGGTCAACAGAGATTAACACCATGAAGCTTTCCCTCTTAGAAATCTGCACATTTTCATGCAGACCTGTAAGAGGCCTCCAAATGAGGAAGAGACAGAGTAAATGCCTATTACTTAATATGCTATGTCCTTAATTCACCATGACAAGTAGAGGAAAGCTCTCCTACTTGTTCACCTTTCACTGCATAGTAAAGTGTATCTTTTTCTTCTTCCATCAGGCCCTTTATCTGTAAAGCTGAAGAGTTTTAAGAATGACCCTTCACTTGAAAGCTGTTTCTACCTGCTGCACCTGCTTCTCTTTCATTGCTTTTATTGGGCTTTAAAAACATTTAAATTTTATTTTATTGCATTGTTGCTGATAGAGTAATGTTATTGTGTTGTGCTGTATTTTATTGTTTGGAACTTTATTGTATTGTTACATTGTATAAGTTATATGAATTTTTTTTTTTTTGGTCGATTATGTTTTCCATTATTTTAGGCTGAGTTGAACACTGTGGAGGAACCACCAGGCATTTTCCTCAAACGATTGTTTTCCCCATTTGAAAAGTAATCTGTTTTGTCCTTTGGGCCTGCCGACATGCAAAGAACAACACTGGAATTTCTGCAAGGCCACTAGATACAGAGGGAATGAAGCTGCGTCCACACTGCAGAAATAAAGTAGTTTTACACCACTTTAACTTTCATGGCTCAGTGCAATGGAATTCTGTGATTTGTAGTTTGGTGAGGGCACCAGATTGCTCTGACAGGGAAGACTAAATATCACACAAAACTACTAATCCCAGAATTCCATAGCATTGAGCCATGGCAGTTTCAAGTGGCGTCAAACTGCTTTATTTGTGAAGTGTGGCAGTAGCCTGAAAAAAGGCTTACTAGTAAGGGATACTAGCGAGGGAAAGAGTACTACTGGAAGTAACTGAATATACCAGGTCAAGGGAGGATGTGGTAGAGACTGTAAGAGCTGCTTCCAAAACATATTTCAAAAAATACAGCTGATGGAAAGGCCATCTCAATTTTGTGTAGGATTCCCAGATTTCAGGGTGTAGACTTTCTACCTGAGTCCTCAAGGTGGTGGAAAGGGATCTCAGGCAGAGGGCAGTTAAAGTGGTGTAAAACCATTACAATTGTGCATTGTAGATACAATCCAAGTCTTGTCTGATTTAAAATCTAAGTAGGGCTGAGCCTAGATTGTAGTTGGATGAAAGACCAGCAGGGATGTTCAAGTAGAGCTATGAAAGAATTCTGCTGGAAGCCCCGGAGACTCAATGCCAGTCAGAATGGACAATGCTAGACTGGATAGACTAATGGTGTGACTCAGTAGAAGCCTCTATTGTTCCTTTCAAGAAATTGGAGCTGGCTCATCATTCTTTGAGCTGTGCTTCAGATTGTTTGTTTGTTTGTTTATTTATTTTGAGCAGCTCCACTGACATCCCCTTAATGCTTACCTGTCTCTTTCTTCTGAGCTCAGTAGTCTTGCATTGATGCAGGGAGGGCGGAAGAAAGCTGAATCCCCACTCCCTTAAAATTCAGACTACAGCCTGAAGCACACTCACAACTTTACTGAGATAGTAGCTACCAGCCGCCACTGTTTTAGGGGCAAGTCAATGCATTTGAAATGTGGTGCTGGAGAAGAGTGTTAAGGATACCATGTGGACAGCCAAAAAGACAAACAAATGGTTTCTTGAGCAGATCAAACTAGAAATTTCCTTGGAAGCCAAGATGATCATATTGAGGCTGTTGTATTTTGACCACATCATGAGGACTCAGGCGGGTTACACACTGCCATGAAAGTACGCGTGGAGCGCGTACTAGGGTTAGGGAGGTGCGGTGCTTCCGCACCTCCCTAAGCCTAATACGCGCTCTGCGCGTAAAAAATGACGGCGGCCGTTCCAGATGGCCGCCGCCATGAGGAAGTCACAGCCGCGCTGCCTCTATATGGGGCGGCGCGGCCGTGACGTCCTTGCTCCGCGCCAGGGCGCCTAGTGCGCCCTTAGCGCGGACCAGGAAGGAGCTCCATTTTGGAGCTCCTTCCTGGTTTGCGGCGTTGCTTTGCTTCGCTGGGCGCAGCCTTCAGACGGCTGTGCCCAGCGAAGAAAAGGAGAAAGGGGCCAAGCGGCCCCTTTCTCCTCCTCCCCGCTGTCACGGGGTGTCCTTGAGGCTTGAAGCCCCAAGGACACCCCTTTTCAGGCTGCAGGGAAGCAGAGTTTTGCTGCTTCCCCGCAGCCTGAAAAGCGGCGGATCGGGGCCTCAGTGGCTGCCGTTCTGGCTGCTGAGGCCCCGATACACCAGGGAAAGGGGCGGGTACAGCCCACCCCAAATAGGTGGTCTGTAACCCGCCCTACTAAAGAGACAATAATGCTAGAAAAGGTAGAGAGCAGCAGAAAGAGAGGAAGACCGCTCACCAGATGGATAGACTCAATCAGAGAGGTCACGGGCATGGATTTGTAGGAACTAATCAAAACAGTAGAGGACAAGGATCCTTGGAGATGCCTCATCCACAGGATCGCCATGAGTCCGGGTTGACTCAAGGACAGTTAACAACAGCAAACACTCTTGAAGTTAACTAATCACAGTGATGGAGAGTCGTTACAGTGTGGTAGTTTGAGTACTGGACCAGGATTCTTGAGACTAGAGTTTGATTCCCCACTTAGTCATGGAAACCCTCCTGGTAACCTTGGGCAAGTCACACACTCTCAGCCCTAGAGAAAGGCAAGGGCAAACCCCTTCTGAATAAATCCTGCCAAGAAAACCCCATGATACTTAGGTTCACTGTAAGTCAGAAATGATTTGAAAGTATATAGCAACCACTCTAGTGCCCATTTAAAACTGATCTGGTTTAGTTATTATCACACATGTCTCTGTACAATTAAAATTCAATCGTATAGGCAAAACCAACATTTATTTGTTAAATACATAAAACCTCTGTTGTTTCATGCCAGCCTGATAGTACTCATTAGAGATACATTCATCTGTACACCTTCTGTTCATGTGAGCCTATCCCTTCCTTCTGTGCAAACGATCATGATAAATACTATGCCTTATATTTAATTTTTCTTATGTAAACAGGACACTAAATCAGTTAGTTATGTGTGCTAAGTGAGTCACTGAGCCTTTACTGGCCCAGATTGGAACCCAAGCAGAATAACTTGAGTTGCAAACTTAAGCTTGAACCTGAATTGAGACAAAATATAAATAGTTTGACTCCTGCCCATCACAGAGAATGGCCTTTGCAGCCATCTTCACTGCCAATGAGATACACTACCTGAATGTTAACCAGTTTTCAACAATCTCTTGTCAGCTCTTAAGAACTCTTGCCGCAGGGTGGCAATCCACACAGATTTAAGAGTTCTTAGTGTTCAGACTCCTAGAGCTGGAAAGGATCCTGGGGAAATTTTTTTGACCATTTCCAATTCTAATTTTATTATATAACTCAACATACATTCTTCTTCAGTCTCCCATCACACTGTCATTCTTCCCCCTTCATTCCCACTCCTGTGTAAAACTTTAGAACATGAGCTCTTGCATGCACTGACCTGGCTTTATCGGTCTTACTCTATAACAGCCTTCCCCAACTTAGCATCTTTCACATATGCAAAACCAAATTTCCCATCATCTCCTGCCAGCACAGCCAGTAAAAGATCACCTTAAATCTTGAGGGTGCTATATAAATGTACTGTCAGAGACTTGGAATAGCATCTAGTTAGATACACCTTGAAGCAAAGTGATGTCACTATCTGACTTGTGATGCCAGTGTGCTTATGCCATCTTTGCCACAAACACCAGCTTCTCAAGGTGTGGCTTCTGCCCTGGTAGACTTGTACATCCTCCTCAGGGAAGAATCTGCTCCCCCCATTTTCATGAGGGATAACTCACAGAGCAGCGTGAGGCAAACCTAAACCTCTATCTCTCAAACTATTGTCCCATTGCTTCAATTGCAAACAGTACAGTGGTTAAGTGAGTCTGCCACCTACTGAGTGAAGATGATACAGTAGACTTCAAACACAGCAACATGCTAAAAATAATTTAAATTAGTAAATGTGTTTTTAAACCCCTGAGGACAGATTCCTACATTCTTCTGTATATACACTCATGCTTCAGGTGTCAGTTTCTTGGTGCTTGAGCTAAGGTTCTAGCAAGCACATAACTTCATTACTAGTGATAATAATAGGTTCTAAGAGAGAAGAACAGGACCACCATCTAAGCAGATTTTGCACTTTACACTGGCTACAGCTCCTTGTAATATGGCACCTGCTCCTTGAAGTACAAGAGTCACTGATGTTTCTGCTCTCTCCCCTTTTCAGCTGTCTATGGTGTGTTCTACACGGGCCTTTGGCC
This sequence comes from Sceloporus undulatus, assembly GCF_019175285.1. Lineage (NCBI taxonomy): Eukaryota > Metazoa > Chordata > Lepidosauria > Squamata > Phrynosomatidae > Sceloporus > Sceloporus undulatus. The sequence goes on from NC_056523.1 coordinate 167,325,571, forward strand.
CACCCCCAATACTTCAGGTCACTTTGGAGGTATGCTGTTTAAATGATGCATGCGTCATCATTTAAGAGTCCGGAAGCCATGCCAAAGCCATGCTCCAGCTCTAAGGATTGGAGCGTAGCTTTGGCCTGGCTTCCAGACTCTTAGGGCACATGCAGCATTTAAACAGCATACCTCCAAAGTGACCTGAAGCAGCTTTTTTTTGGCCTGTCTGTACGTGCCCTATGTTCTCAAACTCTGTCCTGTAGTTTTGCTCTCCACCGCCCACTTCAGGTGAGCAGTTTCCTTCCTCTGCATCATTGTGTGCCCCTCCTTTAAGACAGGACAAAGGTGACCCAGTATGAACCGAGGTCACACATTTTCCTCACAAGCTTCCTCCAAAGGTGGTTGATTGTTTCCACCCATGATTACTAATAGTCTAGAAAAGCCTCCTGGCATCCTTCAGATGTATAGGCCTGCACCTACCATCATCCCCAAACAGCATGCTTGAGGTAGTGGAAGTTGTATTCCAGCATATCCAGAGGACACCAGGGGATGTGATGCTTCCTTAGCAGCAAAGCTTTTCATAACAGTCATTGCAGGTGCTGATCCAAAGCATTTGTCTTTTGTTGCTAATCTAATCCCATTGATGATGTTTTAGCAGTTTGCACTCTACTCTTAAACAGACTTGCTCCCAAACTTGGTCTCTTATTTTGATTGGACTACAGCTTGAAGAATCCTTCACTATTGGCTATGCTGGCAGAGACTTCTGGGAGTTGAAATCCAGAAACATCTGGGGACTCATGTTTGGAAAACACTCATCAGAGCAAGGGAAAATGGCCTTTTAAGCAAAAAATCCCTGGGTTTAAAAACTGTAATCCAAAAGATTAATTTGTATTTGAAGCTCCAGCTTTAACTCATAATGAAGACATACAGGAGATATGTCAGAGTGGCTCTGCCATACTACCTTTCCCAACAGTAACATAGATTCAAAAGATAGAGTGCAGAGACATAGCCATGTTATGCTGGAATATCAGCATGCAAAGAGATCTTGTATCATCTTTGAAGCTGTGCAAAAGAAATGGTAGCAAAAGCTTTCATTGATTTGGTCTACTTCCTCAGATGCATTGACAGATTCAGAAGATAGTGAGAGGCAGGACATACCATATTGATGCCTAAATTTCCCCGAATGGTAGCTGGAGTGACGGCGTAAAGGACAGCTGCCCCAAGAATCCCTCCAGCCAGCTGGGCAACCACGTAGCAGATGGCCTTCACTAGGGAAATGCGAGAACCCAGCAAGAAGGCCACGGTCACTGATGGGTTGACGTGGGCTCCACTCACGCGCCAGGAGATCTGGACTGTGGTGGCCGCAACCAGGTTGAAGGTGATGGCGCTTTGCAGGACGGAAGGGGGTTCTGGCCACCTCAGCATGGAGCCCAGGCCAAAGAAGACATAAATGGCGGTGACCAGGAATTCTGTGAAGACAGCCCGATAGAAGGCTACTGAAAGCACTTCCCTCCACATCCCTGCCAGGAGCTGAGAAGGAGCTCTCTTTGTGTGTGTGGATCAGCCTTGCTGCCTCTTTCCTGTGGCCTCCCTGGCTGGATAAGGGCCAAGGAAGGGAAATAGTATGTAAATGAGTGAGATTGCCACACTGGGCTGGACCAGGAAGCTTATAAGATAGGGCTGCAGAGGCTTTCCTACCCAGCTCCTTCCCTGGCAGTCATGGCTGGTAGAGATGGAACTGCTGAGAAGATTGTGGACCCAAAGGAAAAACCAATGGGTGCTTCTTGGGATTCACTACTAACCCCACTGCCTTGGGGTGGAGTGGGGTGGGGGACAAGGTTAGAGGTAGCTTACCCTAGAAAGGTTGCATGGATGGACAAGTGCTCCCCTTTCCTCGTCTTAAGATGTTGCTCTGAAAAATTCCTCCTAACTTGAAGTCTGTGTAGGAGTGTCTTTGAAGGAAATATGGGTGTGAAACAGGAAGCCCTCAACTCAGATTTCATTCCCAGCCATTGGGTGATGATGATGACGACCACTTTCCTCACCCACATTTCATAATACCCTTCATTGTGAGTGACACTCTTTGTACTTCATTTAAAAAAAGGCATTTCAATCTGTGCCTTTGGACATTTCTGCTTCCTAGACAAACACACACCTTTCAGAACTGCAAATGGTTGCTTGGCAGTATTGAAACCAGTGCAATAGGCACAGCAGCTGTTTGAACAACAACTTTTTTTTAAAATAACAACCCCAAAGGACACCCATCATCTACATTTCTGAATTTTTTTAGTCATTCATTTCACAGAGAGGATTGAGTCATACAAGTGGTTTTATGACTCCATCATGTTTCAGCAGGCAGAATAGACTTCCTCTTGGCTATCTAAGGGCTCCTGTCACTTTCACAGTTGTGCATGAGAGGAAATTTTAGCAGATGTGTGTGCTTTCTTTGTTACCTTGTTGTCTGACAAGTAGCACCTGTTGAAATTCCCTCTTCTACACAACAATGAAAGGGACTGAAGCTTTCTCCAAGTTTCACTCTGGCAATCCTACACAAGATTAAGCATCCAAGGAGAACAAAAGACCTTTTGTCAGAAGCAGTGGAAACTGTTGCATTTTTAATTTTTTAAAAAACTTGCTTTCACGTTACACTACAATTAAGATTTTCTTTCTAACATGTCTTTTATCAGTGTTACAACTGCCTTTGGGTGCCTTCTTTTTTTCAAAGCAAAAGGCAGCATGTAGAATAAATCAAAAGAGAACGGTTCACAGGTCTAGCCTGTTGTGAAAAAGACAGGCTTCTGTTATTATTGCTGCTGCTGCTTGCCTAACTCTTCCTGTGCATTCAGACTAGGAGATGAGGCAGGAGTTTGAAGTACAGCTTGTCGGGATAGGTAAGAATTCTTTCTTTCCTGCTGCATCTCAGCTGTGGAATTCTTTGCCTTCCCAGTGAGATCCTTCTGGGTCCCGCTTTACTGGTTCTTTGTTTCCTAAGGATTCACCCACACTGTAGAAATAATGTAGTTTGACACCACTATAAGCTGTAACAGTTTGCTTTTGCTTTAGCCTTCTGGAAAGGGCAAGACTTCATCCCTCCCTCTCTGAACTCAGTTGCAGCAGCTGAAGTAAGATGTGGACAAAGAGGGAAGTTGAGAGGAAGAAAGAAGAACTGGGACATTTTAACAGTAGGTGAAAAAATGGGATGGCACAGGATTAATCAATAGCAATAGCAGCTTCATTTATATACCACTTCATACCACACTAAGCAGTTTCTAAGCGGTTTTCAACTCTAAGCTAATTGCTCTCAACAAGCTGGGTACTCATTTTAGTGATCTTGGAAGGATGCAAGGCTGAGTCGACCCTAAGCCCCTGGCTGGGATTGATCCTACAACCTTGTGGTTTGTGAGTGAGTGGCGGCAGTACTGGCATTTAACCACTGTGCCACCAGGGCTCCTAATCAAGACTGTCCTGCCAAATTGGGACAATTGGAAGGTATGCACACTCTAAAAAGGTTGCATACACCTTAGCTTTATGACCCCAGACAAAGTTATGAATACAGTTAGACTGTAGAAATAATGCAGTTTGACACGACTTTAAGTGTTGTAGCTCTATCCTATGGAATCCTGGGATTTGTAGTTTTACAGTGTCTTTAGCCTTCTCTGCCAAAGTGTGCTGGTGCCTCACAAAACTGCAAATCCCAGGATTCTATAGGATGGAGCCCTGGCACTTAAAGTGTTGTCAGACTGCATTATTTCTACAGTAGAGATGCACCCATATTTTTTCTTCGGCAGGCCTTTCAGCCTGGCTGATGCCCAATTTTATCTTATCACTGCTGATTTTTTTTTACAAATGATTATTTTGATAATTTCTCTTCGCTACTCATATATATTTTTAAACATTTTGAAGTTAGTAGCCTTGGGGTATTTCTTTTATCATTGGAAATGGCAGGATAGAAGTATCAAAATAATCTCTGAGCCTTCCATACCCTCCAACGTTTCAGACGCGAATACTAGGACACATGTGGCCAAGCATCATCAGGTTGTGGTCAAGATTGCAAAAGTCATGAATGAGGAAGAACAGACAAGTTAGGAAAGGCTCCAGCAGTTTGCTTTTTCGTGAGCTTCCTGGGAAGAGCAAGATTCCACCACCATCCTCCTCTTCTCTGCCCTCTGCTAATTAATTGAATGCAAACCACTCAATTTTCAATAAATGAAGTAAGCTGAGGACAAAGGGGGAAAGTGGGAAAAGGAGACAGAAACTGGAGCATTTTAAAGGCAGCTGAAAAAGTAGAATGGCTGGGGATTAATCGGGGCTGTCCCTGCAAGGTCTGGACAGTTGGAGGGTATAGACTTATTCCCCCTAGGAAAAAGCATCCATTGGTTCCCATGCCATGACAGGATGGCCTGGTACAAGGATGTTGCATCTAGATAATCTTGGTTTCTATTTAAATTTAACCTTTTCTTTGTATGTAAATGGATGTGCGATGAACTTTGGATTTTGTGGAGTTGTCTGAGTCATGGGAATATAGATCAGTTAGTATAATAAGTATATTACATGTTCAGTTTGCTTTTTGGTTAAAATAATCTAAGTGCTTTGAGGTGATGAAGAAGGAAGGAAATGTTTTGAAGAAGAGGGAATTTCCAGACCTGCAGCATTTCACACACAGATGGGAAAAGCTACACCTGGCAACACTCCCTCCTCTATATAATTATTAAAGATGCTGGAACCCTGCCTTCCTTTTTATCTACAAACACGAGAAGTTGCTTTATAGCCAAATAAACTATTGTTTCATCTTGCTTAGCGCTATCTGCATTTATTGGTGGTGCCTTTGTAGGGTTTCAGACAGAACTCTCCCAATCTCCACAATTTCCAGGATGGGTCAGGCCCAATCCTTCCTGGAGATGATAGGGACTGAGACTGGGATATTTCGTAGACAAACTATGGGCTTTACTGAAATGTACAAATCTAGTCATTTTCACATCAGAGGTTCCAGTAATTAAGTGAAGAAAGTTAAGTGCACACAGATATCTGTAAGAGGTAAGCAATGAGATTTACTTTAGGTTTTGTTCTCCTGTGCCACAACAGACACATAAAGACCAGTTGGCCCCTATTTTAGCCTTCAAATTCAACCAGAAGGGAACATTTCTTTTGTAAGAACAACACATTATTTCTCCTCCCTCATGGCTGGGAATTGCAAGGTCTTCCAGATGTTGTTGGACTACAACTCCTAGCAGCCCCAGCCTTCACAGCAATGGTAAAGGATGCCAGGAGTTGCACTCTCAACAACCTCTGGAAAACTGCACAGTTCTCATTGTAGCCTACATAATCTGTATTTATTGCCATTGAAAACATAGGACGCTGCATCAGATCAATTATTATTTAACCCTGTATTGTATAGGGCAAAAATAACAGACCATTGCACCAGTTGTCCTTATTGGCTATACTTACTGGGGTGTTCTAGTTTAACACATCTGGAGGGATCTGGAGTGAGGAGCTGGTCTACTGACAACCTGGCAGCAGCTTTCTTGGGGGTTTAGGAAGAGGCCTTCCCCAAAACTCACTCCCCTGACCTGCTTCCTACCTAATCCTTTAATCCAAGGGTACAGTGCCTGTGAGAGCCAATGTGGTGTAGTAATTTGACTGTTGGAATACAACTCTGAAGATCACGGTTCAGTTCCCTGCTTGGTCTTGGAAACCTATTGGGTGACTTCAAACGATTTGTATACTCTTAAGCCCCAGAAACACAGTGATAGGGTCACCTTAGGGTTGCCATAAGTTGCAATTGACTTGAAGACACACAATAACAACAAAAAACAGTATCTGGCAATTCAGGTGTTTTGCCAGACTCCATCAGTCCCAGCCCACATAGTCAGTGATTAGAGATGATGGGAGCTGGAACTCACTATCTGGATGGTCAGAGAGTTAGCACACCCTTCATACCCTGTGTTATTTTGGGATACAAATATCTTGTTGTGTTTTATCAGTTAAATAGAGACCAAAAACATGAACTTGAAAGGTCAGATGACCTTTAAGTGAACTTCTGGCTGGTCACAGACCTGAAGGCATGTGGAACAGATCCCTGCAACTTTATGGCTGTGAATATTGCTGCTTCCCTACCCCATCATGTGCATTTCCTCTTGAAGGTCACATACATAGGTTTGTCAAACCTAAAGCATTAAGCCAATCTTTTCGCTAACCCTCATTGTACTTTCCCACATCTGATCCTATCCCAAACTCCCTGGGGTTGTCCTGATCTTATTACTGCTTCATTAAATCAATGACACTGCGATCAACAAAAAATATTCCTTTTTTAACTCTGGAGTTAAAACCATCAACCAGGTGGGAATCCTATTGTTTCTGGGATTCCTGGAAAATCCACCCAATTGCCTCGAGACTCTCTAAAAAATCTTGCCTTGGCACTCACACTTTGGCTCAGTCTGGAATCAGACAGAAATGCTGCTGAATTTCATATTGACCCTTCAGCACAGGCTGGCCAGAGAGAGCCCAGGTTTCAGGCAGCCTTGTTGAGCCACTTACACTTCCATTATGCCCTAATTGGAGTTCTACTACTGGTAAAATATTGCCTTACCTTAGCCTTGCTGCATGCTACTACCTTTAGTTTCATTAGTTCATGTGTGTGTATATGAATGCTACTGTTTAAATGGTAATTTTCCCCTTTGCTGTTAATCAATAAACTAAATTGTACTTTGTGCTCTAAGAGTTCTTGGATCTGTTATACACAGGCTAGCATCCCAACTCTTTGAAGAGTTCTCACACTGCTATTAACATGAGCTATTAAACTTTTCCTATTATATATTAATTTGTGTGTGTCATCTCAGTAACCTAGCAATTTGGGTAACAAGAGACTTCCCAACCCTATATTAATAGATGATAGAGGAAAAATGGAGTGTACTGTATGTGTCTGCATGTAAAACACATGCTGTGTCTCTAGGATTGCCAGAATGAAAACCAGAGAGGGCTCCTGTACCTTTAATGGATATGCAGAAAGAGGGAGTTTCAGCAGATGATGTTTTTTACCTCATACTAAAGATATGGAAGTTCTTTCCAGTTTTCATTCTGGGAACAATATCAACTGTCTCTGAACAATTAATTTGGGAGGTGCCTCCCAGAATATTCTAGCCAGCAGCATGATCATGCTGGTAGTTGTAGCATTAAAACTTGATCTCTCTCTAAGCTACATTCATTCTTGCAAAAGCTTTCTGTGCCTGTGTGTTGGCTCCTCCTGGTTGCCTGTGTGTCTTCCTGGCTCATGCACGGGAATCAACAAATCCTTGGTTTGCCTAAAGGGCATAGGAACTCTGCCATTGCCCTGTTGCTGTTCACAACGGAATGGACAGGGTTAAAGAGTTAGAGAAGCCTCTGCCAGAAGAAGTGCTGAGATTTGATGGATGGCTCCTGCAAAATTGTAATACTGTTGCCAAACAGAGAATGAAAAGATTAACAGTCTGATCTTAGGTTAGACATGCCTCAGCCCTGTGAAATCAGCAAGAACTCCTCACTCTCCATACCAATGGTGGCAGGTGGCTTCCATGTCAGGTGTGTGTGTGCATGAATCCCCACCAGGTTTTACTTTGAACTTCCAAGAGAGCAACCCAAGGTGATGAACCCTATCCCCAAATGAGTTTCGGCAGCTTCGATAGCTCCTTTGAAGTTTGGGCTAAAACCCAGAGTGGATCCAGCACTAGAAGGGGGTGCTTGTTGTGGTTGCTTTGCTCAGTTCTGTTGGCACAGTCAATGGCATTAAGGCTGCATCTACAGTGCAGAACTAATGCAGTTTAACATCACTTTAACTGCCATGGCTCAGTGCTATAGAATTCTGGGGTTTGTAGTTTTGTGAGATATTTTGCTTTTTCTGTTGGAGAGCTCTGGTGCCACAACAAACTGCAAATTCCCGAATTCCATGAGGTGGAACCATAACCATTAAAGTGGTGTCAAATTTGCATTAATTCTGAAATGGGCTAGCAGCCTCAGTGCCAGGTTGTAGCTTAACAAGAGGGGAATGCAGTCTTTACTTAGCTGTACAGAACAGACTTTGACAAATCATGATGGGCAGAAACTTTAAGAGAAACCCATGAATTTTGAGAGACCTTCAGCCTAACCAAACTGGCAAGCAATGCCAGAGTCTCCCAGAGCAGATCTGCTCTATTAACCCAGTTCACTGTGTTGTGTGGCATCACTCATATAATCCTGACAAATACAGTTTGGTGAGAGTGATATGAATTTGCCGTTTCCTTCACATAAAATCTGAATCCCCAGGGTTTTCTGTGGAAAGGAAAGGCTTATTACACCAGCTTGGGTCAGTGGTATTGAAGAGAGAAGCCTCTATCCTTCCTTTCAGTTTACGTTTTTGGTTGCTGTCCAAACTTGCCTGCATTTGTGAACTTTGTGGCATGCAGCATTGTCTTCTGCAAAACCTTTCTTTCTCACATCTAGGGAGCATCTCTCACCATAGAGCACTCAGGAGTGTTTAACTAAAGGGGCCACTTCTTTGGCTTTTGCACAAGTGGAAACAGATTGGAGAGATGCAGGCAGCAAAACCAGGCCATTTTAATTGTTGTTGTTGTTATTTTACAATAAAAGGGAAAATACTTGCTTCTAGCCTTCATTTCCCCTGACACCAATCTTAATACAAGGAAAAAAACATTCACAATTAATTTCTTCCTTTGTCAAATGATCCAGCTGCCACATTTTAGCATCAGAACTCCTGTGAAATAGCAAAGCACAAACCCACCATCACTGTAAAAATGTGCATCATTTGGTTTAATCTCTATGTTCCCCAAGGGAAGGCACTAGAAACCACTCAGAGAGGATATCACTAGGATAGAACTTGAGTCTAGATGCAAATAACAAATTTCTTGTAACTGGCAGGTGAAGACTTTCCTGTTTCTGTTTTAATTAAAATAATTTTATTCAAAATTTAACACATGAATAAATATTATTTAAGAAGACTTTCCTGTTTCAGCAGGCCTTTGGGAACAGTTTATTATGAAAGGACTTTTAATCATTGTGACTTTTTAATGAGTACGCTGTTAAGTTGCCTTTAATTCTATTGATTGTTTAATAATTTTTTTTAAAGTGATGAAAACGTTTAACTGTATCTGTTTTAAGTTTTGTAAGCCACCTTGAGCCCCAGGTCTGGCAAAAAGGTGAGATGTAAATAAATATAATAGTGAGAATTCAGTATTACACTTACAGACGCATAACCAGAAGTAGTCACAATCCCTGCATATTCACAATTGTGGCACTGTTGCCATGATCATAACTGCCCCACCAAAAATCTACTTTACCAGGCATCAGACATACCGAGAGAAGGAGGTTCATTCTCCCAGAGAGGGTTCCACTGAAGGCAGAGCTGGGCTCAGACGGCATCTGCAGGAGACACAGGGAGTGCAAATGACCCTCTGTGCACACACCAAGGCTAGAGCTCGGGCTGATATTTAGATCGGATTTCATAGCCTTGAGGGGTGCTTGGTACTATCCCGCAGTGTAACAATGAACGGATGGTCTTCCCAGGCAATGGACAATAAGATTCCAGAATGATGGATGGTTTTAACTTTGAAGTGACAGAACATTGATTGGATTTGAGACAACAGGACCAAAAAACTTGAGGGAGGATAAAGTGATCAGCAAACCCATTTAACCTTTATTTGGTGCTATATAGGTCCTTCACATGTGTTTGGATCAGCGTGACTTTTCCCATGTGAAACTTCCTAGTGTTCCAAAGGTCATCATGGCCTCTTAAAAACTTGCCTTGACTCTAGATATCAAAATATATAACCCCATATTACAGCAAGAGGAGAAATAGAATATGCTACCAAGCAGGATCACTGTCATAATTCATTGTCACAGCCTTGCTTACTGATAAGAGTGGGGTGGAAATATCATCCACTGGCATCTCAACCACCAGGAGGACAGATCTCCTTTCCTCAGTGCGGCCGACGCCTGGTAAAGTAGACTTGGGGAGGGACAGATACATTACTTAGTTATGCAAGTGTAATAAAATACTGCATGTTCCAACTAATAATAATAATAATAAATGCAATGTGATGTGATGTGGTGCTTTTAAAAAGGTTTTAAAGGTTTTTTTTAGTTAAATTATATTATATTTTATTTAAATGATATAGATTGTAATGCATGTTAGTCTTTTTGAAGTTTAATGTTTTAACTCATAAATGTAATTGTTTTTTAAATTTGATATTTATACTTTTATTTTGATTTCTGTTTTAAAAAACCTTGTATTGTTTTAATAATGTTCTTAGCTGCCTTGAGTCCCATTATTGGGAGAAAGGTGGGATTTGCATGTTTAAAATAAGAAATAAATGAATAAATAGTTCCAATAGCAAAGGTGTAACATGATGGCTGCCACTCAACCAGGGATAACATCTCTCCTTTTCCAGTCACATTATTTTGACACCAGAGGCAGAAAATCCTTCAGGCACCTCTTGCATGATCCCTTGACAGTAATAGTAGACTACAGATAAACAACTAGCCCTGATCACCAGGAAAGCTTACCACAGGCTAGTGACAAAAAAGGAGTGGCTATGAGAAGTTCCTGTGCAGTCAGGCCTATTAAGCTAAGAAGGACTGGGTTTTTGATGCTGGGCTAAAGAATCATAAAAATTTTAATGGTTTGTATTTTAATATATTATAATTTAATTTATAACCATTTTAATCCTTAGAATGGTTTAATTGTTTTTTAACTTGTATATTTATGTATTTCCATATTCTGTATTGTTTTTATATTGTATTGTTTTATACTTGTTTGCTGCCTTGAGTCCCTATATTGGGAGAAAGGCAGGATATAAGAAAATAATAATAATAATAATAATAATAATAATAGAAGCCATTAATCAGCAGTCTGCTCAGACCTGTAGGAAATCACTGTTTGCTGTTCACTTTAACTACAGGTTGAGTCTCCCTTTTCTGGAATGCTTGAGTCCAGACGTGTTTTGGATTTCAGATTTTTTTCAGATTTTGGAATATTTGCATATATATAATGAGATATCTTGGAGATGGGACCCAAGTCTAAATATGAAATTCATATATATTTCATATATACATTATAAATATAGCCAGAAGATAATTTTAAACATAATATTTTTAATAGTTTTGTGCATGTTTTGTGTAAAGTTTGTGTATGTTGAATCACCAGAAAGCAAAGGTGTTACTATCTCAGCCACCTATGTGGACAATTTTGTATTTAGGAGTATTTTGGAATTCCCGATAAGGATACTTACCCTTACTTTTTAAAGGAGATATTGATATATTGACAATAAGATTTAATTTAAATGATACATGGAATGAGGATGAACTAGTTCTTCTTCATTGAACTCTGTTCTCCACCTGACTGAAGGCTCAAGATATTAAATGCCTGCCCAAAATGTCTTCTCCCTTTCTCATTTTCCCCTGCATTGCTCAATAATCTTGGAAAGGTTTCAGTACCTACCAATAGTGCCAGCCATTTGACAAATGCCATGTTCACCTGTAGTTTCTGTGATCAGGTCTCGCCTCAACAAAGTAACCCTGATTTAACCCGAAAGACCCACCAAAAACCCCCGATTTAACCCTTTCCTTGCCACCTAGTTGTCTGCTCAAACTGCACCTCCTTCTCTCCCCACCCCCAGGAATTAAGAAAGCAATAATTTCTTATTTCATTTGTATGCCTCCTTTCTGAAAAGGATCCAAGGTGGTTTTTTAAAACAGTTTTGAAAAATTTGCAATAAAAATGTAAAAACAATTAAAATCATCTACCTAAAAACAGTATAAAATTACACAAAAATATACAGAAGTTAAAAATCTTAACTAAAACACACACCCCATATAAAACCCAGCCTGACATGATTATTTATTAAAAGCCTCCTTTCACCTCCCTGGAGGCAGCTCAGATAAACAAGCTGATATCTGGGGCCATTTCACAGTACACATTGCATGAAATGGCTCCTGGAAGGAAAGGGAGATTTTGGGATCATCCCTTCCCTACTTCTGAAAGCCTTTATTCAACCTTAAATGGTTGGCTAGTGTGATAACGTAATGTGTAGACTTGAATAGTGATGGGATCAGGATTTACAACAAAATATAGATTTTTTTTACTCCACTTGTTATTTCTTGGTGCTTTATGTTCCACCCACAAAACCCAAAATAAACATTATGAAAAGAACTCTCTGGCCAAGGCACTGTGTACACAAGTCAAAGCAGCCCAACCTTTTAAACATCAAGGGACTCTTAAATGAATCTGCCTGGCTTCCCTCGCCCCATGAAATACTGCAGAGAACTTTAGTATCTTCCACCTGCATGTGACGCTTGCTGTGCATGATCAAAATATCAAAGAGCGCAAGTGTGTTTGCAGGTGGTGGCAGTGGTGGGGTGGTTTGACTGCTCCCAGCACTGTGAGAAAGTCCATTGCATAAGCTAGCAGTGTGAGAATGCAAACACACGAGAGGCTTGTTGTGATGTCATTGTCCGTTCATGAACCAGGATGTCAAACTCAATGACTTTATTTCTTGGTTAATCCTGTAAAGGTATTAGAAGAAAATAATTAGATATCATCACCAGTGACTGATGTAGAAACTATGGTTGTCATCTTTTTTTATTATCACAGGAAGAGGTCATTCTCCAGCATCACAATTTCCAAAAAAGGTGGAGAACCCTGATCTTCCATGTGTGGATGGATTCTCACTCCCATCAGCCCTAATCAGAGTGTTGTTGTTGTGTGCCTTCGTGTTTTTTCCAACTTATGGCAACCCGAAGGTGAACCTGTCTTGGCAAGGTTTGTTCAGAAGGGGTTTGCCACTGCCTTCCTGTGAGGTTGAGAGAGTGTGACTTGCCCAAAGTCACCCTTAGTTTTCTGGGCTGTAGAAGGATGGGAACCCTGGTCTCCAGAGTTTAAGTGTTGTTAGTCCAATACTTAAAGCACTACACCACTCTGGTTCCCCTCACTCAGAATGATTGAGTCAGTGAGCAAAGTAAAGTTAATGTCTAGCATCAATTTAACGCTGAACTAGTTTGCACTGCTCTCTGGATTAGACTCTGTTACTTGTACTGTGTAAAGTGTCATCTACACTGATGACACTACATAAATAACTTTGCAACGAAATGATGAACTTCTATAAGCACCACCTTATACCAGCCTAATGCCTCTGTCCTGTGGCAATGGGAGGAAAGTAACCTTTTCCCTTTCCTCATTCCTGATATTTCTTGCTGGATCGGGACGTTTTTAACCTTTGGTTGCACAGTGCTTTTGCTCTAAAGCTCATCTCCGCTTGCAAGAAACTCAAGGAAGTCTATCCCCCACTACTACACTGCACTATAGTTTTCTCCTTCCCAGTTGAACCTGCAACATTTGGGGCTCAGCTGCTCTCAGCTTTCCATAGGTCTTGGAGGTCACTTGGTACAGACTTTTCTTGGAACAGATGTGTGTGTGTGTGTGTGTGTACACATACCAACACACACACACCTATATATGTTCTTTTCATTACATTTGCAGTTCAGCAGCATCATTCTCATTCCTGTTCTGGGAGTTCAGTAGAAGAAAGAAAAGGTGACACCTTATTTTTCTCCTTCCTAAATTCATGGAACTCCCCCCTACTGTGCTATATAGTGGTAAAAGGTTGAGTTTTGGGCCTGCAGCCATGTACCTAAGCATTTTCATACTACATATAGCCTCTATGGCTGCTGACACACTTCATAATGAATGCAGTTTGATACTGCTTTAACTGCCATGGCTCCATGCTATGGAATCCTGGGATTTCTAGTTTGTTGTGGCACCAGAGTTCTTTGACAAGGAAGGCTAAATATCTCACAAAACTACAAATCCCATTGAGCCAAGACAGTTAAAGTGATATCAAATTGCATTAATTCTGCAGTGCAGATGCAGCTAGGGAATGTCAACTCTTCCTTTCCTACTTAACTTTCTGAAAACTCATAGCATCAGGAGGAACATATCACATAGGGAAAAGTTGTTTTTAATGTTCTTGCACACATCCCCTGACTTTTTCTCCATCCTCCAGGCTACTGTAGCCAGAAGCTGGAAAGTTATTTATTTGAACTACACTTCCTAGAACTCCAGATCATGCTGACATATCTGTATATTCACATTCAGGTACATACACACATGTATATATTCCCCCCCCAAAAAAAAAGTTGCCCTGAAAGTGAAAGGACCACCGAAAGGAAATGGGGGAAAATTTCAGCGCTGCATCAAGGGAAATTTGCAACCCGGGGGGGTTGCGATGATGTACCAGAGCAGAAGCAAAGTTGCATTCCACACCAGACCAATTCAGAGTGAAATCGAACTGAGCTTGAAAGCGAATTCTGTGAATTCACTTTTTTCCCGACTTCGCCAAAATGAGGGGTCACTTTGGAATCACTGCAGAAGCACCACGGAAGGAGCTCCCATAGAAAGGAATCGCGTCTGATAAAACATTCACGTTATAATGTGAATTCGCATCATTGGACACGCAGTCACGTCGGATCTGAGCTGCAAAAAGCTCTGTGTGATAAACACTGAGGCAGGCAATCCTCCAGGTACTAGAAGTAAGGGAAGGAATTAAGATAGTGAAGGATTCTGAGCAAGGTTTATTATTTTTCTACAAATCTGGAAAAGTTTGGGAGGGTCTGTTGATTTTTTTGACTGTGTCTGCCAGGCAATGCCCAGCCAGAAACAGTCTTTTCAGACCATCATCCTATGACTCAGAGAACTATAATCCCAGCCATTCTATAGCCATGCTGCAATGGGTGGACCCAGCTGAGCTCTCTTCTTATCTTGGCCTCCAGTTGGCAGTTGACTCTTTTTCCAATTAAGTTTTCCTTTCAGGTGTTGTAAGTGAATTGAGGAAATTGCTGTGATGTTTACAAGAAGGCCTGGGATAATATGTGGCAAACAATGTAATTTTATTTCCATCAGAAAACAAGCACAGGCCACAATTACCTGTTTCATCCAGAGAGCCATAGACAACGCAGTGGTTCCCTCTTGCTTTACTTTATCAGTAAAGAGAAGCAGCTTCAGAGAACCTGATGTGAAAGGCTGACACCGTAATGCAGTTTGACACCACCTTAACTGTCATGGCTCCATCCTATGGAATCCTGGGATTTGTACTTTGTTTTGGCACCCAAATTCTAAGGCTAAAGATATTCAGTAGGATGGAACCATGGTAGTTAAAGCATTGTCAAACTGCATTAATTCTGCATTGCAAATACAGCCAAGAAATGCAGAATCTCCATCTCTATTAACAGGAAGTTGGTAGGAACTGTCATGCCAGTGTGACAAGAACGTCTCTTTTTTGATCAGGACAGAATTTGGAGAAATCCCTTCTTTGACTATGACTTTCAGAAGCCCCTACCAACTAGCATGACTGGTTCTGACCCCAGTGCTTTCCCCAGGTGACCTCATAGATCTTTTCCTCAGTGCCTTGCCCATTCAAACACCTCAGTTCTTGCCAACCTAGCCCAGGTCATGCCTCCAATCTTTGCCTCATGCCTATCAAAGAGGTAAGCTGTACAATGGTGGCAGTGGTAGTTTATTTTGAAAGACAACAAGAGAATGTTGGTTCTTGTTTATGCTCAAGATCGCATATGGTATGTAATATTTTCTGTCATTTTGGGGAAATAAATATGGTGAAATAAACTGAGTTAGCATAGAAGTCTTGGGAAATGAACTACCGTATTTTCCGGCGTATAAGATGACTGGGTG
Source organism: Sceloporus undulatus (assembly GCF_019175285.1). Classification (NCBI taxonomy): domain Eukaryota; kingdom Metazoa; phylum Chordata; class Lepidosauria; order Squamata; family Phrynosomatidae; genus Sceloporus; species Sceloporus undulatus. The sequence continues at coordinate 167,341,259 of NC_056523.1, forward strand.
CATAAGGCGACTCCCAAATTTTCCAGTTAAAATATAGAGTTTGGGATATACTCGCTGTATAAGACTTACCCCTCTTCCAACACACACCAAATAAAAATTAAAAAAAACATCAGATTTGATTTCAATATGATAATTTTAATTCAAATGCTTATGACATGCAGGTACTTCACAGGAAACCTTGTTGTATACAACGCCTGCTTGGATTGGTCAGCTCTCCCTGCCTGCCCAGCCCTCCCTGTCTCCAAGACTATCAGAGCAGTAGCTGCTTTCATACGATCCTCGCATATGGTGGGGATGTGGCCATGGCCGTTTTTGAGCTCCCCCCACCATATGTGGCGACCGCAGATTCTCCAGTCCGGCTCGGAAGTTTCAGCACCTGCCCTATAAGACGACACCCAGAGTATAAGATGACCCCCGACTTTTGAGAAGATTTTCTTGGGTTAAAAAGTAGTCTTATACGCCAGAAAATACAGTAGTTTGGTTTTTTGCAAAATGTGTGTTCTGCTGGAGCAAAGAGAAGGTTGAATAGGAAGGGTGTTGTGGCCTCAATTCCCACTGCTGCCTTGTGCTCATGTTCGTGGGCGTTTTTAGCCCCACCAGTGTGCCTTTCTGAGAAAGGGGTGATGGGGTCCACCTGCACCCACCACAAGAGCCCACTTGGCAATTTTTGATGGCACCCACGACCCTTCCTTAAAATTCCAGATGTGCCCACATGATCATCCCAGGAAGTGCAGTCAGCTGCAGAATCTACTTACAAACTCTTTTATGCGCAACCCACTTGTTAGGTTTCTTCCATCTTTCCAGGCAACATAATTTGGGATGGCAAAGGTGGTTTTGCCATCTGTTTTTAGGTTTCATTTTTTTTTGTTTATTTGTTTCTGTTACTAGACAAGTGGAACTCATTCCTGTTCTACTGTCAATCATTCATGCTTGTGCAAACCTCATGATTATAGCACTACTACAGTGGGCCCTCCTTATCCTCGGATTCCACCATCCACAGCTTGAAAATATTCCAATAAATAAATAAATAAATCCCAAAAAGCAACCCTTGATTGTTCCATTTTATAGATAAGGAACACCATTTTACTATATCATTGTATATAATGGGACTGGAACATCCATGGATTTTGGTATCCACAAGGGATCCTGGAACCAAAACTCAACAGATACCAAGAACCCACTGTATACCACATTAACGGCCACATCTGTATCTCATAGAAGCCTGAGAGGGTTGTAGTTTGGTCAGAGGGACTGCCTGGAGGGAGCGGGGGTTCCACTCTATTTTCTGCCTGCTCCTGCTGCTGGTCATGGTACATCTAATGGGAAAGAGAATTTACATGAGGTTACAAGAACTTCTTAATGGTTAAGCAGAATGTAGAAAATATTGATATCATCCCAAAATGGGTATAAAGCCAGAAGATTTTTCATTGTTGCTGTTTAGATAATGAACCAATGGAGAAAAGAGATGACTGTGAGCCCATGATAATCATAATGATGGTAAAGAATTTGAGTGCCATCATGGTTGGAAAATAAGATAAAAGAAACAAAAATGCTATCCATGCTTGAAATCAGAGTGTCTCCAGTTTGCACTACAATGTAATGTAATACAAAGAATTGGTGGTGGTGGTGGTGCACTGCCAAGGCTTGTGAGTGGCTTTTTGAAATGGCAAACTGGTATTTTAACTAGCAAGGCAAGCCTGAGCATTTGGGTCGAGAAGTTAGGGGTCCCATGAGATCAGTTATACTGATGCATGAGGAAGTTCATTTAGAATTGCAGCTTTTGTCCCAATCATTTGGGTAGAAATCATGTGAGCTTTCCAAATGTTGTATTGGACTGTATCTCCCAGCATTCCTTTACTCAGTAGAGTTTACTGGCTAAGGCCGCTAGGAACTGCAGTCCAGTAAAGCTGGAAGGCCACATGACCTAAATCCAATTGTTCATCTCAACCAGAGTGGACCCATTCAATCAGTTATCAAATGGCAAGGCAACATTTATGCCAATCTCATGGGTTCAAGGGGTCTGCTCTTGTTGGGGAGAGAAAATTGGATTTAGGACTACTAAAGCATAGAATGTCTTTTTGTTTGGAGGTATTTATAAGTCAAGAATTAAGTTTCTCATGTTTCCTATACATGAATGTGAAAAATATGACAGTCATGCTGTTAAGAATATGCATTAAACATCAAATGATGATATTCAAAGGTTTATGGGACAATTTTAGATGAAATAAAGGCATGTTCAGATACATTTATGAAATATTGATGGAACTGAAGCCCTAGAGTAATACATTACAGATGCAATGGGAGAAGATATTAAAATCAGTTTCTCAGATAAAAAAAATGGAAATGCATTTGTAAAACAGATTTAATGGATATATTGAATATGACATTTTAAAAAGAAAGATTTCTGAGAGATAATATCACAGTAGTATTGCATGCCAGCAAAGTTGAATAAAACGTGCAGACGCAAAAGTAATGTATGCTGGTGATGTAAAAAGATAGAAACTAGTTTTCTCTACATTTACTGAAGCCATAAAGTTATAAAACCATTTCAGATGAGAATTACTAAGGTCATATAAAATGTTACAGGAGATAAATTGTTTTTCTCTCCAAGAACGAATCTTTTGAATGATACTCTACAATATATATATATATAAAGCAAAGTCGAGTTATGATTGCAAATATGTTCACAGAGGAGAAAAGATAGCTTTTGCCCAAAACTGGAAGCAATCTAATCTATAGAACATCAGTAGCAAGTGCCAGGTTTTTTGTTTCATTTGATGAGCAGAAGCGCGCCAATTGTACCCACTGCAAGTGGACAGAGAAAATGCATTGCAGCTCTTTAGAGTCTAGTGGAGATACTGCACGTGTTTTGGGCAAAATACTTGTATAACTGCTCATGTGAGACAGCAGTCAGATATTAGATATTTTATGACACACTAACATTGTAAGACCATGAAGTGCCTTTTTTTAAAGAAAAAGAAAAACGTATCTTAAGTTGTTTTAAGAGATAACATATATTCTCTTTATTCCTTCCCCTTGGGCTTGATTTAGATCTCAAAATAATTAAATTTTTGTTATTTTTTTTCCTTTATAAAAATATTCAGTACTTTTTAAATTACCTGTTTGGACTTTTCTTTTTATTGGCAAGTGTTTAAGATCACCTCAGCTAAAGTTCCCTTCTTCTATAAAAGTATTAAAGAAGCCAGCATGGTGTAGCAGTTTGAGTGTTGGACTATGTCACTGGGAGAACAGGATTCAAATACCAGATCAACCCATGGGAACCCAATGGCAAGATCCACTCTCTCAGCATCGGAGGAAGGCAAAGGCAAACCTTCTCTGAACAAATCGTACCAAGAAAACCTCCAAAAGGGCCACCTTGGAGTTGCCATTAAGTCAGAAGTAGTTTAGGTGTTCAGATATGCAGGAACTGATTTGGAAAGGGGGCCAGTTCATTTTCATCAGCAACTAAAGCTATTGCCGACTCAGGCAGAAGCTGGGGAAAGTTAATTTTTTGGACTATACCTCCCACTATCCTCCAGCCAGCATGGGCAATGCTGATTGGGAGACTGTGGAGGTGTCCGAAAATAAGGTTTCCAAGCTCTGCACCATACTTTTGGAGCAACAAGGAAAACAACCCTTGAGGCCTCCTGGGGAAGCCCTGATCTGTCATTTTGCCTCAACAAACCTGCCTTGTGTTTCAAAAAGTAAACAGTATCCACTCCCCATCCCCACCCTGATGCAGTCATGGGGAACCATCTATCTGACCTGAGCTTCTCTTTCAGTTGTTTTTGAAGGGGAGAAAACAAGAAATACAGCTTTACGCCACATACTTTCACTTATTCATTAAAAAAAAAAAAACAGAAATGTTTTAAGGTCAGTCTAGCCATCTTTTCTCAGCTAGCTTCATTTTAAAATAATTTTTTAAAAAAACCCACAAATGAAAATACAAAACACACACACACACACACACACACACACACCAGTCTCAAATCCTCCAGTTTTATGGAGGATTGGGTTTGCCCACAGAAAGCAATGTCACGGATTAGGCTGCAAGGCTCTGAAATCCAACCTAGGTGCTCACTCTCTCTGACTGGGAGTAAATCCTGTTAAAACTATGAATCAGAGTTGGTTGCATGGACTCTTTTGGTGTACGCATTTTCAAAGTGAACAAATTATTTAAAAAAACAAACAAATGTAAATTACCTATGAGTGAGGGGGAACTAATCTAGAACAGGTTCTGAACACTTAGAATTGCCAGGCTCAGTCTATGGGAAGCCTCCTTTATCCCTTTGTGATTCAAAGTCTCTTACACAATAAACTCCAGTAGAGTTGCCACCTTTCCCCAGCATTACTCCTGTGCCCTTAGCAGCCACTTCACACATTTAATTTATTTTACTGTTATTAGGTTTTTATTATTATTATTATTTTCCAGTGAGTTCAAGGCAATATACATGGCCCTGCTCTCTTTTCTTTATTCTCACAATAACTCTGTAAGGTAGGTCAGGGCTGAGAGAATGACTGGCCCAAGATCATGAGACCACAGTCCCATGCACACTTACTTAGGAGTCAGCTGCAATGGAGCTTACTTCTGAGTAGGCAAGTTGAAGGATTGACCTGTCAAATGGGAAACTTTTCCTCATATGGAGAAGCTGTCCAGCCAATGCTTTGCCTATTAATACCTTGTATGTCAGGTTGTTGGTAAATGCAGGGGAGTAAAAAGAGTGGCCTAAGATACAACCTAAGGCCCGTTACAGACGGGCATAAAGTACGGACTGGGTCTGTATTAGGGTTAGAAAGGGGCGTCCCTTCTGGACACCCCTAACCTTAATACGGGCTGAGTCTGTACAAAATGGCAGCGCCTGTTCCACACGGGGGCCGCCATCTTTACGTAGCGTGGCACACATGCCGTGAGTGCGCCATTGGCGCCTCACAGCATCATATCCGCACCACAAAGAGAAGCGCCATTTTGGTGCTTCTTATTTGCAGCGCGGAGAAGCCTCGCAGTTTGGATGCTGGGGCTCCTCCGTGTTGCAAATGGCGGCGGCAGCAGACCACCCCTTCTGGGCGGTCTGTAACATGCCTAAGATACACAAAGTATATATTACTACTCGCAAAAACCAACAAAAACCTGGAGCAATTACTGAAGAAGGCCAAGGAGCAAAGTGCCAAGATAGACTCTGTAGAAAAGACAATAATGCTAGGAAAGGAAGAAGGCAGCAGAAAGAAGGAGGCCACATGCCAGATGGATAGACTGGGAGGACACGGGTCAGAGCCTGCAAGAACATAGTAGAGAGGTTGAGGACAGGAGGCCTTGGAGATGTCTCATCCATATGGTTGAAGTTGACTCGAGGGAAGTTAACAACAACAACCAAAAGAGTGACACCCCAACCTTTCATAGAGGAGCTTCCTTACACTGGAGACAAAAAGAGAATAAAGCATTGCACGGTGGAATTTTTTACCCTGTCATACAAGGTGTGTCAAGTTCCCCAGTGGGATTAATTTCTCTCCCTGGCCTAATTCCTTCAAACAAACTGACACTAAAATGCCAACCCCAGATAGGCAGGTGTGCAGGCAGGCAGACTTGTAGGCTCACCACACCCCCAAAACCCGATGCAATGTGATTGTGTTTTCTCCATAGTTTCCAAGGAGGCCCACAGAGTTTCTTTTCTGTCTTCTATGTGAGTATGACAAGAAGGAAAGAGACCTAGAAAATTGGATGGAGAATGGTAAAAGATTATAATTGGGGGAGGGATGGGGAAACAGCAGGAGCAAGGAAAGGAAAGACAAAACTTTATTTTCCAAGAGGCTGACAGCAGCCTCAGAAGTAGGAGGATCATCATTGTCACTGCCAGCACGGCTACAATCACTATCACCATTTTTGTCATTATATCACCTGACATAATAAATTGATACAAGATTTTCAGATATCAAACTGACATTTCCAAAGTGGGATACAGAAAATTAAAAGCCATTTTTTTACTTTTTAAAAAAGTTTATTAAGTATTACATTCCAACAATTAACAATCAAACTCAAACAATAACACAATTCGACATCAAACATATATGCAGTATTACAATACAAATACAGTTTCTCCAATTAACATAAATTTTAAAATAATTTCCTTTAAGGCTGTAATCCCCTGATCTGTCATAACATACCATATATACTCGACTATAAGTCGACCTCATGTATAAGTCGAGGTCAAGTTTTAGAGGCAAAATTATGGATTTTGATATGACCCTTGGATAAATCGAGGGTAAAATTTAGGGGCATGTAACAAAGGATCTAAATGATGAAGCAAAGGAAAACAATGCCAAAGAACCTGCAAAATTATGGCAGGCATAACTGTTTTAACTCATACTAAAGGCTGGATGGAAGAGAGAGTAGAGGGAGGTCAGTGCTTCTAGGACAGATTGCACTCTTGCCTTATACCAGGGGATTGTTCCCTTTTAAATAAGAGTTAAAGTATAATATTTACATTTGACCCATGGATAAGTCAACCTGGGATTTTTGGGTCAATTTTTTGACTAAAATTTCTCGACTTATACATGAGTATATACAGTACTTCATTTTCTCCTACATAGAATATATACCTTTCGTCTTCTATTCTTTTCTCCTTTTACTGATTGTTTTTCCTGTCCTAATTCTGTTCTTTATTTGGTAATTTAATCCTCTATATATCTTATTTAGTTTTATCCTTGCTGGATATTATCAATTTTTCCTACGTTTGTTCATTTTTTAGTCCAGCATTTTTTTTACTGAGGTCCACACTTTCTCTATCTTAGCTATTGCTTTCTCTTGTATTAAGGCTGTTAATATGTCCATGTCCATTGCCTCCTTTAATTTTATTAGCCAATCCTCCTTGGTAGGTATATGTTGGTTTTTCCTGTATTTGGCAAAGAGGATTTTAGCTATAAAGGAAACTATATCAAAATGATGCATCGCTGGTACCTATCTCCAACTAGACTTAATGCAATGTACAAGACAGGGAAACCAAACAGTTGGAAATGTGGCAATCTACAGGGTTCTATTTGTGGTGGAAATGTAAAATTACAATACACACACACACACACACACACACACGTATATTGGAGAACTATACAGGAATTAATGATAGAAATTCTACAGATGAAGATTCCATTTAGTCCAGAACTCTTTTTGTTAAATATGAAACATAATATAGCCAAAAAGGAAGAAAAACAGTATATAACAACAACAACAACAATAATAAATAATTTGTTTTTATTTATATACCGCTATTCCAAAGATCATAGCGGTGAACAGCAAGTAAGCTAATTAGCAAGTAAGCTAATTTGCCCCCAACAGTCTGGGTACTCATTTTAGCGACCTCAGAAGGATGCAAGCCTGAGTCGAGCTTGGGCCCTTTTGCTGGTCTTGAATTCACAACCTTGTGGTTT
>NC_056523.1:167348702-167441697 GCF_019175285.1 Sceloporus undulatus
CCCACCAAAGTTCACAGATAAACATTGTGGCCAATCAACCTCAGCAGTGTGGTCAAGATGACAAATTAGTAATGAGGAAACACATAAGAGAAGATAGACTGTAGCATTTTGCTTTTTGCCCCCTGGCAGTGGCAAGACTCTACCCCTCCTCTCCTCTCCCTTTCGCAACTCTGTTATTGAAGGGAAACTTCTTTTGCCCTGTTAAAACTCAATTTTGCAAGCAACTGAGTAGCTTAGACAAGGGGAGGAAGTTAAAGAAACAAAGAAAAACTGGACTTTAACAGCGAGAAAAAAGTAGATGGACAGAGGATAACAGGAGGTCCTACCAACGGGGGTAGTTTGGAGGATATCACACCCTAATAAAAGTTGCATACAAGGTACCTGTAATACCCCACAGAAAAGGTGCAACTACAACTGTGGAAAATCAGTCAGTTTGACTGACAACCACCTGTAACTCCATCCTGGGAAATCCTGGGATTTTTGTCCTACAGGATAGCCTCGCGCCAAAGTTTTACTGGGCCTTAAAAAACTACAATCTCAGATTCATGGGATGGAGCATACTGGCATTTAAAGTGGGTGTCAAACGCATTATTCCTATAGTTTAGATTGACGCCACAGATTGGGTTGGGTAGCTTGGTGATTAATGTCCTAGACAGAACCTCCTGTAACTGAGGAGGAGGGAAGGAAATAGTTTGTTATTATCTAGTTGCAGACCATCAAAAACAGAACAGGGTGAGGCGATAAAATTTTAAAAAATGAAAAATTGCTGGTTCTATCTTAATCCTTTCCTTCAATCCTGTGTTTTGGCTGGTGAGAATCCTGTGTCTATCATAGACTTCCTGGCAAAAGAATAACTTCTAAAATCTTAATCATTTGACAAATGGATGCTGGCCTGAGAACAAGGAGAGCAATGATGTGTCGCCTCCCTCGTCAATACACTCCTGCGCAAAGGCTTTCCCTCTCCAGGATTGAGACAGATTGGGCTGTGCTGAACTAGATGAAACCATTGTCCCTCCAGTTTTTTTTTGTTTGTTTTGTTTGTTTGTTGTTTTGTTTTTTGTTTTTGTTTTTTTTATGTACTTCATCTCCCATCAGCATGGTTGAGACAAACGGACATGGTGAAAGGCCAAATTTCCCATGCCTAAATAGTGACATGGAAGTGTCCCTTTCTTTCTGTGTGTGCTTTGGCACACTTTTAGAACAAGGGTGTGTAGAAAGCTAGCTTTGTTCTCCTTGCCAATATGAATATGATGGCAATTCAATCTGTGAATTTCTGGAAGGTCAACAGAGATTAACACCATGAACTTTCCCCTCCTTATAGATCGGCCATTTTCATGCAGACCTTAAGAGGCCTCCAAATGAGAAGAACAGAGTAAAATGCCTATTACTATACTGAATATGCTATGTCCTTAATTCACCATGAACAATTAGAGGAAAGCTCTCCTACTTGTTCACCCTTTCACTGCATAGTGACAGTGTATCTTTTTCTTCTTCCAGCAGGAGGCCCTTATTCTGTAAAGCTGAGAGTTTTAAGAATGTAACCCTTCACTTGAAAAGCTGTTTCTAGTTTCTACCTTCTTCACAGGCTTCTCTTCATGTGCTTTTATTGGGCTTTAAAAACTTTAAATTTATTTTAGTGCATTGTTGCTGAAGAGTAGTGTTATGGTGTGGTTGTGCGTATTTTATTGTTTGGAACTTTAGTGTAGTGTTACAACATTGTATAAGTGATATGAATTTTGTTTGGTCGATTAGTTTTCCATTATTGTAGGCTGAGTTTTGAAAACACTGGTGAGGACCAACCAGGCAATTGTTCCTCAACAGATTGTTTCCGTCGCCCCATTTGAAAGTAACCTGTTTTTGTTCCTTTGGGGCCTGCCGACATGCAAGAACAACACTGGAAATTTCTGCAAGGCAAGTAGATACAGAGGGATGAGCTGCTTCCATCCCAAACTTTTGCAATAAAGTAGTTTTACACCACTTTAACGTTCATGGCTCGTGCATGGAATTCCTGTGATTTGTAGTTTGGAGGGCAACCAGAATGGCTCTACAAGGGAAACTAAATATCACACACAAACTCTAATCCCAGAATTTCAATAGCATTTGAGCCATGGAAGTTTCAAGTGGCGGTCAAACTGCTTTATAGTTGTGAAGTGTGGCAGTAGCCTGAAAGGCTTACTAGTATAGTAAGGGATACTAGCGAGGGAAAGAGTACTAATGGAAAGTAACTTGAATATACCAGGTCAAGGAGGATTTGGTAGAGACTGTAAGAGCTGCTTCCAAAACATATTTCAAAATACAGCTGGATGGAAAGAGCCATCTCAATTTTGTGGAGGATTCCCAGAATTTCATGTGTAGGACTTTCTACCTATAGGTCCATCAGTGGAAGGTGTGGCAGATTGATCTCAGGCATAAGGGAAAGTTAAATGGTGTAAAACATTCAATGTGTGCATTGTAGATACAATCCAATTCTTGTCAAGCCTAGATGTAGTTGGATGAAAGACGCAAGCAGGGGGATTTCAAGTAGAGCTTGAAAGAAGTCTGCGGAAGCCCCGGAGACGCAATGCCGGTCAGAAAGGCAATGCTAGACTGGATAGACTAATGTAGTGGACTCAGTAGAAAGCCTCTATTGTTCCCTTTTCAAGATTTGGAGCGGCTCAATCATTCTTTGATCTTTGGCTTCAGATTGTTTGTTTGTTTTGTTTTATTTATTTTAGCAGCTCCACTGACATCCCCTAAGCTTCCTTCTCTTGTCTTCTGAGCTCAGGAGTCTTGCATTGATTCAGGAGGGGGGGAAGAAAGGGCTTAATCCCCACCCCCGTAGATTCATACTACAGCCTAAGCACACTCACAACTATACATTAGATAGTAGGCTAACCACCCAAGCCAACTGTATTTAGGGCAAAATCAATGCATTGAAATGTGGTGCGGAGAAGAGTGTTTAAGGGACCATGTGGAAACCAAAAAGACAGAAACAAATTTTTTCTTGACAGATCAACTATAAATTTCCTTGAAGCCAAGATGATCATATGAGGCTTTGTGATTTTGAACACAAGTCATGAGGAGCGCAGGCGGGTACAGCACACTGCCAGTGAGAAGTACTCGTGGAGCGCGTACTAGGGTAAGGAGGTGCGGTCTTCCTCACCTCCCTAAGCATAATACGCGGCTCTGCGCGATAAAAAATGACGGCGCCGTTCCAGATGGCCGCCGCCATGAGGAAGTCACAGACAGCCGCGCTGCCTCTAATATGGGGCGGCGCTGCCCGTGACTTCCTTGGCGTGGCTCCGCGCGCAGCCCTAGTGCCCCTTAGCAGCGGAACCAAAAAAGGAAGGAGCTCCATTTTGGAGCGCACTGCCTGTTTGCGGCGTTGCTTTGCTGTCGCTGGTTGGCTCAGGCCTTCAGACGGCTGTGCCCAGCGAAGAAAAGGAAAAAATTGGGCCAACGCCCCTTCTCCTCCTCGCCCGCCGTCGACGGGTGTCCTTGGGCTTGAAGCCCCAAGGACAACCCCTTTTCCATGCTGCAGGGACGGAGTTTTGTCTGCTTCCCCGCACCTAAAATATGGCGATCGGGCCTCATCGGCTGCCGTTCTGGGCTGCTGGGCCCAGATAACCCATGTAAAATGGGCGGGTACAGCCGCCCCAAATAGGTGGTCTTGTACCCGCCCTATCTAAAAGACAATAATGCTAGAAAAAGGTAGGGAGCAGCAGAAAGAGGGACGACCGCTCACATATGGATAGACTCAATCAGAGAGGTCACGGCATCGGGATTTGTAGGAACTAATCAAACAGTAGATTACAAGTAGTGCGCGTTTAGTGTTCCCTCATCCACAGGATCGCCATGGAGTCCGGGTTGCGTCAAGGGAAGTTTTAAAAAGCAAACACTCTTGAATTGACAATCACAGTGAGGGAGGAGCCTTTACAGTGTGGTAGTTTTGAGTACTCGGGACCCGAAGTCTTGAGACTAGAGTTGATTTCCCCCTTAGTCATGGAAACCTCTGGGAACCTTGGGCAAGTCAAACAAGCACTCCTCAGCCCTCGAGAAAGGCAGGGCAAACCCCTTCTGAATAAATCCTGCCAAGAAAACCCCATGATACTTATTCACTGTAGTCAGAAATATTGAAAGTATAATAGCAATCAACTAGTGCCCAGGAAACTGCTCTGGTTTGAGTTATTATCCAAAAATGCTCTGTACAATTAAATTCAAAATCGTATAGGCAAAAACCACAGTTTATTTTGTTAAATAGAAAACCTCGGTGTGTCACATGCCAGCGCTGATATACTCATTAGAGATACATTCATCTGTAAATCTTCTGTCAGGTGAGCCTATCCCTTCCTTCTGTGCAACGATCATGATAAATATTATGCCTTATATTTAATTTTTTCTTTGTAACGGAACTAAATCAGTTAGTTTATGTGGGCAAAGTGAGTCCACTGAGACCTTAACTGGCTCAGATGGAACCAAGCAGAAGAGCTTGAGTTTGCAAACTTAGCTTGAACCCTGATTGAAGACAAAGAGAAATGTTTGACTCCTGCCCAAATCACAGATAATGGCTTTGCAGCATCGTCACTGCCAATGAGATACACTACCCTGAAATTTAACCAGTGTTCACAATCTCTTGGGTCAGCTGTCTTAAGAACTCTTGCCGCAGGGTGGCATCCACCAGAGTAAGAAGTTCTTACGTGTTTCGACGCCTAGAGCGGAAAGGATCCTGGGAAATTTTTTTGAACCATTTCCAATATCTAAGTTTATATATAACTCAACAACAGTCGTCTTCAGTCTCCCATCACACTGTCTTCGTCCCCCTTCATTGCCCACTCCTGTGTAAAACTGAGAACATGAGCTCTTGCATGCACTGACCTGCCTTTATCGTTCTTTTCCTCTTAATAACAGCCTTCCCCAAACTTACATCTTTCACAGATGCAAAACCAAATTTCCCTCAGCGCCGGCCTAGCACAGCCAAGTAAAAGATCAACTTAAATCTTGGGTGATATAATATGTACTGTCAGAGACTTGGAATAGCATCTATTAGATCACCTTGAGCAAAGGATGTCACTATCTGCTTGTGATTGCCATGTTGCTTATGCCATCTTCCACAAACACCAACTTCTCAGGTGGGTGCTTCTGCCCTGGTAGAATGACTTGGACAAATCCCCCTCCTGCAGGGAGAATCTGCTCCCCCCAGTTTCATGAGGGATAAACTCACAGAGCGGGTGAGGCAAAAACTAACCTCTAAGCTCTCAAACGATGGTCCCCTTGCTATTTCAATTGCAAACAGATACAGTGGTTAAGTGAGTCCGGGGCCCACCTACTGAGTGAAGATGATACAGTAGCTCACAACAGCAACAGCTAAAGAAATAATTTAAATTAGTAAATGTGTTTTTAAACCCCTGAGGACAGAATGTCCTAAATTCTTCTGTATATACACTCATGCTTCAGGTGTCATTTCTTGGTTCGTGACTAAGGTTCGGCAACAGACCTAACTTCATTACTATGAATAATATAGGTTCTAAAGAGAAAACAGGACCACCATCTAAGCAGATTTTGCAACTTTCCTGCTACAAAGCTCCTTGTAATATGCACCTGCTCCTTGAAGTACAGAGTCACTGATGTTTCGGCTCTCCCCCTTTTCATAACAGCTGTCTATGGTGGGTGTTCTATCGACCGGGCCTTTGGCCACCCCAATACTTTCAGGTCACGTTGGAGGTATGCTGTTTAAATGAGCATGCGTCATCATTTAAAGTCCCGGAAGCCATGTAGCCAACGGCCCTGGCTCCAGCTCTACGGATGGAGTGAGCTTTGGCTAGGATTCGGCAGACTCTTAGGGCACAGGCAGCTTTAAACAGCAATACCTCCAAAGTGACCCTGAAGCAAGCTGTTTTTTGTTTTGGCCTGTCCCTGTACGGGCCTATGTTCTCTCAGACTCTGGTCCTGTAAGTGTGCTCTCCAGCAGCCCACTTCAGGTGAGCAGTTTTCCTTCCTCTGCATCATTGGTGTGCCCCTCCTTTAAGAAGACAGGACAAGGTGACCCAGTATGAACCGAGGTCACACACATTTTCCCTCACAACCAAGCTTCCTCCAAATGTGGGGTTGTTTTTCCATCCACCCATTATTACTAATATCTAGAAAAGCGCCTGGCAATCCTCAGACTATAGAGGCCTGCACATACCATCCATCCCAAACGCATGCTTGAGGTATGGAGTTGTATTCCAGCTATCCAGAGGACAACCAGGGGATGTGATGCTTCTCCTTTATCAGCAAGCTTTTCATACATCAGTGCAGGTGCTAGATCCAAAGCATTTGTATTTTGTTGGCTAAGCTAATCCCCATTGATGAGGTTTGAGCAGTGTTTTGCACGCTAACTCCTTGAAACAAGACTTGCTCCCAAACTTGGTCTCGTTATTTTTGAGTGGACTACAGCTCGAAGAATCCGTCACTATTGGCTATCTGGCAAGACGTCGGGAGTGAAATCCAGAACATCGGGACTCATGTGTGGAAAACACTCATCAGAGCAAGGGAAAATGCCTTTTCAGCAAAAAATGCCCGGGGTTTAAAACTGTAATCCAAAATATATAATTGGGTATTTGAAGCCGCCAGCTTTCTCATAAGGAAGACATACAGGAATTGTCAGAGTGGCTCTAGCAATCGACTTCCGCAACAGTAACATAGATTCAAAAGATAGAGTGCAAGAGACATAGCAAGGTTATTCTGGAATATCAAGTATGCAAGAGGTCTTGTATCATCTTTGAGCTGTGCAAAAGAAATGGTAGCAAAGCGTCAGTGATTTGGTCTACCTTCCTCAGATGCATTGACAATTCAAGAAGAGAGTGAAGAGGGCAAGGACAGATACCATATTGATGCCTAAATTTCCCCGAAGGTAGTTGGAGTGACGGGCGGAAGACAGCGCCCCAAGAATCCCGCCCACCAGCTTGGCAAAACCAAGTGCAGATGGCCTTCACGAGGGAAATGCGAGAACCGCAGCAGAAGTCCACGGTCACTGAGTTGACATTGGGCTCCCACTCACCGCGCCATGAAGATCTGAATGTGTGGGCCCCACCAGGTTGAAGGATGTTGCAGCTTTGGCCGTACGGAAGGGGGTTCTGGTCCCCTCGCAGGTAGCCAATGCCCAAAGAGACTAAATGGCGGTGACAGGAATTTCTGTGAAGACAGCCCATAGAAGCTACTGAAAGCACTTCCCTCCACATTCCTGCCAGATCCTGAGAAGGAAGCTCTCTTTGTGTGTTGGATCAAAGCCTTGCGCCTCTTTCCGGTGTCCTCCCTGTCTGGATAATGGGCCAAGGAAGGTAAATAGTAATGTAAAGGAGTTAGATTGCCACACGGGCTGGACAGGAAGCTTATAAGATAGGGCTGCAGAGTCTTTCCACCCCCTACCCAGTCCTTCCCTGGCATCATGTCTGTTAGAGATGGAAATGAAACGGCTGGAAGATTGTTGACCCCAAGGAAAACCATGGTGCTTCTTGGATTCCTACTAACACCACTGCCTTGGGGTGGAGTGGGGTGGGGACAAGGTTAGAGGAGCTTACCCTAGAAAGGTTGCCATGGATGGACAAGTGCTTCCCCTTCCCACGTCGTAAGAATGTTGCTCGAAATTCCCTCCTAACGTGAAGTCGTGTAGAGTGTCTTGAGGAAATATGGGTGTGACAGGAGCCCTCAACTCAATGTAATTCCCAGCCATTGGGTGAATGAATGATGACGACCCTTTCCTTCCTCACCCCATTTACATAATAACCTTCATTGTGGAGTGACACTCTTTGTACTAACTTCAATTTAAAAAAAAGGCTTTCAATCTGTGCCTTTGGACATTACTGCTTCCTAGACAAACACACACCTTCAGAATGCAAATGGGTGCTTGGCAAGTATGAAAACCAGGTGCCAATAAGGCACAGCAGCTGTTTTGAACACAACGTTTTTGTAAAATGAACAACACCCAAAGTCCCCATCATCTACATAGTCTGATTTTTTTTAGTCATTCATATTCACAAGAGGATTGAATTCCCATACAAGTGGTTTTATGACGCCACATGGTTGCAGCAGGCAGAAGTAGACTTCCTCTGGCTACTAAGGGCTCCTGTCACTTTCACAGTTGTGCAGGAGAGAGAAATTAGAGTCAGATTGGTGCTTTCCTGTCTTTGTTACCAGGGTTGTCTGACAAGTAGCACCTGTGTTGAAATTTCCTCTTCTATCTACACAAAAATAAGGGACTGAAGCTTTCTCCAAGTTTTCACTATGGCAATCCTACACAGATTAAGCATCCAAGGAGAACCAAAGACCTTTTTGTCAGAAGCAGTGGAAACTGTTGCATTTCGAAATTTTTTAAAAAACTTGCTTTCACGTACACTACAATTAAGATTTTTCTTTCGACATGTCTTTTTATCAGTGTTACAACTGCCTTTGGTGCCTTCTTTTTTTCAAAGCAAAAGGCCCAGCATTAGAATAAATCAAAAGAGAACGGTTCACAGGTCTAGCCTGTGAAAAAGACAGCTTAGTCTTTATAGTGGCTGCTGCTGCTTCCTAACTCTTCCTGTGCTTCAACTAGGTAGGAGATGAGGCAGAGTGTGAAGTACAGCTTGTCGGGATAGGTAAGATTCTTTCTTTCCGCTGCATCTCAGCTGTGGAAGTCTTTGCCCTTCCAGGAGATCCTTCTGGGTCCGCGCTTGACTGGTGCTTGATTTTCGCTAAGGAGTCACCCACACTGTAGAAATAATGTAGTTTGGAACACCAACCCTAATAAGCTGTAACATTTGCTTTTGCTTTATCCTTCTGGAAAGGGCAAGACTTCATACCCTCCCCATCTCTGACTCATTGCAAGCTCTGAAGTAAGATGTGGACAAAGAGGGAAGTTGAAGGAAGAAAGAAGAACTGGGACTTCTTAAAAGTAGTGAAAAAAGGATGGCACAGGATAATCAATATCAAATAGCACTTCATTTATATACCACGTCATACCACACTAAGCATTTCTAGCGGTTTGCAACTCTAAGCTATTGCTCTCAACAAGCTGGGTACTCATTTTAGTGATCCTTGGAGGATGCAGCTGAGTCGACACCTAAGCCCCTGGCTGGGATTGATCCTACAACCGTTGTGGTTTGGTGAGTGAGTGGCGGCAGGAATGGCATTTAACCACTGTGCCAACCAGGATCCCTAATCAAGACTGTCCGCCAAATTGGGACAATTGAAGGTAATGCAAACGCTAAAAAGGTTGCATACACCTTAGCTTATGACCCCAGACAAAGGTATGAATACAGTTTAGACTGTAGAAAAATAATGCAGTTGTGGGACAAACGACTTTAAGTAGTTGTAGCTCCTATCCGATGGAATCCCTGGGATTTGTAGTTTTTACAGTGTCTTTAGGCCGGTCTGCCAAGTTGTGCTGGTGCCTCACAAACGCAAATCCAGGATTCTATAGGATGGAGCCCGGCACGTAAAGTGTTGTCAACTGAATTATTTCTACAGTAAGATCACCCTAAATTTTTTTCGGCAGGCCGTTCAGCCTGGCTGATGCACCAATTTTAGCATTATCACTGCTGATTTTTTGTTACAATGAATTATGTTGATAATTTTCTCTTCGATACTCATATATATTTTTAAACATTTTTGAAGTTAGTTAGCCTGGGTAATTTCCTTTTAATTCATTGGAAATGGCAGGATAGAAGTATCAAAATAATCTCTGAGCCTTCCATACCCCCAACGTTTCAGGACGCAATACTAGGACACATGTGGCCAAGCATCATCAGGTTGTGTCAAGAATGCAAAGTATGAATAGGAAAGAACAGACATTAGGAAAAGGCCTGCCAGCCAGTTGCTTGTTTTCGTGGCGTCCTGGGAAGTAGCAAATTCCCCACCAATCCTCCGTCTTCTCTCCCTCTCTAATTAATTGAATGCAAACATCAAGTTTTTTCAATAAATGAAAAAGTAACGGAGACAAAGGGGGGAAAGTGGGAAAAAGGGAGACAGAAACTGAGCATTTAAACCCAGCTGAAAAGTAGAATGGCTGGGGATTAATTAATCGGGGCGGCCCTGCAAGGTCTGGCAAGTTGGAGTAGAGACTTATTCCCCCTAGGAAAAAGCTATCCATTGGTTCCCATGCCAGGACAAGGATGGCCCTGGTACAAGGATGTTGCAAGTCTAGATATCTTTGTTTCTATTTAAATTTAACCTTTTCTTTGTATGTAAATGGATGGGCGATGAAAACTTTGGATTTTGTGAGTTGGTCTGAGTCATGGGAATATAAATCGTTTAGTATAATAAGTATATTACACATGTTCAAGTTTGCTTTTTGGTTAAAATAATCTAGGGCGGTTGAGGTGGATGGAAGAAGGAAGGATGTTTTGAAGAAAGGGAATTTCCGACCTTCAGCATTTCACACACAGATGGGAAAAGCTACACCTGCAACACTCCCTCCTCGTATATTATTAAGGGTGCTGGAACCCTCTCCTTTTTATCTACAAACACGAGAAGTTGCTTTAATAGCCAAATAACGAATGTTTCATCTTGCTTCACGCTATCTCTGCATTATTGGTGGTGCCTTTGTAGGGTTTCAGACAGAACTCGCCCAACTCCACAATTTCCAGGATGGTCCGTCCAATCCTTCCTGGAGATGGATATGACTGAGACTGGGAGATTTCGTAGACAAACTATGCTTTACTGAAACTGTGCAAATCGAGTCAGTTTCACATCAGAGGTTCCAGTAATTAATGAAGGAGTGTTAGTGCACACAGATTATCTGTAAGAGTAATCAATGAGATTTACTTTAGGTTTGGTTTCTCCGGTGGCCACAAACAGACAACTAACTACCAGTTGGCCAGCTATTTTAGCCTTCAAAGTCAAACCGAGAAGGGAACAGTTCTTTTGTAAGAACAAACACAAGTATTTCTCCTCCCTCACAGCGGGGAATTGCAAGGTCTTCCGATGTGGGTGGACTACAACGCCTAGCAAAGCCCCAGCCGTCACAGCAATGGTAAAGATGCCAGGAAGTTTTGCACTCTCACAACCTCTGGAAAACTGCACAGTTGCTCAATTGTAGCCTACATAAAGCTGTAGGTTATATGGCATTGAAAACATAGGACGCTGCAATCCCCAGATCAATTTTATTTAACCCTTATGGTATAGGCAAAAAAATAACAGACCATTGCACCATTGGGTCCTTATTGGCTATACTTACTGGGGTGTTTCTAGGTTTAACACATCTGGAGGGATTCTGGAGTGAGGAGCGGGTCTAACTTGACAAACTGGAAAAGCTTTGCTGGGGGTTTAGGGAAGAGGGCCTTCCCAAAACTCACGCCCCTGAACTGCTTACCTACCTAATCCGTTAATGCCAGGGTACAGTGCCTGTGGAGCCAATTGGTGTAGTAATTTTGACTGTTGGACTACAACTCTGAAGATCACGGTTCAGTTCCCTGCTTGGTCTTGGAACCTATTGGGGTGAGTGTCAAACGATGTGTATACTCTTAAGCCCCAGAAACCAGTGATAGGGTCACACTTAGGGTTTTGCCATAAGTTGCAATTGACTTGAAGACCACAATCAACAAAAAACAGGAATCTGCAATTCAAAGTGTTTGGCAACTCACATCAGTCCCAGCCCACATAGTCAGTGATTAGAGATGATGGGAGGCGCTGGAACCTCACTAATCTGGATGGTCAGAAGAGTTAGCACACCCTGCAATACCAACCTGGTTATGGTTGGGATACAATATCTTGTTGTGTGTTTAATATCAGTTAAATAGAGACCAAAAAACATAACTTGAAAGGTCAGATGACCTTTAAGTGAACTTCTGACTGGTCACACCTGAAAGGCTGAGAACGGATCACTTGCAACGTGATGGCTGTGAATAATTGCTGCTTCCTACCCATCATGTCATTTCCTCTGAAGGTCACATACATAGGGTTTGTTCAAACCTAAGCTTAAGCAATCTTTGCGCTAACAACCTCCATTGTTACTTTCCCACATCTGATCCCTATCACCAAACTCCCTGTGGGTTGGCCTGATCTTATTACTGCTTCATTAATCAATGACACTGCGATCAACAAAAAATATTCCTTTTTAACTCTGGAAGTTTAAAAACATCACAAGGTGGGAAGCTATTGGTTTCTTTCTGGGATTCCTGGAAAATCACCCCATTGCCCTCGAGACTCTCTAAAAATCTTGCCGGCACTGCACATCACTTTGCTCAGCTTGGAATCAGACAGAATTGCTGCTGAATTTCCATATTGACCCTTCAGCACAGGCTGGCCAGAGAAGCCCAGGTTTTAAGGCAGCTTGTTGACCAATTACACGTCCATGAATTCCCTAATTGGAGTTCATACTACTGGTAAAATATTGCCTTACCTTAGCCGTGCTGCATGCTACACAGTTAGTTCATTAGTTCATGTGTTGTAGATGAATGCCGACTGTTAAATGGTATTTTTCCCCTTGCTGTTTAACAAGAACTAAAAAATTGGACTTTGTGCTCTAAGAGTTCTTGGATCTGTTATACACAGGCTAGCATCCCAACTCTTGAGATTTCTCAAAAACTGCTTATTAAATAGCTATGAACGTTTCCTAATTATTATATTTAATTTTGTGTGTGTCATCTCAGAAACTAGCAGATTTGGGTAACAAGAGACTTCCCACCATATAATAATAGATGAATAGAGGAAAAATGGAGTGTACTGTATGTTCTGCAAGTAACACATGCGGTGGCGCTAGATGTGCAGAATGAAAACCAGAGAGGGCTCCTGTAACCTTTAATGGATAATGCAGAAAAGGGAGTTCCAGCAGATGAGGTTTGTTACCTCATACGAAAGATATGGAAGTTCTTTCCAGTTTTCATTCTGGGAACAATAGCAACTGTCTCTGAACTATTATTGGGAGGTCCTCCCATAATATCTATCAATAAGCCAGCATCATGATCATGCTGGTAGTTTAGCAATAAAAACTGATCTTCTCTCTCTAAGCTAACATTCATTCTTGCAAAAGCTTTCTGTCCCTGTGGTTGGCTCCTCCCTGGTTGCCTGTGTGTCTTCCTGGCTCATAGCACGGGAATCCACAAAATCCTATGGTTGCCTAAAGGGCATAGGAACTCTGCCATTGCCTGTTTGCGGTTCAAACGGAGGGGACAGGGTTAAAGATTAGAGAAGGCCTCTGCCAGAAGAGGGCTGAAGATTGATGGATGGCTCCTGCAAAATTGTAATACTGTTGCCAAACAGAGAGAGAAAAGTTAACAGTCTGATCTTAGGTAACATGCTCAGCCCTGTAAAGCAAGCAAGACCCTCACGCGCCCATACCAATGGTGGCAGGTGGCTTCCAGGGCAGGTGTGGTTTGTGCATGAATCCCCACCAGGTTTTTACTTTGAACTTCCAAGAGAGCAACCCAATGAATGACCCTATCCCCAAATGAGTTTTCGGCAGCTCCGAGAGCTCCTTTGAAGATTTGGGCTAAAGCCGAGTGGGATCCACACTACAAAGGGGGTGCTTGTTGTGGTTGCTTTGCTCAGTTCTGTTGCACTCAAGGGCATTAGGCTGCATCTAAGTGGCGAACGAATGCATTTAACATCACTTTAACTGCATGGCTCATGCTATAGAATTCTGGGGTTTGTAGTTTTGTGAGATATGTGGCTTTTTCGTCGAGAGCTCTCTTGGTGCCACAACAAACTGCAAATTCCCGAAGTCCATTAAGTTGGAACCATAAAACCTTAAAGTTGTGTCAATTTGCATTAATTCTGAATGGGCTAGCAGCCCTCAGTGCCAGGTTGTAGCTTAAACAAGAGGGGGAATGCAGTCTTTACTTTAGGGATGTAACAGAACAGACTTTGACAAATCATGATGGCAGAAACTTTAAGAGAAACGCCATGAATTTTGAGAGACCTTCAGCCCTAACCAAACTGCAAGCATGCCAGAGTCTCCCAGAGCAGAGCGCTCTTACACGCAGTTCACTGTGTTGTGTGGCATCACTCATATAATCCTGACAAAGACATTTGAATGAGAGTGATATGGAATTGCCGTTTCCTTCACATAAATCCTGAATCCAAGGGTTTCTGTGGAAAGGAAAGGCCTTATTACACCAGCTTGGGTCAGTGGTATTGAAGAGAGAGCCGCTACCTTCCTTTTCAGTTTACGTTTTTGGTTGCTGTCCAAACGTTCCTGCATTTGTGAACTTTGTGGCAATGCAGCATTGTCTCGGCAAAACCTTTCTTTAGCAATGTTCTAGGGAGCTCTCTCACCATAGAGCACTCAGGAGTGGTTACTAAAAGGGGGCCACTTCGTTGCTTTTGCACAAGTTGAAACAGATTGGAGAGATGCAGGCGCAAACCAGGCCAATTTTAATTGGTTGTTGTGTATATTAGCAATAAAAGGGAAAATACTTGCTTCTGCCTTCATTTCCCGGCTGACAACAACTTAATACAATGAAAAAACATTCACAATTATTTATTCATTTGTCAAATGATCCAGCCTGGCCACAGTTTGCATCAGAACTCCTGTGAAATAGCAAAGCACAAACCAACCATCACTGTAAAAATGGCATGCATTTGGTTTAATCTCTATGTTCCCCAAGAAGGCGACGGAAACCACTCAAAGAGGTATGCAACGAGGATAGAAATTGAGTCGAGAGGCAAATAACAAATTGCTTGTAACTGGCAGGTGAAGACTTGTCCTGTTTCTGTTTTAAGTAAAATAATTTTATTCAAATTGTAAACACATGAAGAAATATTATTGAATAAGACTTTCCTGGTTCAGGCAGGCCTTGGGAACAGTTGATTATGAAAGGACTTTTATCATTGTGCCTTTGTAAATGAGGACGCTGTTTTAAGTTGCCTTTCTTCATTGCTTGTTTAATAATTTTTTGTAAAGTGATGAAAACGTTACTGTAGCTGTTTTAAGTTTTGGTAGCCACCTTGAAGCCCAGTCCTGGCAAAAAAGGTGAGATTTAAATAAATTAATAGGGAGAATTCAGTATTCCACTTACAGACGCATAACCAGAAATAGTCACAATCCCTGCATATTCCAATTGGGGCGACTGTTGCCATGATATAACTGCCCCACCAAAAATCTCTTTACACCAGGCATCACATACCGAGAGAAGGAGGTTATTCTCCCAGAGGGGTTTCCACTGAGGCAAGCGTGGGCGCGACGCATCTGCAGGGAACACAGGAGTGCAAATGACCCTCTGTGCACACACCAAGGCGAGAGCTCGAGCTGAGATTTAGATCGGATTTTGCATAGCCTTGAGGGGTGCTTGGACTAATCCCGCAGTGTAACAATAACGGAATGGGCCTTCCCGGGCAATGGCATAATATGCCAGAATGTGGATGGTTTTAAAACTTTGAAGTGACAGAACATTGATTGGATTTGTGAGACACAGGACCAAAAAACTTGAGGAGGATAAAGTGATTCAGCAAACCCTTTAACCTTTATTTGGTGCATATAGGTCCTTCACATGGTTTGATCAGCGTGACTTTTGCCCATGTGAAACTTTCCTAGTGGTTTCCAAAGGTCATCATGGCCTCTAAAACTTTGCCTTTGACTCTAGATATCAAAATTATATACCCCAATTACAGCAAAGGAGAAATAGAATATGGCTACCTACAGGATCACTGTCATAATTCATTGTCACAATCAACAAGCCTTGCTTACTGATACGAGTGGGTGGGAAATTTTTGAAAAAAAATCATCCACTGGCATCTCAACCACCAGAGGACAGATCTCCTTGCCTCAGTGCGCAGACGCTGGTGAAAGTAGGACGTGGGGGAGGACAGAACATTACTTAGTTAGGGCAAGTTAAGAAAATACGCATGTTCCAACTATAATAATAATAAAAATGCAATGTATGGATGTGTGTGCTTTAAAAGTTTTGTAAAAGGGTTTTTTTATAGTTAAATTTATATTATATTTTATTTAAATGATATAGATTGATAATAGCATGTTAGTCTTTTTGAGTTAATGTGTTTCACTCATAAAGGTAGGGTTGTTTTAATTTGAGATTTATACTTTTTATTTTGATTTCTGGTTTAAAACCTTGGTAGGGTTTTAAATAAGGTTCTTAGTACCTGCCTTGAGCCCATTATTGGGAAAGGTGGGATTGGCATGTTTAAAATAAGAATAATGAATAAATAGTTTCCATAGCAAAAGGTGTAACATGAATGGATGCCGACTCAACCAGGATAACACATCTCTCCTTTTTCCATCACATGATTTTGACACCAGAGGCAGAAAAGCCTATCCAGCCACCTCTTCATGATCCCTTGACAGTAATAGGTAAAACTACAGAGAAACAACTACCCTGATCACCAGAAGCTTAACCACAGGCTAGTGACAAAAAAGGAGTGGCTTATGAGACGTTCCCTGTGCGTCAGCCTATAAGCTAGAAGACGGGGTTTTTGATGATGGGCTAAAGAATCTAGAATTTAATGGTTTGTATTTCATTTAATTTATAACCATTTTAATCCTAAAATGGTTTAATGTTTTTTAACTGGGTAATTATGTTTTCCATATTCTGTATTGTTTTGAATAATTGTATTGTTTTATACTTGTTTTTGCTGCCTTGAGTCCCTATATTGGGAGAAAGGCAGGATATAAGCATCTAATAATAATAATAATAATAATAATAATAATGAATAATAATATAATAATAGAAGCATTAATAGCAGTCATGCTCAGACCTGTAGGAAATCACTTTTTGCTGTTCACTTTAAATACAAGGTTAATCTCCATTCTTCTCCTTTTCGGGAATGCTTGAGTCCAGACGTGTTTTGGATTTCGATTTTTTCAAATTTTGGAAGATGTGCATATATATAATGATATATTGGAGATGGGAACCCAGTCTAAAGATGAAATTCATATATTATTTCATATATACGTATAAATATAGCCAGAAGATAATTTTAAACATAATAATGTTTTAAATATTTTTGTGCATGTTTTGTGTAAAGTTTTGGTGTATGTTGAAATCACCAGAAGCAAAGGTGTTACTATCATCAGCCACCTATGTGGACAATTTTAGTTAGGAGTAATTTTGGAATTCCCTATAAGGATACGTACCCGTACTACGTTTTAAAGGGGATATTGAAGTATTGACAAGACGATTTAAGTTTCAATGATACATGGAATGGAGGATGAACTAGTCTTCTTCAGTGAACTCTGTTTCTCCACCTGACGGAAGGCTCAAGATTTAAATGCAGGCCCAAAATTTCTTCTCCCGTTCTCATTTTCCCTGCAGTGCTCATAATCTTGAAAGGTTGCAGTAGCGCTAACAATAGTGCCAGCCATTTGCAATGCCATGTTCCACCTGTAGTTTCTGTTATCAGGTCCTCTCGCCTCAACAGTACCCTGATTAAAACCGAAATCACCCACCAAAAACCCCCGATTTAACCCTTTCCTTGCCACCTATTGTTCTGCTCACGCACCTCCTTCTCCCCCCCAACCCCACAGGATTAAGAAGCAATAATTTCTTATTTCATTTGTATGCCTCCTTTCTGAAAAAGGATCCAGGTGGTTTTTTTTTAACAGTTTTGAAATTGGCAGATAAATGTAAAAACAATGAAAATCAAGCACTAAAAACAGTAGAAAATTGCCAAAAATAATACGAAGTTAAAAATCGTAACTAAAAAAACACACCCTCCCCATGAAACCCAAAACCCAGCCTGACATGAGTATTTATTAAAAGCCTCATTTCACCTCCCTGGAGGCAGCTCAGATAAACAAGCTGATATCTGGGGCAATTTCACAGTACACAGGCATGAAATGGCTCCCTGGAGGAAAGGGTATTTGGTCATCCTTCCATACTTATGAAAGCCTTTATTCAACCTTAAATGTTGGCTAGTGGTGGATGAACGTAATGGTGTGACGTGAATAGTGAGTGAGCAGAGTTACAACAAATATTAGATTGTTTTAACTCTCCATACTCCACTTGTTATTTCTTGGTGCTTTATATGTTCCACCACAAAACCCAAAATAAACATGATGAAAAGAACTCTCTGGCCAAGGCACTGTGTACACAGTCAAGCAGCCCAACCTTTGAATTAAACTCAAGAGACTCTTAATGATCTGCCTGGCTTACTCGCCCATGAAATACTGCAGAGAACTGTAGTATCGGCCACCCTGCATGTGACGCTTGCCTGTGCATGATCAACAATATCAAAGAAAGCGAAAGTGTGTGTGCAGGTGGTAGGCAGTGGTGGTTGGTTTTGACTGCTCCCACACTGTGAGAAAGTCGCATTTGCATAAGCTAGCGAGTGTGAGAATGCAAAAACACACAGAGGCTGGTTGTGATGTCCATTGTCGTTCAGGACAAGGATGTCAACCAATGAACTATATTTCTGGTTAATCCGGGTGCTGTAAAGTAGTAGAAGAAATAATTAGATATCATCACCAGTACTGTGTTAGAAACTATGGTTGTCACTTCTTTGTTTTATTATCACAGGAAGAAGGTCATTCTCCCAGCAATCACAATGTCCAAAGAAAGGTGGAGAACCCTGATCTTTCCATGTGTGGAATGGAATTCTCACATCCCATCAGCCCCTAATCAGAGTGTTGTGTTGTGTGCCTTATCGTGTTTTTTTTTTCTTTGTTGTTTTCCAACGTAATGGCAACCCAACAGGTGAACCTGTCTTGGCAGGTTTGTTCAGAAGGGGTTTGCCCACTGCCTTCCCTGTGAGGTTGAGAGAGTGTGACTTGCCCAAGTTGACTCACCCTTAGTTTCTGGGCTGTAGAAGGAGGGGAAACCTGGTCTCCCAGAAGTTTTAAGAGTTGTTGTTACTGACTAACTACTCCAGACTTAAAGCACTACAAACAGAACCACCACTCTGTTCCCCTCACTCATAATGATGAGTCAGTGAGCAAGAAGTTAATGTCCCTAGCTCAATTTAACGCCTGACTAAGTTTGCACTGCTCGCTGATTTAGACTCTGTTAACTTGTAACTGTGTAAAGTGTCTCTCATACGGATGACACTACATAATAACTTTTGCAACGAAATGATGCACTGGCCTATAGCAACCACTATACCAGCCTATGCCTCTGTCCTGTGGCAATGTAGGAAAGTACCTGTTCCCTTTCCCTCATTCCTGATAGTTCTTGCTGGATCGGGACGTTTTTTAATAAACCTTTTGGTTGCACAGTGCTTTTGCTCTAAAGCTCGCTCCGCTGCAAGAAACTCAAGGAAGTCTATCCCCCCTCCCCCACGTTACTACTAAGAGCACTATATTTTCCTCCTTCACATTTGAACCTGCAACTGGGGGCTCAGGCTGCTCTAACTTTCCATAGGTCCTTGGAGTCACTTGGTACTATTTTCTTGGACCAGATGTGGTTGGGTTGTGTGTTTTTTACACATACCAACACACACACACCTATATAGATGTTCTTTCATTACATTGGCAGTTCAGCAAGCATCATTCTCATTCTCCGTTCTTGGAGTTCAGTGAAGAAAAGAAAAGGTGACACCTTATGTTGTCTCCTTCCCAAGTCATGGAATCCCCCCTACTGTGCTATATAGTGGTAAAAGGTTGAGTTTTTTGGGGGCCTCATTCATGTACCTAAGATTTTCATACACTATAAGCCTCTAGGGCTGCTGACAAACAACTTCCTAATGAATGCAGTTTGATACGGCGTTAACGGCCAAGGGCTCCATGGCTATGGAATCCGGGGATTTTCTAGTTTGTGTTGTGGCACCAGAGTTCTTTGAAACAAGGAAGGCTAATATCGCACAAACTACAAATTCCAATTGACCAAACGTTAAAGTGGATATCAAATGCATTAAATTCTGCAGTGCAGATAGCAGCTAGGGAAAGTCAACTCTTTCCTTCCTACTTAACTTTCTGAAACTCCATAAGCAATCAGAGGAAGCATATCACATAGTGAAAAGTTGTTTTTTAATGTTCGTGCAACATCCCCTGACTTATTTCTCCCATCCCTCCAGGCTACTAGTAGCCAGAAGCTGGAAAGTTAATTTATTTGAACTACACTTCCTAGAACTCCCCCAGATCATGCTAGACATATCTGTATATTCACATGCAGGTAAAATACAGCACATGTATAGATTCACCCCCCAAAAAAAAAGATGCCTGAAGTGAAGGAACACCGAAAGGATAATGGGGGGAAAATTTTCAGCGCTGCTCAAGGAAATTTTGCAACCCGGGGGTTGCGATGATGTAGCCAGAGCAGGAAGCAAATTTGCATGCCAACACCAGAACCAATTCAGAGTAATCTAACTGAGCTTGAAAGCGAAATGCTGTGAATTCACGGGTTTTTTCCTTTCCCGATATGTAGGCCAAAATGGAGGGGTCACTTTGGAAATCACTGCAGAAGCACCAAGGAAGGAGCTCCCATAGAAAGGAACGCTCTGGATAAAAAATTCACGTTATAATGTTATTCGCATCATTGACACGCATTCACGTCGGATTCCTGAAGCTGCAAAAAAGCTCTGTTGTGATAAACACTTGAGCAGCAATCCTCCAGGTATAGAGTAAGGAAGGAAGTAAGATAGTGAAGGATTCTGAGCAAGTTTATATTTTTGCTAACAAATATGGAAAAAGTTTTGGGAGGGTCTGTTGATTGTATTTTGACTGTGTACTGCCAGGCAAATCCCAGCCAGAAATCAGTCTTTTCAGACCATCATGCCGATGAACTCAGAGACGATAATCCCAGCCAGTCGACAAGCCAGCTGCAATGGGTGGACCCAGCGGAGGCCTCCCGTCCTCTTATCTTGGCCGATCCAGTTTGGCAGTGACTCGGTTTCCAATTAGTGTTCTTCAGGTGTTGTACGGAATTGAGGAAATGTGCTGGGATGTGGACAAGAAGGCCGGGGATAATATGGGGCAAACAATGTAATTTTTATTTCCAGCAGAAAACAAGCACATGCCACATTACCTGTTGTTCACCAGATAGCCCTAGACAACGCAGGGGTTCCCTTCTTGCTTTAACTTATCAGTAAAGAAGAAGCAGCTTCAGAGAACTGATGTGAAGGCTGCACTGTAATGCAGGTTGACCACCACCTTAACTGTCATGGCTCCATCCTAGGGAATCCGGGATTTGTACTTTGTTTGGCACCCACTCTAAGGCTAAAGATTATTCAGAGGATGGGACCCATGGTAGTTAAGCATGGTCAAACTGCATTATTC
Organism: Sceloporus undulatus; assembly: GCF_019175285.1. Lineage (NCBI taxonomy): Eukaryota > Metazoa > Chordata > Lepidosauria > Squamata > Phrynosomatidae > Sceloporus > Sceloporus undulatus. Next base: position 167,369,803 of record NC_056523.1, read on the forward strand.
TTCTGCATTGCAAATACAGCCAAGAAAGGGCAGAATCTCAATCTCTGATTAACAGGAAGTTGGGTAGGAACTGTCATGCCATGGTGAACAAGAACGTCTCGTTTTGGATCAGACAGAATTTGGAGAAATCCCTTCTTTGACTATGACTTTCAGAAGCCCCTAACCAACTAGCAGGACGGGTTCTGACCACCAGTGCTTTTCCCCAGGTGACCCTCATAGATCTTTTCCTCAGTGCCTTGCCCGCAGTCAAACACCTCAGTTCTTGCCAACCTAGGCCAAGGTCCATGCCTCCAATCTTTGCCTCATGCACTAGCAAAGAGGTAGCTTACATGGTGGCAGTTGGTAGTTTATTTTTTGAAAGACACAAGAGATGTTGGTTCTTGTTTATGCGCAAGATCGCATATGGGAATTATATTTTCTGTCATTTTGGGGAAATAAAGATTGGAACATCCCTAAGTTAGCATAGCAGATCTTGGAAGTGACTACCTTACCGTTTTTCGGGCAGTATAAGATGCCTGGGTCATAAAGGCGACTCCAATTTTCCAGTTAAAATATCCGTTTGGTATATTACTCTCTGTATACGACTGACCCCGCTTCCACACACATATCCAAATAAAAATTAAAAAAAACATCAAGATTTTGATTTCAAGATGATAATTTAATTCCAATGCTTAGGCCAGGCAGGTACGTCACAGAAACCCTTTTGTACACACGGCCTGCTTGATTGGTCAGCTCTCCCTGCCTCCCGCCCTCCCGGTCTCCGAAGACTATCAAAGCACGTAGCGGCTTTCATACGATACTCGCATATGTTGGGGATGTGTCCATTGCCGTTTTTGGAGCTCCCCCCACCATATGGGCGACCGCAGCTGCTCCGGTCCGTCGGAATTTTCAGCAACCTGCCCTATAAGACGACGACCCAGAGTAAGATGACCCCACGACTTTTGATAAGATTTTTCTTGGGTTTAAAAAGTAGTCTTAATATGCGCAGAAAATACAGTATTTGGTGTTTTTTTTTGCAAAATGTGTGTTCTGCGGGAGCAAAGCGAAGGTTAATGGAAGGGTGTTGGTGGCCTCAATTCCCACTGCGGCCTTGATGCTCCTGTCGTAGGGCGTTGTGTTAGCCGCCACCCCGCGTGCTCTTTCTGATACAGAGTGATGGGGTCCACCTGCCACCCACCACAAGAGCCACCTTGCAATTTTTTGATGGCAACCCACGACCCTTCCTTAAAATTCCCATATGTGCCACATGGATCATCCCAGGAAAGTGGCAGTCAGACTGCATAATCTACTTACAAACTCTTTTTATCGGCAACCCACTTGTTTAGGTTCTTCTTTCCATCTTTCCCAGGCAACATAATTTTGGGATGGAAAGGTGTTTGGCCATCTGTTTTGAGGTTTCATTTTTTTTGTTTATTTGTTTCTGTTACTAGACAAGTGGAAGTGAGAACTCATTCCTGTTCCTAACGAACTGTCAATCAGTCAGGCTTGGGCAAACTCATGATTATAGCAACTACTAAAGTGGGCCCCTCCTATAAGCCTCGGATTTCCCCATCCACAGCTGAAAAAGTCCAAATTAAATAAATAAATATAAATAAATCCCAAAAAAGCAACCCTTGATTGTGCCATTTTATAGATAAGGGAACACCATTTTCTATATCATGTATATAATGGGACTGGAACATCCATGGATTTTTGGTAGCCAAAGGGATCCTGGAACCAAAAACTCAACAAATACAGAACCCACGGTATACCCACATTACGGCCAATCTGTATCTCATAGAAGCCTGAGAGGGTTGTAGTTTGTCAAGGGACTGCCTGGAGGGAGCGGGGGTTCCATCTATTTTTCTCGTGCCTGCTCGCTGCTGCTGGTCAGGGTAACATCGAATGGGAAAGAGAATTTACATGAGGTTACAAGAACTTCTTAATGGTTAAGCAGAATGAGAAAATATTGAACATCCAAAATGGGTAAAAGCCAGAAGTTTTTCATTGTTTTGCTGTTTAGATAATGAACCAATGGAGGAAAAGAGATGACTGTGAGCCCATGAAATCAAATGATGGTAAAGAATTTGAGTGCCATCATGGTTGGAAAATAGGTAAAAGAAACAAAATGCATCCATGCTGAAAAGAGTGTCTCCAGTTTTGCACTACATGTAATGTATACAAAGATTGGTGGTGGTGGTGGTGGCACGGCCAAGGCTTGTGCGTGCTTTTGAAAATGGCAAACTGGTATTTTAACTAGCAAGGCAAGCCTGAGCATTGGGTCGAGAAGTTAGGGGTCCCATGAGATCAGTTTATACGATCATGAGGAAGTTCATTTAGAATTGGCAGCTTTTGTCCCAATCATTTGGGTAGAAATCATGTGGCTTTCCAAATGTGTATTGGACTGTATCTCCCAGCATTCCTTTACTCAGTAAGTTTACTGGCTAAGGCCGCTAGGAACTGCAGTCCAGTAAAGCTGGGAAGGCCACATGACCTAAACCAATTGTTCATCTCAACCAGAGTGGACCCATCATCAATTATCAAATGCAAGGCAACATTATGCCAATCTCATGGGTTCAGGGGTCGGCTCTTGTTGGGGGAGAAAATTGGATTAGGACATACAAAGCATAAGATGTCTTTTTGTTGGAGGTATTTACAAGTCAAGAATTAAGTTTCCTCATGTTTCCTATACATGAATGTGAAAAATGACAGTCATGCTGTTAAGAATATGCATTAAACATCAAATATGATATTCAAAGGTTTATGGGACAATTTTAAGATGAAAAAGGCATGTTCAGATACTTTTATGAAATATTGATGGAACTGAAGCCCTAGAGTAATACATTACAGATGCAATGGGAGAAGATATTAAAATCAGTTTCTCAGATAAAAAATGGAAATGCATTTGTAAAACAGATTTAATGATATATTGAATAGGACATTTTAAAGAAAGATTTCTGAGAGAAAATATCACAGTAGTTTGCATGCCAGCAAAGTTGAATAAAACGTGCAGACGCAAAAGTAATGTATGCTGGGGATGTAAAAAGATAAAACTAGTTTTCTCCACATTTACTGAAGCCATAAAGTATAAAACCATTTCAGATGAGAATTAATAGGTCATATAAAATGTTACAGGAGAAATGTTTTTCTCTCCAAGAACGAATCTTTTGAATGATACTCTACAATAATATATATATATAAGCAAAGTGAGTTATGATGCAAATGTTGCACAGAGGGAAAAGATAGCTTTTGCCCAAACTGGAAGCAATCTAATCTATAGAACATCAGTAGCAAGTGCCGTGTTTTTGTTTCATTTGATGAGCAGAAGCGCGCCAATTGTACCCACTGCAAGTGGGACGAGAATGCATTGCAGCTTTTAGAGTCGAGGGGAGATACTGCACGTGTTTTGGCAAAATACTGTAAAATGCTCTGTGAGACAGCAGTCAGATATAGATTTTATGACACACTAACATTGTAAGACCAGAAGTGCCTTTTTTTAAGAAAAGAAAAACGTATCTTAAGTTTGTTTTAAGAGATAACATATATTCTCTTTATCCTCCCCTTGGGCTTGATTTAGATCTCAAAATAATTAAATTTTTGTTATTTTTTTTCCTTTAAAAAATATCAGTACTTTTTAATTACCTGTTGGGACTTTTCGTTTATGGCAAGTGTTTAAGATCACCTCAGCAAAGTCCCTTCTTCTATAAAAGTATTAAAGAAGACAGCATGGTGTAGCAGTTGAGTGTTGGACTATGTCACTGGGAGAACAGGATTCAAATACCAGATCAGCCCATGGGAACCCAATGGCAAGATCACTCTCTCACATCGGAGGAAGGCAAAGGCAACCTTCTCTGAACAATCTACCAAGAAAACCTCCAAAAGGGCCACCTTGGAGTTGCCTTAAGTCAGAAGTTAGGTTAGGTGTTCAGATATGCAGGAACTGATTTGGAAGGGGCCAGTTCTTTTCATCAGCAACAAAAGCTATGCCGACTCAGGCAGAAGCTGGGAAAGTTAATTTTGGGACTATACCTCCCACATCCTCCAGCCAGCATGGGCAATGCTGATGGAGACTGTGGAGGTGTCCGAAATAAGGTTTCCAAGCTCTGCACCATACTTTTGGAGCAACAAGGAAACAACCCTTGAAGCCTCCTGGGGAACCCGGATCTGTCATTTTGCCTCAACAAACCTGCCTTGTGTTTTCAAAAGTAAACATTATCCACTCCCCATCCCCCCCTGATGCAGTCATGGAACCATCTATCTGACCTGAGCTTCCTCTTTCAGTTGTTTTTGAAGGGGAGAAACAAGAAATAACAGCTTTAACGCCACATACTTCACTTATTCATTTTAAAAAACAACACAGAAATGTTGTAAGGTCAGTCCTAGCCATCTTTTCTCAGCTAGCTTCATTTTAAAATAATTTTTAAAAAACCCCAATGAAAATACAAAACACACACACACACACCAGTCTCAATCCTCCAGTTTATGGGAGATGGGTTTGCCCAACAGAAGCAATGCCACGGAGAGGCGGCAAGCTCTGAAATCCAACCTAGTGCTCACTCTCTCTGACTGGGAGTAATCTGTTAAAACTATGAATCAGATTTGGTTGCATGGACTCTTTTGGTGTACGCAGTTTCAAGTGAACAAGTATTTAAAAAAACAAACAAATGTAAATACTATGATTGAGGGGGATCAATCGAGAACAGGTTCTGAACTCTAGAATTGCAGGCTCAGTCATGGGAAGCCTCCTTTATCCCTTTGTGTTCAAAGTCTCTTACACAATAAACTCCAGTAGAGTTGCCACCTTTCCCCAGCATTACTCCTGTGCCCTTAGCAGCCACTTCACACATTTAATTTATTTATACTTTATTAGGTTTTTATTATTATATATTTTTTCCAGTGAGTTCAAGGCAAGATACATGGCCCTGCTCTCTTTTCTTTTTCTCTCACAATAACTCTGTAAGGAAGGTCGGCTGAAGAAGGACTGGCCCAAGAATAGAGACCACAGTCCCATGCACACACTTAGGTGCAGCTGCATGGAGCTTACTTCTGAGTAGGCAGTTGAAGGATTGACCTGTCAAATGGGGAACTTTCCTCATATGGAGAAGCGGTCCAGCCAATGCTTGCCCTATTAATACCTTGTATGTCAGGTTGTTGGTTAAATGCAGGGGAGTAAAAAGAGTGGGCCTAAGAACAACCTAAGGCCCGTTACAAACGGGCAGAAAGTACGGACTGGGTCTGTATTAGGGTTGAAAGGGGCGTCCCTTCTGAGCACCCCTAACCTTAATACGGGCTGAGTCTGTACAAAATGGCAGCGCCTGTTCCACACGGGGGCCCGCCATCTTTACGTAGGTGGCACACATGCCGTGAGTGGCGCCATTGGCGCCTCACAGCATCATATCCGCACCACAAAGAGAAGCGCCATTTTGGGGCTTCTTATTTGCAGCGCGGAGAAGCCTCGCAGTTTGACACTGGGGCTCCTCCGTGTTGCAAATGGCGGCGGCAGGCAGACCACCTTCCTGGGCGGTCTGTAACATGCCTAAGATACACAAAGTATATATTACACTCGCAAACAACAAAAACCTGGAGCAATTACTGAAGAGGCCAAGGAGCAAGTGCCAAGATAGACTCTGTAGAAAAGACAATAATGCAGGAAAGGAAGAAGGCCAGCAGAAAGAAGTGAGGCCACATGCCAGATGGAGACGGGAGGAGACACGGGTCAAGCCTCAAGAACATAGTAAGAGGTTGAGGACAGGAGGCCTTGGAGATGTCTCATCCATATGGGTTAAGTTGACTCGAGGGAAGTTAACAACAACAACCAAAAGAGTGACACCCCAACCTTTCAAGAGGACTTCCTCTTACACTGGAGACAAAAAAGAGAATAAAGCATTGCCGGTGGAATTTTTTACCCTGTCATACAAGGTGGGTCAAGTTCCCCAGTGGGATAATTTCTCTCCCTGGCCTAATGCCTTCAAACAAACTGACACTAAAAGCCACCCAGAGAGCAGGTTGGCAGGCAGCAGACTTGTAGGCTCACCAAACCCCAAAACCCGATGCAATGTGATTGTTTTTCTCCCATAGTTTCCAAGGAGGCCCACGAGTTTCTTTTCTCGTGCTCTATTGAGGTAGACAAAAGGAAAAACCTAGAAAATTGGATGGAGAAGGTAACGATTAAATTGGGGGAGGGAGGGAAACAGCCAGGAGCAAGGAAAGGAAGACAAACTTATTTCCAAGGGCGACAGCGCCTCAGAAGTAGGAGGATCATCATTGTCACTCGCACACGGCTAAATCACTATCACCATTGTTGTCATATATCACCTGACATATAATGATACAAGATTTTCAGATACAAACTGACATTGCCAAGTGGGATACAGAAATTAAAAGCCTTTTTTTACTTTTTAAAAAGTTTATTAAGTATTACATTCCAACAATAACATCAAACCAAACATAACACAATTCGACACTCAACATAATGAAGTATGTACAATACAAATACGTTCCTCCAATAACATAAATTTGAAATAATTTCCTTTAAGGCTGTAACCCCCTGATCTCAACAACCATATATCTCGACGATAGTCGACTCATGTATCATCGAAGGCCAAGTTTTTAGAGGCAAATTATGATTTTGATATGACCCTGGATAATCGAGGGTAAAATTTAGGGCATGTAACAAGGATCTAAATGATGAGCAAAGGAAAACATGCCAAGAACCTGGCAAAATTATGGCAGCATAACGTTTTAACTCATACTAAAGGCGGATGGAAGAGATAGAGGGAGGTCATGCTTCTAGGACATTGCACTCTTGCCTTATACCAGGGATTGTTCCCTTAAATAAGAGTTAAGATAATATTACTTTGACCCATGGATAAGTCAACCTGGGATTTTTGGGTCATTTGTTTGCTAAAACTTCTCCGACTTATACATGAAGTACATGGTACCTCGGGTTACGAATTATTCGTCCGCGGCTAATTTCTAACCCGAAAACCTTCGTAACCTGATGCCATAGGCGCTAATGGAAAAAATAGCTCTCTGCTGCCCCCGGGGCGAAATAGCGCCGAGTTGTTTCGTACCCGAAAAACCTTCGTAGCCGAACAATAAATCCCTATGGGTTTTTTCGTATCCCGAAAACGTAAGCGGGTATTCGTATCCCGGGGTACCATGATATACAGTCTACTTCATTTTCCTACAAGAATATATACCGTCGTCTTCTATTCTTTTCTCCTTTTACTGATTGTTTTTCCTGTCCCTAATTCTGTTCGTTATTTGGTAATTTAATCCTCTATATATCTTATTAGTTTTACCTGCTGGATATTATCAATTTTTCCTACGTTTGTTCATTTTTTAGTCCAGCATTTTTTTACTGAGGTCCACACTTTCTCTATCGTAGCTATTGCTTTCTCTTGTTTAGGCCTGTTAAATGTCCATGCCATTGCCTCCTTGAATTTTATAGCCATCCTCCTTGGTAGGTAATGTTGGTTGTTCTGTATTTGGCAAAGAGGATTTTAGCAAAAGGAAACTAGATCAAAATGATGGCATCCTTGGTACCTATCTCCAACTAGACTTAATGCATGTACAGACAGGAAACCAAACATTGGAAATGTGCAATCTACAGGGTTCTATTTGTGTGGAAATGTAAAATTACAATACCACACACACACACACACACACGTATACAGTGGTACTCGGATAGCGAAATACCCAGGTTAACAATTTTCGGGATACGAAAAAATCCCATAGGGAATATTGTTCGGTTACGATGTGTTTTTCGGTTACGAAAAAACTTTTGGTGCTTTTTTCGGGCTTTTTCGCACGGAATCGCGGCTTTCCCATTAGACGCCTAGGGCAATTCGGCTTACGAAGGCTTTTTCGGTTCGCGAAGCGGCCCGCGTTAGCGAATTAATTCGTACCCGAGGCACACTGTAGTGGAGAACTATACAGTGGTACCACCGGTTACAAATTAATTTTCCCGCGGTTATCGTAACCCGAAATACCTTCGTAAGCGAATTCCCATAGCGCTAAGGGGAAAAATACGTCTCTGCTGCCCTCCGGTGCGAAAATACGCCGCGGTTTTTGTCGTAACCCGAAGAAACCTGCGGTCCGAAGCAATAAATCCCTATGGATTTTTTCGTATCCCGAAAAATTCGTACCCGGCGCATCCGTATCCGGGGTACCACTGTACAGGAATAAATGATAGAAATTCTACAGATGAAGATTCCATTTATCCAGACTCTTTTTGTTAAATATGAAAACATATACCAAAAGGAAGAAAAACAGTATATAATAAAAACAACAACAACAATAATAATAATAATGTTTTATTATATATACCGCTATTCCAAGATCATAGCGGTGAACAGCAAGTAAGCTATTAGCAGTAAGCTAATTTGCCCCCAACAGTCTGGGTACTCATTTTAGCGACCTCAGAAGGATGCAGCCTGAGTCGAGCTTGGGCCCTTTTGCTGGTCTTGAATTCCAACCTTGTGGTTTTGAGTGAATGGCTGCAGTACAGGCATTTAACCACTGCACCACCATATAATCTTAGATAACAGTAAAACCATTTTAAAAAATTACCATACAAATACCATACAGAAGAAATACGTTTCTAAAAGAATGGACAATAATTAAAACATTTGAAAACTAGAGCGGGAAACAACCTCAAATTGGAAATGCAAATAGAAAGGTGGGTATAGTTTACACCGCTTGAATGCCTGGAGGAGGCCTTCCAAATAGCAGAGGCCAGCAGGAAAAGGGCTGGACCTATGCAGATTGTGAAACAACTCTGATATTATCTGAGTTGGATAGGGTTAATGAAAACTGAAGATGGCTCCTATCCCTTTAAGGTTGTGTAGATGAAAGAATTCCAGCAAGTGTTGCTGGTCACACAACTGGGTAACAAGCAACACCTGCTGACATGCCCTCTTCTACACAACCATTAAAAGCATAGGAGCCCTCTCCAGTTTTCACTCTGGCAAACCTAAGAAGTTCAAAATCATTTACTTGCTAATTAAGAGTAATAGCGTGTATTTTCAGCTATGTATGTGTGCACATGTAGGTGAGTCTTCAAATCGCCTGAAGACTCCTGGTGACCCCATGAACTTTATGGTGTTTTCTTAGACAAAGGGTTTTCAGAGGTTCTGCCAGTCCCTTCTCGAAATATCACCCAGCACTTGGGATTTGCAGCATAGTGGCCAATTTTTCAGCAAGTGCAACTTGCTAGGAAAGCACCCAGTAGACATTGGGTCTTCTGGAGCTACTTACTCCTAGGGTTGCCAAACCCGGTTGCAACCGGGTTTTTCCCGGTTTTGGCTGCACCTACCTGCCCGGTCACGGCACGGGTGCAGCCAAAAACCGGAAAAGCCGGTTGCAGCGGGGTTGCTGGGCACCCTGGGGCCTCGCGGCCCTCCTCCTCCTCCACCGCGCATTGTCGCGCGGAGGAAAAGGAGGGCAGGAGGCGGAGGCGGAGGAGGCGGCAGGAGGCAGCGCCTCTTGGGCACAGCCGCGCCAACCTCCGCCGCCCCGGCAGTCTCCCTCCTTCCTGGCCTCCGCGGGGGCCAAGAAGGAGGCAAGCCGGGGCGATCGCCGCGGCCTCCCCCTCCTTCCTGGTCCCGGCGGGGGCCAAGAAGGAGGCGAGGCCAGGGCGATGCTGCCCCGGCCTCCCCCTCCTTCCTGGTCCTGTGGGCCCGGAACGAGGCGGGCGGGGCGATCGCCGCCGGCCTCCTCCCTCCTCCTGGTCCGGCGGGGCCAAGAAGGAGGCAGGCCGGGGGCGATCGCCGCCGGCCCTCCTCCCTCCTTCCTGGTCCCTGCTGGGGCCAGGAATGAGGCGAGGCCGGGGCGATTGCCGCCGGCCTCCTCCCTCCTTCCTGGTCCCTGCTGGGCCAGGAACGAGGCGAGGCCGGGGGATTGCCACCGGCCTCCCCCCTCCTTCCTGGCCCTGAGGGGGCCAGGAACGAGGCAAGGCCCCGATCCTGGCCTCCGATCGCAGGCGGGCCCAGGCAGGGAGGGAAAGCCTCCTTAAGGAGGCTTTCCCTTGCCGCTGGCCTCCGCTCCCCGCCACGATCACGGTAAAATGTAGGACAGAATTTTCAAATGTAGGACACACTTTTTTGGTGTCCTACATTTGAAATTTTGTCCTACATTCCCCGGTTTCGAGGTCCGGCACTATGGCAACCCTACTTACTCCTTTCTTAGAACCTAGGGGCACCCAGTAAGATCGGGGAGTCTTCTGATCCAGGCTGAGTTGGACTCTGATAGAGATAGCAGAAACAGTCAAACCTCTGGTTTTAAATCGCTAGGGAAACCTCTTTGGCCGATTCTCCAGTCATAAATGGTGAACTGGGACAACACTTATACAAATAAAAAAAGGGGGGGGGTGTTCATAACTCCTTTGGGAAGACACATAGGTCCTGTGGTGGTTGCCAGAGCTGTTGGGTGGTCACAGAGCTTGGCTGAGAAACAAGGATCTGGAAAACAGAACCACTGGAAGAGGGTGAGTTGAAGATATTAGAAGCCCCCTCTAGAACTCCCAGGTGAGTGCTGGAAGGACGAAGGAAGAGATCAGCTGCTTGGCTGAGATTCCAGTGCTTATTGGGTTTATATGAACTTTTCAGGTGGTTGATTCCATGTGACATCTTATATTTTACTCTTAAAGTCAACACCATAGTTCATGGGAGGTGCATTTATATAGGCCTTTTACACTTTGTACTACATTTTGGCATATTTAACTGGCCTGTGGAAGTTTAACATCTTGAAACCGATTCTGACGCACTTTGAAATCTTTCTGTTGATATATGTGCTTGGTTGAATTTCAGGAGGGGAGTTAAGGGATCAGGGTATCTATATTGGCTTGGCTGTGGGGAGAGGGAGGTAAAGTGACCTAAGCTGAACATACCATGAGACGATTGTTGGAAACCAACCTGCCTTTTGGTCCTTCCCCTTTCTGTCAACATCCACTTGATTGTTCAGTGGACCCCCCATGGATATAGGGTTGCCATAAGTCAGGAGCTCCAAACCGGGACAAATGTAGGACAAATGCAGGGCAACATTTTCAAATGTAGGACACATTTTAAAAAATTCAGGACGTGCAAAAAATTGAGGATTTTAAAAAAATGTTAATATAACTGCATGTTTTTTAAGCATGATCAAAATGGAGGACATTTTGGCATTATTCCTAGACAGATGGCAGAAATGTATTTGCCCTCGGGTTCAACTGTACTTCTCAGAAGTGTGTACTTGGTCAAGAGACTGTGGTTTTTCTTCACTGCGCATGAGTTTGTAAAAAATCACAGCAAGTTACATTGGCCATGCCTCAGAGGCTTGTTGATATCAATATCACCATCATCATCATCATCATCATCATAACTATAATTGTCCAAGAAAGGCAGACTTGTTAGCATTCAAAGTGCCATAAATACACAGAAAATGCACTTCCATATATTTAATAATAAAAAATAATGGGGAAAAAATAAAAAACAAGGCAGGGGTGTATATATTTGATAATAAAAATTAATGTAATAAAATAAAACAAGCAATAATAAAATTAATGTAATAAAATAAAACAAGCAATAATAAAATTAATGAAATAAAAACAAGCAATAATAAAAATTAATAAAATAAAATAAAAACAAGCAATAATAAAAATTAATGTAATAAAATAAAACAAACAATAATAACAATTAAAGAAATAAAAAAATAAAAAGCAATAATAAAAATTAATAAAATAAAATAAGTATTTTATATTTTTAAAAATAATTTAAAAACCCCAAAAAACTAAGGCAGACCTAATGGCCACTGACTCAGCTTTCCTCCTCCTCCTCCGGCCCAATTCTGCCCTGGCCTTCAGGCACCCTTCCTCTGGCTCCTTCCTCCTCCTCCTCCTCCTCTCCTCCACCTCCTCCTCCTCTTCCCCAATTCTGCCCTGGCCCCTTCAAGGCACCCTTCCTCCTCCTCCTCCTCCTCCTCCTTTCCTCCTCCTCCTCCTCCACCAACAGAAGAAGGGAAGCAAGGCAGGCACGCGCGCACGGAGGGAAGCAAGGCAGGCGTGCACGCATGGAGGGAAGCAGGGCATGAGCGCGCGCTGCCGCTGGCCCCTGCTGAGGCCTGGGCGGCGCACGCCGAGGAGCCTGTCCTCTTTGGCCAGCTGGCTGGCCAAAGCAAGGGACGAGCTCCTGTTTTGGAGCCCTGTGCGCGCGTGCGCGCGGGTGGGTAAGCCCTGACGCGTTGGCGGCGGCGCTTCTGCCACTGAGGAGGAGGAGGAAGGCGGAGCCAGAGGAGGAGGTGGGTTGGCGCTGCCCAGCCCACCATGAAGAGGAGGAGGAGGAGGTGGGTTGGCGCAGCAGCAGCCGCATTAGCGGCAGCGGCTATGGCCGCAGGAAGAGCGGACCCCGAACCGGGAACAAGGTGTGGGGGGCCCCCAAACCGGACCGTGACCGTGAGGGCCCCCCCAAAAGCGTGATTGTCACGGGGGCCGCCGGGTTATGGCATCCCTACGTGGATACGAAAATCCGTGGATGCCAAAATCTGTTTCCACTGGCAGATGGGCAATCCACATAGTTAATCTCCTCAACATTTATCTGTAAAATAAGGTTTATCATATCAGTAAGAAAGCTAGCATGAAATGAGTTCTAACAAGATTATCCAATGAAGTGTGCACATGGTTATAATGATGCAACTTGATCCAATATTCATTTCAATGGAGTCCATAGAATTTCTTCTATGTAAATATGGGAATGGTTATAATCTTAAAAAGAATCTCAACATATGTATGTAAAAATAATCTACAATCTGCCTTCTATCTATGGATTGTCCACACTGGGTTTTGTGTATCATGACGAACTGGGTTGCCATTCTGCACTTTCAAACCATACAGATGAATGGCAGATTTCTTCCTTGCCTTCCAATCAAATCCTATTAAATTTGTTTATTATATTATATTATATTATATTATATTATATTATAAATAGGGCCCATGTTTTTCTCCTCACACCTCTAGAAGTACATTACTGAGGGTGTAATAATATTGAGAATGTGGAGGGAGTAACAATTCCATCCCTTAAAGAATACTTGTCCCCAGTATTTTTGATAAGTCACAGTTTTTAGTTTGCATCCTCCCAATAAACTATTTGTTTTGGTTTGCTATCAAGCTGACTTTCCACTTATGGTGACTCTATTCTCACAATATTTAGTAGTTCTTTTTTACTAGTCAGTCTCAACCATTACTAGCAGGCCCATATCTCTGCCTGTTTCTACCCAGGTACATTATGTTCTCATCAGTGCCTTTATTGCTCCACTTTTAAACTCTCCATGGGGTTTTCTTGGCATGGTTTGTTCAGGGGAGGTTTGCCATTGACTTTTCCTGAAGCTGAGCTCTGGTGGCACAACAAATTACACTCCCCAGAATCTCATAGCACTAAGCCATAGCAGTTAAAGTGGTGTCAAACTGGATTATTTCTGCAGTGAGGATGCAGCCTTAAGCATTAACAAAGTGCTTGGAAAGGGAAAGGGAAAGGCGCCAAAACCTTTCAAGTTTAATTTGATTGGTTATCTTGCAGCATTCTTATATAATTGACCCAATCAGAATATGAGGGCGGAGAACAAAGCACTTTTATCCAAGTTTTTCCTCTGGTCGGCAGCTCTGCAGAAAAGGTGAATGTTGTTCCTTTTTCTTCCTTAAAGAGAACTGATTTTGTCAAGGCAAAGGAAAAGCAAGGCTTGAGGAAAGGTGCTGCTGAGAGCCCTTGGGAGGCATTCTGTAGCTGCTCTCCGGCTCTTGGGAATGACAGGCATTTGGGACTAATTCATGGAGGTTGTGGAAGGGCTTTGGAGAGAACTTGATCCACAATGCTGTGAAGACGATGACAGCCACAGACCTGGCTTCAGCCTTGGAATGGCTTTCAAGGCTAAACTTGTGTCTTCTTTGTATACTACTTTTTAAGTGATATTCAAATTTAACTAATTTTGTGGTTTTAGATTGTATGGTGCTTGCCAGGTTTTATTTTAGTTTATCCTGGTTTTTATTCTGATTGCTTCTGTGTAAAGCACTGTACAAATCCTACTGTGCTGTATAAACAGGTAGTGACTTTTAGCTCAAGAGGCCCTTTCAAAGGCCACTTTTAGTAAAAAAGCTGGATGTGACCATGGGCCCTTGGTATCCGCTGGGGCTTGGTCCCAGGCGGATGCTCAAGTCCTGTTAAATATGAAACTGTGTCCCTTATGTAAAAGGGCACCATCAAGCTTTGCTTTTTGAAGAGATTTTTATGCTGTGTATGGTTGAATCTGTGGAGCTGTGTATGGTTGAATCCATGGATATGGAGGGCCAGCTGTATATGGGTTTGTCTCGGTTGGTGCCCCGCGCATCGACCAGGCATGTTGACTTGAAAGCCTGGTGTTTGCCGTTTGATCAGACAGACGCGTTTTAACGATGTACATAGCAAAGGTGGATTTCCTTTACCTGATACTGCCAAACCCTTATCCTGGGGTTTTCTGGGCAAGTCTCTTCAGAGGTTTTTTTTTTACCATGGTCATCTTCTGAAGCTGAGAGAGAGTGACTTGCCCAAGGTCACCCAGTAGGTTTCCATGGCTGAGCCTGTAGTTGCCGATGCAGGAAATCAAAATCAATTTCCTATTCCAAAACTGCCAAATTTGGCGTGTGCCTCCACCTCTTTCCTGACTTATGGCAGCCCTCATGGTTTTTCCTGAGCTGAGACTGTGTGACTTGGCCAAGGTCACCCAAGAGTTCCAAGGCTGAGCAGGGAATTGAACCCTCCTCTCCAGAGCCCTAGTCCTACGCTCAGACCACTCTGCCAGGACTTGGACCTTGTGCAGACCCTCATCCCCACCATCTAAACTGAGCTCTTAGGCGTCCCTGGTCAGGAGCAGGTCCCATCATCTAAGCCCCCACTCCAGGCGATATCCTCAGCTAAACTAGCCAGGGCTAGGCTCCATCCTTGGCCACGGAAAGCCCCTGGGGGTCCAGGGCAAGTCCCACTCTCTCAGCCTCAGAGCAAGGCCAGGGGAAGCCCCCCTCTGAAGACACTTGCCAAGAAATGCCCAGGGCCAAATGAGACACATTTGCTCAACACACAAGCCCGACTTGTATCAGTTCTTCGTTAGTGCAACTAAGCAAGTGGGTAGTCCTCCAAAGGACGAGCGTCCCAGCCACCTAACCTGGGCTCTTGGCCTCCAGAGCCATCCAGGGGCGAGCCACATCCATGGCCGCCGAGGGGCTCCGTCCAAGGCACAACATCCCGGGGGCTTGGAAGTCCAAGACGAAGCCCTGGGAGTCTGTAGCATCACTATGGAGAGCCATCTTGTAGCCCCCTTTGAGAGTCACTGGAAGAATGAAATGTTGGCAGCAGGAGCTTTCCTAGACTCAAGGCTACTTCCTCAGGCGCAGGCTCCCTGATGCCCTGGATGGTCAGTGGCCCCCAAACTGTGCCCTTTAAAGGCTTTTGGACTTCAGCTCCCAGAATCCCAGGCGACTCGCCAACGTGGCTGAGGCTCCTGGGAGCTGAAGTCCAAAGTCTCTTAACGGGCACAGGTTGGAAACAACCGCCTAGACATTCGTCCCAGTTCAAACGCTGGGGAAAGAAGCCTGGGAGAGGGCTTTTCTAGCCTGAAATCTGACCAGAAGGAAAACTTCAAGGAATGGGGCGGAGCTAAAAATTCCTTTTGTCCCTCTTTGGCTGCTTCCAAGGTCCACCTTCTCCGTGGGAGCCAATAAAAGTAAAGGCCTCTTCAAATCAGCCAATCACTTCTCAATACTGGCTCAGTGGTTTGAGCGCTGGCCAGCAGGGTTCGAGTCCTCGCTCAGCCCTGGGAACCCATTTGGGTGACCCTGGGCAAGTAGTCACACTCTCTCAGTCTCCTCAGGAGAAGGCAAGGGCAAACCCCCTCTGGACAAATCTGGCCAAGAGGACCCCCCCCCCATAGGGTCTCCTTAGGGTCGCCATAAGGCGGAAAGGACTTGTAGGCACGCAGCGACAAGAATTCCAAGATATAGCCCTGTTCGTCTGTGGAATCGGTACGCAGAGATCTTGCAGCACCTTTGAGGCCCACTGAAAGAAAGAAGTTGGCAGCAGGAGCTTTCGTAGACTTCGGTCTACTTCCTCAGATGCAGCAACAAGAAAATGGAGATGAGGGTCTGTCTCCCAGCAGCTCATAAGAGCAATTCTCCACGTTTTGCCCACGATCCGTTTTGTTTCTGATCTTTCGTTTATATTTCGCGAGAACAAGGGACAGCAGGGATTTTTCTTTTTACCAGGAAGAAAAATGATGTATTGGTTTATTGTTTGTCGGTTGTGTGCCTTCCAGCCCTTTCCGATTTATGGCGACCCTAGGGGGGACCTCTCGTGTTTCTCCAGAGGGGGGTTGCCATGGCTAAGTACAATAACACAATTCTACCCGAGTGACACCAAGGCCAGGGCAGGGTCGTGACAAGAACGGAGATGATGGTTAGCATGATTGGTGTGACAAATCCGGATCGCAAAAGGCGTCCCCTTCCTTTTCTTTCCCTGTTGCAAATTAAAGAGGAGCTGCAGTGCTAGGTTTTCTTTGGTAAGCCTCCAATGCCTCAGCACCCAACGCCCTACTCACCTTCTGATTGGGCACTGGCATTCTCTTGCTTCCATTGTTGAAACTTGAACTCGCTTTCCTATTGGCTTCTGGGAACTTCTAGAGCGCCCCAGCCAATCACAAACGAGCTCTACGATCCCGAAAGACCACATAAAAAGGTGGCACCTAACCTTGTTTCCATTATTACCTGCATTTTTCAGCACAGAAGCATTGCTGTTGGTGCTTGGTTGCTTTCACACTGTAGAAATAATCTGCTCTGATACAACTTTAAAATGCCATGGCTGCATGCTATGAAATTCTGGGAACGGTGGTTTGTTGTGGCACCCGACTGCAGTTCCCAGAATTCCATAGCATAGAGCCATGGCAGTCACAGTGGTGTCAGACTGGATTATTTCTGTGGTGTGACCCATTGAATTAAATGGGTTTACCTGTATTTCGGCCCAGCATTCAACCATGGATTTAGTGGGCAAATCTAGGGTGGCCAGACATCCTCCTTTTGCAGGACATGTCCTACATTTCAATCTTCAGTCCAGGAGGAATTCCAAAATGTGCTCCATTATGAGCATGGCTAAGAAGCATGGATTTATGTTTATATTAGTGTGCTTAGCTTTAGTTTTGCAAAGTCCTACCTTTTTCTTGAATTTCCTATATTTTATGGTGCCTTGTCCTCCTTTGTGGTTAGGAGATCTGTTCACCCTGGGCAAGCCAATCAGATTCAGTGGAAAGAAAAGGCAAACTTGCAAGATCCTTTTGCATACTGTCCTTAGGCCTATTTAGTCCAGTACTTTTGGCCTATTTAGTCCCGTACTGCCAACACTGACTGGCAGTGATGGCTGTCCAGGGTCTCAGGCAGGGTTCTTTCCTCATCCTGTCTGGAGACCTTCTAGGACTCCCTATTGGTTTCTCATGCAGCCAGGGGAGACTGGGCATTTTCAGGGTGGCATGGTACAACTCATATGGGAAACATTAGCAGGATGTTGTCCTGTTGTCAGTGGACTTTATCACAAGTGAGGAATTTCTCTTAATTTCGAATGAAAAGAAAGTGGGGCCAGAATGCATTTATGTGAATTCGCTAGTTCAGTGAATTTACGTGAATGTGAATTGCGTTCAAACTGACTTCCCATTGCCCAAAAATGGCATGCCATTGCCTGAATTTGCATGTGGTGGTGTATCACACAATAACGTGAAACCCCATGATTGCGTTCGGACTGACTTCCCATTGCCCGAAATTGCATGTGGTAGTCTATCATGCAATAACATTAAAGCCCATGATTGCATTCGGATTGCCATTGGATTATACTTCAAATTTTCCTTGTCTGATAACATCCAGTGCTGAAGATTCAATTGCCAGCCCAATCAGCTTCTGTATAGTGGGTGGGATTTTGTTCTTTGCCTCAGGCAGCAATATAGCATAGCTGTGACAACTGTGGTGTCCTGTTTTGCTGATGTTTTTAACCCCAGTTCCTGCAGTCTTGCCTGTGCTTACCACTGAGTTGACTCAACTCAGTGGTAAGCACAGGTAAAATCGGAGGAAATGGATTTATAAGTCAACTCACTGTTTATGAACTCATTTTCTGGCCAGGTGCAGAAAAAAATATTTTATTTTATTTTGTTCTCCACAATATTAGTTGCAGGCAGATTGGATTTAAGACCTAACAAGGAACTCCTTCACTTCTTCCTTGTTAGTCATCTTCTTCATTGTCACTGTCTTCTTCACTGTCACCATAGTCATTGTCCTCAACCTCTGACTCAGAGTCAAGCTCCTCTAGTTCATAATGTTGTGGAAGTGTATAATAGCGTTGCGTTGGAGATGAATGGATGATCTTGGTCATCTTGTCCCAGCTGGATGTAGTGTGCTCTGGCCTTCCTTGATTCAGGATCCAAAGAAAGGTATAGATGGCTAGACTCACAAGGATCAAGGGAGTTAAAAACCCACTGATAGCACCTCTGGTCACTGGGGAGATCCATGCAAAAAGGCTCCGATCATATGGAGGCAATGGCTTCCTCTGTACCAGAAGTTCTAGCTCTTCCAGTTTCCTAAGCTTTCGCTTCCTCTCAGCATCTTCTCTCGCATGCCGTGGTCGGCCTTGCCTGCTTGTCTTCTGCTTCTCACCCATCTCTATCTCATTCTCATCCAGGAGCAGGGAAGACGTCAGGTGCTTGACCGTCTCATGATATTCCTCAACATTCTTCTTGATCTCCAAGTTCTTGTCTTGGTTAAGGTTCTTGCCCAGCTCGATTGAGACATCAGAGCGTCCGATGTCCTGGAGAGCTCGTGACAGGCGGTCCCAATACATTGTGTCTCCTTCTGTCAGCAGCCAACGGTTGAGGGCCTCCTTGCATTGGTCTGTGCTGATGATGTCTCGTCGCCTACGAGCTCCAATGGGGTTCTTCTCTTCTGAGAGCCACTCTAGCTCTTCTTTCACATCCTCCTCAGGCCCAAGGAGTTTTGTGGTGAACATTTGGCATTCTTCTGGGGACAGGAGCTCTGAGATGCGGCTCATCATATGGATACCGATGTCGTCAGCCACTGTGTCATCACTTAAGGCAGGGGCCACCAGCAATAAAAGGATGACCCTTACTATAGACAGCATCTGGAAGATTCCAGAAACCTGAGTGGAGAGAGAAGGAGGAACCCTAAAAGGAGAAAGGAAGAGGAAGGGGCAATGGATTAGGACATTTCCTCTTGTCTAATTATACACAAGGCACTTATCCCCAGGTTAGGGCAATACTTCAGCCCTGAAACCCCTTCTCAGGAATTAATTCTGGAACATGGGGAGTAAGAATAAAGAAAAGAGGCTCTCTCAGCCTGAGCAGAGTGTCATTCCCTTGCCATTAAGTTACCTGCTTGTCCTCCTTCAGTAATGGCCAAGTGAAATGGTGTCACTTCTGGGAAAACAGCATTAAAAAGTAGATGGCACTCATGGGCACTGAAGTGATGCATTCAAAGAAGCTTCTGTTGTGTGGGCGTGGCTAGCAGATACTGCTAGATACTGTTATCCAAAAAGAGTTTCTGCACTTTTGTTGAGAAAATTACTGTGGAGGGTTAGGGGTATGAAGACTTGAGTGAAATCTTCATTCATGTCATGAACATCAGTTGGTGACATTGGATTTGTCTCTCAAGCCTAGCCTTACCTCCCAGGCCTGGAAGTTCAAGGAGAAGGCCAAGAAGCTGTGTTGGTCTCTTTGGAGTAAAGGTGTGTTTGTCTTTTAAGCCAAGGTAAATGAGGCTCCTGTCATACCAGGCCAGAAATAACTTTTACAAGGGACATATTTTGAACTAAGATTACCAACAAGCATTTATAGAAGGGCTCCTCTGTCTTTTACAGCTGTCTGATGTATAGAAATTCATTCCATGCAGCTTTTCCCCTAAATGGACCTACATATCAGGAAAAGCTTCCTGGGTAAAATTTCTACACATCAGACACCTGGTAACATGTACTGCATAGGAGCCCTGTCTCTCCAAACCTGGCAACCATAAGTGGAAATGAATAGGAGATATCCATTATATCCTGTCAGTGTAGATGTAAAGGACACATGCTTGATTGTAGTTTGATTGCGATATAATGACTCTTAAGCAGCATTCCTTTACAACAGGTGTGATACCTTTCAAACAAAGAGGATTTAATTCTCCTCTTTCTAAATTGTAACCCGCCCCGATCCCCCTGGGAGAGGTGGGCTATAAATAATAATAATAATAATAATAATAATAATAATAATTATTATTACTACTACTACTACTACTATAAAAATCTGTGAGCTAGTGTCATCCACAAAATTCCCCCCACACACACACACTGAGAGTCTGCTCTAGGCTGGTGGAGTAAACAAATATGGAGAAAAAATAATGGAAATTATCAATATATATTCCAGTTCCTAAGAAAGGGGACCTAATGAATTATAATAACCATCTGACTATTGCACTGATCTCTCATGAAAGCAAAGCAATACTCAGAATTTTACAAGAAAAGCTTTCATCATACATAGAGCTAGAAATGCCACATGTCCAAGCTAGGTTCAGAAAAGGAAGAAGCACTAGAGACCATATTGTAAATGCATGTTTAGTATATTAAAAAAAGTTTCATAAGAAAATCAACATGTACTTTCTAGATTATAGCAAAGCTTTTCACTGTCTCAGTGGTGTCATTGGGGGGGGTGCAGACTGCAGTGGGTAACACTCCAGAAGAGGGGTGACATCCAGTCCCCCACTCTTCCTTGCCACAGCCCGGGTTTCCGCAGAAGAGAATGGGACCTCGGCAAGGAGCCAGGCTGGCTCCTTGCCACAGCTCCATTCTCCTCTGAGAAGAACTGGGCTGTGGCAAGGAAGAGTGGGGGGTTGTGTGTGCTGGGTTTGGCTGAGACTTCCCCCCCACTCCTCCTTGTGGAAGCCCTGCCCCTGCCCTGCCAGGAAGCTCCATCCCCCACACCGGGTGACACCTGGGGCAGGGGTGTCACTGCAGTGTAGATTATGAGAAATTGTGGACCAGTCTAAAAGAAATACGTGTGCCACAACATCTGATTGTCCTGATGCACAGTCTAGAGGCCATTATCAGGATACATTATGACAAAACAGAATGGTTTCCTGTTGACAAAAGGGTCAAACAAGCCTGCATTTTATCACCTCATGATACAATGGAAAGCAGCATTAGACCCAGTTGAAGTAGGTCTGAAAACTGGGGAAAGAACATCAATGATTTAAGATATGCAGAAGACACAGTATTACCTGCAGAAAATAGCAAAGACAAATGTCTACTGATGAAAGTTAAGGAAGAAAGTGCAAATGCAGAGCTACAGTTGAATATTTAGAAGACAATAATGACCACAGATGATTGACATAACTTTAAAGTGAGTAACCAAGACATTGAACTAGTTAAAGATTTCCTGTATCTTGGCTCAGTTAGTAATCAAAATGGAGATTGTAGTCAAAACATCAGAAGAAGACTAAGGGGCCATACAGACAGGTCAAAATAAAGTTGCTTCGAATCACTTTGGAGGTATACTGTTTAAATGACACACACACCTTAAGAGCCAGAAGCTGTGCCAAAGCTGCACTCCAGTCCTTAGGAGTGTGGCTTTGGCACGACTTCTGGCCTCTCAGGATTCATGCATCATTTAAACAGCATACATCAAAAGTGACCCGAAGCAGCTTTATTTTGGCCTGTCTGTACGGGCTCTAAGACTTGGAAAGGTAGTCATGAAGGAACTAGATAAGATCCTCAAATGGAAAGATTTATAACTAAACATCTAACTCAGAATCATCCAGACCACAGTATTTCCAATTTCTATGCGTGGTTAAATCTGGACACTCAAGAAAGCTATCAGGGAGAAAACTCATTTGATATGTTGTGCTATGAATACCATGGACTGCTATGATGAATACCATGGACAAATGAATGGGCCTTAAGGCAAATCAAGCCTGAACTTTTCCTAGAAGCCAAGGTGTGTTACAGACCGCCCCTTTGGGGCGGCCTTTAGGCGCTCCTTTCCCCGCCAGATCAGGGCCTCAGCTGCCAGAACGGCAGTCTCTGGGGCCCCAATCTACCTCTTTCCAGGCTGCGGGGAAGTGGCAAAAGGTCGCTTCCCCACGGCCTGGAAAGGGGTGTCCTTGGGGCTTCAAGCCCCAAGGACACCCGGTGGCGGTGGGGAGGAGGAGAAAGGGGCCACTCGGCCCCTTTCTCCCTTGCGTCGCTGGCGCAGCCGTCTAAAGGCTGCACCAGCTATGCAAATTGCGGAAGGAGCTCCGTTTCGGAGCTCCTTCTAGCGCCGTGGAAAGGGTGCTCTATGCGCCCTCACGTGGCGCAAAGACGTCACATCCGCGCAACCCCATTTGGAGGCAGCGCGTTCATGACGTCGTAATGGTGCCCCCGTGTGGAACGGGCACTGCCATTTTGTACGTCCTGGGGACGTATTAAGGTTAGGTGCATGTGTAAGGCACGCACTTTCCCTAACCCTAGTATGTCCCCAGGACGTACTTTACGCCCATCTGTAACGGGCCTAAGATTACTAAACTGAGGCTGTCCTACTTTGGCCATATCATGAGATTATGTGACTCAGTGGAAAATAAGATAATACTTAGCATAGTGGAGGGCAGTAGGAAAAGAGGGAGACTATACTACCAGAGGATAGATTCAATTAAGAAACCATGGCCCTGAGTTTGCAATACCTGAGAGCAGTTGAGGGACAGGAATCTTGAAGATCTCTTATTCATAGACAAAGTTGATTTGATGGGAAATAACAGCAACAAGTTGATGGCTGTCCCAATGGCCTTTTGAGGTATTGGTGTGTGCGTGTGTGCGTGCGCGCTATGCCTGCCTCCTGGACCAGCCTTTCAGCCTGTGTGATCTTACAGGTGAATGAGAAACTGCTCACATGAGGGGATGCCAGATGCCACTTTATCCCAGTGTGTAAAGGCTACACCTATCAGTAGAACCCAGAGTTATGCTGATGTAATGTCCCAACAGCATGCTGGCCTTCATCTCATCCTTTAGTTTTTATTCAGTAATAGAATATACAGATATTAAGAAGACTGAGGTTTATACCCCATTATTTTTTTCCTCAGCTACAGAAAAAAAAAATCATGGAAAGCTTGTAACATAAAATCCCAGGCCCAGTTCTTTGCACTTTCTGTAGGGTTGGAAAGATCTCTGTCCAAAATCCTGGAGCACCATTGCTGGAGCTAGATCTTCCTGTAGTTCCAATCATTTTCTGATTGTAAAACTGCCTGTGGTGTAGTGGTTACAGACTAGCAATTGGGAGAACCAGGTTGTTGTCCTCACTGGGCCATCAAAATCACAGATTGATCTTGACCCAGTCACTCATTCTCTCTCATAGGCTGATCTCATAGGCTGAGGGCTGTTGGAAAGATAAAAGGAGTGGGGCCTTGTATGCTACCTTGGGGTTCACTACAGGAAATGTGAGATATAATTAACAATAGCTGTCAATATGAGTAGGAACATGAAAGAAAGTAGCAGACTTTTCAACATTAGAGTTTCTATAGCCACACTGCAGAATTAATCCAGTTTGAGACTGCTCTGGGTCAGTACTAGGGAAATTGTAGTTTATTGTGGCACCAGAGCTCTTTGACAGATAAAGCAAAATGTTTCACAAAACTACGGTTCTCAGAGTTCCTTAGCATTGAGCCAGAGCAATTAAAGGCGTCTCAGACTGGATTATTTCTGCAGTGTGTTTTGGACCTAAGAGATGTTTCTAGGAACCTGAAGTGAAATTCAAATGAAAGCACCTAGTTGGGCATGCGTGTGCCACCAAGACTGGAGTTCTCTACAGAATGTGATGCCCACAACAGATTGTCTCTCAATGCATACTCCTCAACACTGACTCTGTATCGAAGAAGACTGGAAATCGTGTAGCGTTCCCATTGTTATTCAAGCACCAACTCACAGCAGACCTAAGCAGTATTGGTAATGGTGAGATGCTGGGAATTACAATCCAACAACACTGAGATGGTCACACGCTTCCTGCACCTGACACAGAAGTTTGTAAAATTCAGGGTTTTTCCCCAGGTTTTTTTCCTCACATGGTGATAAGGCTCTTGGCTTTTAAGTTAGTGTGGCAGAGGGATCTTTTGGTGCATCTTGCTGTTATGAGAGCCAGCGTGGCATAGTGGTTTAGGTGTTGGACTAGGATTCTGGGAAACCAGGGTTCGAATCCCAGCTCATCCACAGAAACCCACTGGGTGACCTTGGGCAAGTCACACACTCTCTGCCTCAGAGGAAGCTAATGGCAAACCTCCCTGAATAAATCTTGCCCGTGATATGTTCACTGTAAGTCAGAAACTACTTGAAAGCATACAACAACAATCATGCTTTCATATTTTCAGTACAATTGAATATGTTATTTTTATAATTCAGTGTTTTTAACAGAATTGCTTAATTTTTAAAAACTTTTGTGTCAAATAAGTTTTTAGTGTGCTTTGCTTTTTAATTGATGTAAGCTGTGCATGGAAGAAAGGTAGGAGAGAAAGAAAGAGAAAGAGAAAGTGATGATTCAATCCAGAGGGAGGTATGGATATTAAAGAACCTTGTTTTGGTGATAAATATTGAACATTACCTGATTTGACTCCTGGACAGAAGCACTTTTCTTGCCCATCTGTCTTGACAGTTTAGAACATTTCTAACTGACAAGCACCTTGACTCTCTGATGTCACAAGAGAGATGGCAGGCAGGGGTGGAGGTGAGTTCCATGCCATGCAGGGCAATCAAGGAGTGGAATTCTTCCTATCCTTTCCCTTACCAAGAGCAAATAGCAATAGCAAGCCCATTTCTATACCACTTATCAGTGAACCAGCACTCCCTAAGTGGTTTATAATGCATAAGCCAATTGGCCCCAACAAACTGGGTACTCATTTTACTGACTTATGGATGGCTGGAAGGCTGAATAGACCTTGGAGCCCTCCTCTAGGACTGAACATACAACATTGTGGTTGCAGTACCAGCATTTAACTACTGCACTCCAACTTCACTTCCTAAGCTTCCAGTAACAGGGAGGCTGCTGTAAAAGGCAGAGGAGCAGGGAAGATGTAGTTTATTGCTAGAGAACCTCCTTTGCAAACAGATGAACAACCTCAGTCCCCAGCATCTCAAGGCAGCATCTTGTGGCCAGTGGCTTCCCAAGTCCATTTTTCTTATATTGGAGAGGGACCAAGAAAGCACTCCTTAAAACAGCACAAACCAAAACTTCAGTGGATTTTGCCCCTGAAGTCTGGCGGTGCATTCCTCTGACTTGTTTCGGTGGCTCTATGTCGTGTTTGGGAGAGGGACTGGCCCCTAGACTCACTGAAATTGCCCACTGCTTCAGCAAGGTTTATGCTGTCCAGTCAGTGCAGATTAAACTGAACCTCAACGTCTGACTTAGTGTAGGGCAGCTTATTCTCTTCCTTAACTGGCAGGGCTGTGGAGTCTGTATGCCAAACCGACTCTGACACCTGTATTTTTCCACTGTCTGACTCCTCCTCCTTCATAAACAGCAAATAAATGTTAATTAGTACAGGGTGAGTCTCCTTTAACCAGAACTGCAAAATCTAAAATACTCCAAAAACCCAAACTTTTTTCTTGGTTGACTGAGATAGTGACACCTTTGTTTTCTGACAATTCTATGTACACAAACTTCGTTTCTTGCACAAAAATATTGTATAAAATTACTTCCAGGCTATGTATATAAGGTTTGTATGAAATATAAATGAATTTTGTGTTTAAACTTGAGTCCAGTCTCCAAGATATCTCATTATGGATGTATATGCTAATACAGGTGTTCTGAAATCCTCTCAAAATCCAAAACACTTAAGGTCACAAGTGTTTCACTTAAAGGAGACTCAACCTGTAATAACAAATTTACTGTAGTACAATGGTAGCATGGGGCATTGCATCAACACGATATGAGAGTTACCAGGTTATTTAGATGGGTAGAACATAAATATATATTTGATTTGGAAATTTCTGAACAAGACAAGGTTTCTAAATTTCTAGGACATATGCAACAAAGTAGACATTTAATAAGTTTTCATTTTGAAGTCTTAGTTGGTGCATTTCTAATGATTACCTTCCAAATTGCTTCTGACTCTGACTCTCCAGCCCTGTTAAGTGATCATCCATCCCTCCCAACACAGAAATAGAAGGATGATGGCCTGCCTTTTTACATTTTCAGTAATTTTGTATTGATCACCAGGTGGCAGCACTGCCTCACAATTTTTAAAAAAAAACCTTAGCTAGAATAGCAAATAACCTTCATTCCAATGCAAGGATCTCAGGGGCCATTATTACATCCAAGGTAATAGCACTGGAGCTATTCATTGTTAACAGACCCAGAAAGGAACAAGTTGATAGTTTTATGCCTAACAAAATGGAGGACAAAAAGCAGGAATGCTAATTCCAACACCCAACTCCAAAAGATGCTCTGGGCCATTGGGTAATTTCTGACTATTGCAAGAATTTGGAAAGCCTGCATGGTTGCAGCATTTAGGAGGTTGGACTGAATTTGGAAAATCTGGGTTCAGGTTCCCACAGAGCTATGAAATAAACTGGGTGACTGAGAGCAAGTCCCCACTCTGCCTGAACTACCTTGTAGGATTGCTCTGAGGATAAAATGGGAAAGGAGAGTTGTTTTGAGCTCATTGGTGTGGTATAAACGTTAACTGAATTGCAGCATGGTTTGAGGGTTAGACTGGGACACTGGGAGACCAGGTTTTGAATACTCCTCAGCCATGGAAGTCCACTGGCTGACCTTGGGCAAAGCATACTCTCTCAGCTTCAGAGGAGGGCAAAAGTAAACCTGCTCTGAACAAATCTCAACCAGAAAAATCCCTTGATAGGTGTGCCTTAGTGTCGCTATAAATCAGAAATGACTTGAAGGCACACAACAACAACAAAGGTTAACTATCAGAGGCTGCTGCCATGCTGCAGAATTAATGCAGTTTGACACCGCTTTATCTGTCATGGTTCCATTCTATCAAATCCTGGGATTTTTAGTTTGTTGTGGCACCAGAGCTCTCTGAGAGAGAAGGCTAAAAGTCTAACAAAGCTGTATATCCCCTAATTCCATAGCATTGAGCCCTGGCAGTTGAAGTAGTGTCAAACTGCATTAATTCAGCAGTGTAGATACAGCCAGAGAAGTTAAAGCATTCATAATATAGGGTTAAGAGATGAGAAAAGTTTAGTTTGTTCAACTGCAGTGTATTGTGTCTATCATAGAATCATATGACTGTTAGCTTCGGCTGATATGCCAGCTGCGCTCTTTCCTGGAAGTAAAGGACCTAGAAACTGTAGTATATGCACTGATAACTTCATGACTTGATTTCTGTAACGTGCTCTACATGGGGTTACCCTTGTGCCTAGTCCGGAAACTTCAACTAGTGCAAAATATGGCAGCCAGGCTGGTCTCCAGAAAAACTAGGAGTGACCGAATACCACCTGTTCTAAAATGTCTTCACTGGCTGCCTACCAGCTTCTGGGAACAGTACAGGGTGTTGGTTATCACCTTTAAAGCCCTATATGGCTTGGGTCCAACCTATTTGAGGGATTGCCTACTTCCATATAATCTGCCCCGCACACTCAGGTCATCTGGGAGGAACCTATTGTAGCCTTTAAAAATCAGATTAACTGCTACCTGCCAGAGAGCCTTCTCTGCAATTGCTCCCAGACTATGGAACGGCCTGTCGGACGAGATCCATCAAATTGCCAGCTTAGACAGCTTCAGAAAAGCTGTTAAGACGGATCTCTTCTGGCAGGCCTTTCCTGAATAGAAGTGCCCAGCCACAGAATGATTGCCCCTCACATCATGTATTAGCCCACCACTCTGCCCTTGTTATATTTTTTATTATTATACTTTTTATATTAATAGATATTTAAATCTTTAATTTTAATTGTATTATGTTTAATTCTGTTTTAAGGGGGGATCTGAGATAGAATATTGCATGTGGATATTTTAATGTGTTGTGAGCTGCTTTGATTGTCTCGCCACAGAAAAGCAGGATAAAAATAAAGGTCTTTTTATTTATTATAGAGTTGGAAGAGATTTTAAGGGCCATCCAGTCTAACCCCTTGCCATGCAGGAGCTCACAATCAAAGCACCCCTGACAGATGGTCATCCAGCTTCTGTTTAAAGACCTTCAAAGAAGGAGACTCCACCATCCTCCGAAGGAATGTGTTTGACTATTGAACACCCGGTACTGTCGGGCAGTTCCTCCTAATGTTTAGGTGGAATTAATTTTCCTGTAGCTTGCATCCAGTGCTCTGGGTCCTATTCTCTGGAGCAGCAGAAAACAAGCTTATTCCAGCCTCAATATGACATCCTTTCAAATATTTAAACAAGGCTATCATATCACCCCTTAACTGTCTCTTCTCCAGGCTAACCATACCTGGCTCCCTAGGTCTCTCCTCATAGGGCATGGTTTCCAGACCTTTCACCATTTTAGTCGTTAAACATTTTGTTGTGAAAAGAATATAGAATCATAGAATCATAGAGTTGGAAGAGACCGCAAGGGCCATCCAGTCCAACCCCTTGCCATGCAGGAAATCCAGATCACAGCATCCCCGACAAATGGCCATCCAGCCTCTGTTTGAAGACCTCCAAGGAGGGAGATTCCACTACACTCCGAGGAAGTGTGTTCCACTGTCGAACAGCCCTTACTGTCAGGAAGTTCCTCCTAATGTTGAGGTGGAATCTCTTTTCCTGCAGTTTGCATCCATTGCTACGGGTCCTAGTCTCTGGAGCAGCAGAAAACAAGTTTGCTCCCTCCTCAATATGACATCCCTTCAAGTATTTAAATAGGGCTATCATATCACCTCTTAAACTTCTTTTCTCTAGGCTAAACATACCTAGCTCCCTAAGGCGTTCCTCATAGGGCTTGGTTTCCAGACACTGCACCATTTTAGTCGCCCTCCTTTGGACACGCTCCAATTTCTCAGTCCTTTTTGAATTGTGGCGCCCAGAACTGGACACAATATTCTAGGTGGGGCCTGACCAGAGCAGAATATAGTGGCACTATTACTTCCCTTGATGTAGACACTATACTTCTATTGATGCAGCCTAAAATCGCATTGGCCTTGTTAGCTGCCGCATTGCACTGTTGACTCATGTTCAATTTGTGGTCTACTTGGACTCCTAGATCCCTTTCGCATGTTGTCTCCTTAAGCCAGGTGCCCCCCATCCTATATCTGTGCATTTCATTTTTTCGCCCTAAGTGCAGTACCTTACATTTCTCCCTGTTGAAGTTCATTTTGTTAGCTGTGGCCCAGCTTTCTAGTCTATTCAGCTCATTTTGAATTTTGATCCTGTCCTCTGGAGTATTAGCTATTCCTCCTAATTTGGTGTCATCTGCAAATTTGATAAGTATTCCCCCAATTTTTTCCAGAACCAGAACTAGTAGGAATTAAAATAAAGAATACTAATTAGTACATTCCTCAAGCGCTTTCCCCATTTCACCTCATACAGTTTCTCCTTTGAGAAACAAAAAGAGAATATCTGTTCTCTCAACCAAAGGGTTTGTTGCTTTGGTATGCACATCTGGTAAATGGCAGTGTTCCCCAAGCTGGCAACCTCCATGTATCAGAGGAACTCTTCAGGGTCATACTGTCCAGGTATGATGGAATTTGTAGTACAGCACTCCAGGAGAGGTTGTTTCGAGTGAAGGGATGTTGCCCAAAAATCAAGGCATAATTGCATGGGTGTGGCAAAAAAGAAATGGTGGCAACAACCCCTCCCATCTCCAAATGGACTCTGCCCTTGTAGTTTGGGCTTCTTTCTCTTTTTCATCAGTTATATCTAAATCCAAGGGGCTGGTTACTGCTAGGGTGAGAAATAGCCATAGAATTGTTTGGGGTGGTATTTTTATACAGAGAGCCAGTGTGCTGTACTGCGCATTGGACTCTGACTGTGGAAACCAGGGCTTGATTCTCTGCTCAGCCATGGAAACTCACTTGAGCATTCTCAGCCCCATAAAACCCTGTGATATGTTTGCCTTAGAATCACCATAGGTCAGAAAAGACTTGTAAACACAAAACAATAACAAATTTGTATATATTGCCTATTTTAGCTGCATGAAAGTGGATGAGAGTCAAAGCTCAGCCATGCCTTTGGAAGAGGACAGCATCAATATTTTGGCCTTTCCAGGCTCCCCATCTTTGTACATAGGTGCATGTTTTTTCTCCTTAAAGTGCAACTTTCACTGTCTGCCTGCTGTGGTTTTTAACAGTTTATGTTTCTTACCCCTTCCTAATAATGACCAGGGGGTAAACGTTTTTAGATATGTGTCTGCTACATGGAGAACCTCGATACAACTTCCTATAGGAGAAAAGGCTTCTTGTAAACCCAACAGAGGGGCCATTAGAGATGCACAGTGGTCTCATTGTTCCTGCTTAGGAACACCCGCCACCCCATTCCTGAAGAAGCAGAAGTGCTGGTTGTGGAATGAAAATAAATAATCCACACTTTGTGATTGAGCAAAGAGGCCCACGGAGGGCACTGCTCACTCCTTCAGTTTCATTCACAGCTTCCAAAGGACAGGAAAACAGCCCATGCTTCAAGTTGGGCTAAAGGTGTTTTAAAATTTTATATAACTGAGCTGCCACTCAATTTATTTGGCCAGGCCTCTCCCCACTCTTCTTCCTGGACACTGATCTTCAGCATGTATTTACTTGGGCTGCATCCACACTGCAGAAATAATCTGGTTTGACCCCACTTTTAACTGCCATGGTTAAATGCTATGGTATTCTGGGAACTGTAGTTTTACAAACTACAATTTCCAGAATTCCATAGCACTGTACCATGGAAGTTAAAAGTGGAGTCAAACTGGATTATTTCTGCAATGTGGATGCACTGCTTAAAAAAAACCTTGCAGCCAAGCAAAGTTCATGCCTTTCTGGGCTGTGCTGCAGCCTGCTTTGCAGCTTGGATGGTGTGGGGATAAACAACAGGCCTCTCCTTCAAGAACTGCAATTTTTCCACATCTGGCTTTCATTGGCTGCAACATCAGGCCATAAATGAATCTCCTCAAGCTGGCAAATGGCGTTTTAATTATCACAAACTCATAACTGGGCCATTCTTACAGGCTTCCTCAAAATGGAAGCACAAATTTATTATGGCATTCACAAATGTGTCTCCTTGTGTCACTGACAGACTGAATGTCCAAAATGTCATGGTACTGGATGGCATGAAAGCAGCAGTCTCCATTCTGGTGTTCCCCTGCTGTCTTGGGATTCGAACTGTCACTATTCTCAGCAAACATAGCCATGGCCATGATGTGAATTGTAATCCAACAGCAGTGGGACACCAAGTTGGACAAGGCTGTTTAGATATACCCAGCATGGAAGGAAACAGCAGGATACTGGACTGTAGCTTGTATAGTTGTTGGTGGTATGGATGTATTCTTGAATTCCTCTCCCCCATCCCCTAAACTGCACATAATTAATATTTAAACTGCACAGCAGGCTAGTTTAGTGTGATACCTGACAAGGATCCTTTAAACAGTGCAACTAAACTGAGGAGCGGGGTGGAAAGAATAGCTGGGACCAAGATTCCCTTTGATTGGTATCTTAGGAAATGTTGGACCACAACTCCCATAATCACCTGGAAGTTAGGTTCCAGTGCATCTAGAGGCACCATAAGGCTGATTCTAGGGAAATAAATTCTTCCTGTGACATAGTTTGAGTTCCCTGTTTTTATTCCAATTGATTAGTTGCTCTTTTCAGGAGGGCAAGAAAACTGTAACATGTATGATCCACAATGCACATGTCTTTGTCAGATAAGTGTATTGGGAAGACCCAGACTGCAGCCACATAGTGTCAGACTGTATACATCTAAGAAGTATATATGAACTTCCTAATTTTATTCTTAAGATTCTACACTTTTGTTGTGAAGCTGTGTTCAAGGCACTGTATCAAGGTTCTCAAGGGGAATAATGAACAATTCAAATAAACCATCACATTAGAATCATTGCACCACACAGATGAGAAAGCAACACAGAAGTGCATTGAAGGATGCAAGATTTGATGTAGGCAAAGCACATTGTTTTAAAACCATTGGTGAAAATGGGCAGCCATGGGACAGCAGGAGACCACAAGTCTTTCTCTATTACTGCAGAGCTGAAGGATTTAGCACATGAAACTTTCCAGATTCCTTCCAGGCTAGATGGCCTTTGGCTATACATCTCTAAGCAGCCAGCATACTAGAAAACCATTAATGAGGAATTTCTTTTATATTTTGATTCTATAACATTGGACTTGATGTTTCACAGCATCAAAACACCCTTAGATTTTCCTGGGAATGGCCATTTTGTTGTACTCTTTTTGGAATGTTCTTATATATATTGTGATGACTTCTCATGGGACCTTCTTCTATGAAGAAATTATTGGAAGTAATTCTTTATGGCTTTTTTGGAAAAATCAAATTTGGTTACATGGACTCATGAAAATTTTGGTATAGATGTATGAACACTGCATCTCTATTGCATCTCTGTTACCTGTGGATGACTTCATTATTCATGTGCTTATGTGGCATTTCTATTTAGTTCTAGTTTGTTTAACAGCACACTGGAATATAGTTTGCTTGCAGTTCACAATCAGATATACTCATGTTCGCTGAATATCATGCATTTGTAATTTATCTTCAGATATATCATGGCTATTTATCAAGGGCTGTATCCACACTGCTGAAATAATCCAGGTTGATACCACTTTAACTGCCAAGTCTCAATGCATGTCTTTCTGTGGGGTATCACAGTGGTATGCAACAGTGAATCAAAACACTGCTCCTGCTACTAGTTTTGCCCTGTAAACACCACCTTACTTTTATTCATTGTGTTCTCTTAAGAGAATGCATACATTTTAAAAAGAATTGCAGGCTTGCTTTCAGGCTGGAGATATATGGATGTTTGTGACATCACAAATGCTAGCCAACTGGTAACTTCCAAGTTCCAGCTATTGCCACATCAAAACACAAACATACAAGTGGTTGCTATTGTCTTGCCAACTTAGAAGCAAAATACCCCTTTCACAGAAGAACAGAATTCTGTTGTTCTTCCCACACAGGAGTTACATATAGATTCTTAATTGGGGGGGGGGGGATTGAAATAATAACTGGCATGAACTTTATTTTTTATTATCTAACTGTGTTTGTGTCATTTTCTAAGTATAAAGGATTGCTGAGCTGAAATTCCAAATACACTTACTAGGGCTGAAATCCCACTGAACTTAGTGGGAGTTACCTCTTAGTAAACATACCTAGATGGTTTATATGGGCTATCAACCTTATACACTGCTCCCTCGGGTTACGAAATTAATTCGTTCCGCGGCCGCTTTCGTAACCCGAAAAGCCTTCGTAAGCCGAAATGCCATAGGCGCTAATGGGGAAAAGCCGCGATTCCGTGCGAAAAAGCCGAAAAAAGCACCAAAATTTTTTTCGTAACCCGAAAAACATTCGTAACCCAGAACAATTATTTCCTATGGGATTTTTTCGTATCCCGGAAATTTCGTAACCTGGGTATTTCGTATCCCGAGGTACCACTGTATGGTCTACCAACATGCCTTCTTTTCAATGGCAGTCCATGGCTTCCGCAGCAGTGAATCAGGTCTGGGTTTTAGTTTGAACTTTAAAGGCGCTATTCAAATTGATATACAGTACCTTATTCCCAAAATAGGCTTAGCACCATGGATATCTCTGTTGAAGTTCTGATGAAAACCCAAACCAGATTCGCTGCTCTGCTAAGATAGCAGCTTCTAGTTACCACTGTTTTTACCAGGTACTGCACTGGCACAATCATAACTGCATTAACATTTGGAATCCCCTGAATAGTTCTTTTATTTGGTTTTATAAAGATTACAGAACAGAAAGTACATGTTTATCTACTTGGCTATTTTTACAAGTGTAATTCAAGACATGATGAACACAGAACTTTGGCTGAAGAAAAACTGGATTACAAAAGAACTGCAAACCCCATGTATGCAAAAGTGACAATTTTTCCCATGGCTGCTGCAATATCGCATCATTTCCTGAATACATTTTTGATTTGATACTTTTATTTTCTTATATAGTAAGATTACAAAATTCCCTGAGTATGTTTTTAGCACCATTACCGAGATCACAAAGGTCCCACTTGGCTGAGATGAAAAACAAAAATAAGCAAACACTTTTTCATTCCTTGCAATCTCTTTAATACTGTGAAAAACTTTTTCTTTTTTTAAAATACAGTATTTTCTGAGGTAGACCATTACAGTTCAAACGCATTTTTCAGACATTAATAAGACATGAATTAAATACTTTCATGTACAATATGTTGCAAAATGAGGTAGAAATGGTTACAGAGGATGTACAAAGTCAAAAATGATTTTTTTTTTTGTTTTAAAAAAGAAAGTCTTCAAAATTCCAGTACCACTTTTTGGAGGAAAGCAAAACATAAAAAAGCAGATAATCTTCCTGAGGTGAGCTATATCTCTTTGATAGCTATGAGAGAAGTTTGCATTGAAGGCACCAGAGTTAGATCAGAGCTTGGAAAATTAACCTTTGGGGTATATGAATCTAAGAATTCCCCAGTCAGCATGACCAGTGCCCCTACTAGCTGGGGGCTTCTGCATATTAAAGCCTCTAAAAAGGTAACTTTTCCCCCAAGCTCTGGAAAAAAACTGTGCTTACTACTGACAAGTTCCTTTCATCAAACCAACAGATTGAATTTTACCAACATTTTTAGGACTTCTGGATATCTTGTGTGTATATATGCCTGTTGATTTACAGTATATGGTGACCCCATTAATTTCATAGAGTTTTCTTAGGCAAGGAAGAGTCAGAGGTGAATGTTCCAGTTTCTTCCTCTGAAATATGGTCTACAGCACCTGGTATCCATTGGCAATTTCCCATCCAAAAACTAACCAGATCTGACCCTTCTTAGCTTCCAAGACAGATAAATGATCTGGTGCCTTCAGGGTATTTAATACCTGGTATCATAGAGCTCACAAATTTGATGATGAGTTGTATGTAGATTGCCATGCAAACATACTAGCAAACAACCTCTGATTTACTAGCACTGGCTTTGCCTACTGTGGTTGTTTTCACTTCCCACTTTCACAAAATCCTTTCCACAAGATTCCACTGGAGCCACATTCTGAAATATGTGGTCACAAAAGTCTGTTTTGTGCTATTAAGACACAGATCACAGGATTCACAGCCCTGCATGAGCAAAGAGTGTGTAATATGGGTCACACATCACACATTTTTTTCAGCTGCTCATTGACCAGGAAGATTAGTAGTAGTAAAAAAAAAAAAGGCCCAGTGTTTGCTTGATGGTTCTTAGACTTTGGTCTCCCAGTCATTTTGAACTTCAAGTCCCAGAAGCCCTAGCAAACACAGCTAACAATCAAGGCTTTTGGAGATTGAAGACATCTGAAGCACAAACATTTGGGGACCCCTGCTCTTGACCATTTTGATAACCATCAACCTATAGAAAAAGAAGAAAACTAGTAAAATGGTTGAAATATTTGATCTGAATTAGTTAAACATGCCTCCGCCTCCTCCTCCTCCTCATTTTATTTATACCTCACCTTTCCCCCCAAAACTGGGACTCAAGGCAGCTTTCATAAATGAAGTTAAGTGCGCTGCAAATCGCTGGACTGAATCCAGTCTTTTATTCCACTCCTGCTGCTAGAAAAGAGCCTCCAACTTTCTACAGTAAATTTTCATTAGACACAAGAGACTTCAAGGGGAGAGAAATCTAGCAGGAATGCCCCACTCCCAGTCCACCAGGGAAATGCCCTTCCAGGTTGGAAACCGCCTGCAGACAGGAGTTAAATAGAGAATGGTTTGGTCATTTGGGGTGTATTTGGAGTTCTCTGCCACCTATAGAAGTGCATGTTTGAAGGAATTTATTTCTGTAACATGAAAAGGAAAAGAAAGAAAGAAGGAAAGAAAGAAAGAAAGAAAACCAAACTGTGGTATGAGACACTGAAATCCTTATTTTCAAACGTGCAATAACTTAGGTAGTAAGCTAAAACTGTTTAGAACAAATGAATGCAAGATACACATTTAAATCCAAACACTGGTCAGCAAGCACAAAACACACACATTAAAAAAAAAAAACTGCTGTTAAAATCACGCCTTCCTCCTTGCTAGCCACTTCCATAGCTTTTTAAAGGTCAGTAACTTCAGGGTTATGGAAGATGTAGTCCAAAATGTAAGTTTTCTAAGCGTTAAGTCTGTTCATGGAAATCTCTTGTGTCAGTTAACTAGTATCTTTATGTTCTGAGATAGTTTATCTCCAAATATTAGTTTGTTGGGAAGTTTTGTTGATGTCATGCCTTGCTTGCAAACTACCTAGAGGCATTTAGCTGGCCATTGTTAGGAAGAAGAGTACAAAATGAGTAGCTTTTTTAAGATTAGAAATTAAATGAAAGGCAGAAGTGGGGCTTGAATTCCAAGAACCACACCAGGCCTTTGACCCTCCCCACACATGTGGCTTAATAGAATGCAAAACAAGGTTGACATGCATGTCAGTTGCCCAAGATAAACAATCTGAAGTCTGACTTTTGGTTACCAATCCTGTTCCAAAATTTCTCATTCAGGTATTTCTTCATCCCAATTAATTCACTTTAAATGCCCTGGCTCAGTGCTATGGAATTCTAGGAACTGTAATTTTGTGAGATATTTTGACTTCTGTTTCTGACAACTTTGATGCAACAAATCCCATGATTCCACAGTCTGTCATGACCAACTGCATCTTCCCTTCATTCCCCTATGCAAACTAATTCTGCACCCTACCTTCTCTTCTCAGGCTTTTTTTAAAAAGGAGAACAAAAGAGTTGTGATTTGATTTAAAAGGAGGGCAGCTATCCAATCATCAACCACCGCCACTGCCAAATATGAGCAAGCTTTCTCCACATATATTTCATGTT
This sequence comes from Sceloporus undulatus, assembly GCF_019175285.1. NCBI lineage: Eukaryota > Metazoa > Chordata > Lepidosauria > Squamata > Phrynosomatidae > Sceloporus > Sceloporus undulatus. The sequence goes on from NC_056523.1 coordinate 167,406,741, forward strand.
TCACCAGCAGAAGGAGCCAAGGAGCAAATGCTGTATAATTTTTAACACCTTTGCCTGATGAAGAAGCCAGCAGTTTGGCAAGCTTGCAACATGTATATTGTGCAATTTGGTCAGCCCAATAAAGGTATCACTGTTTTGTGGATTTTGGGTGTTATTGTACTTTGCTATACGGCCAACTATTTACTCTCGTACAATGGTGCTGCTGGCACTTTGGAGCCATGATATGAACATACATAACAGCATCGTACCCTCAGGTACTCATCTGTCATGTATATTATGGAAAGCACCACCACTGTATCCTTCTCACAAGGGTTGCCATTCTAAAGTTTGTGTTAGGGGGAGCAGCAACGTAGAGAATAAGTTTTACATGGTATGATCAACAAACCAGGAAGTCTCAAAATCTTTGGTGCTATTCTAGACGCAAGCTCTTTGGCTAGGACAGATTCACTTCCCTGTATTTCACTTCTGACAGTCATAATCACAGTTGCTTTTAGAGAAATTGTAAAGTTTTTTCATGCACCATGTACACAAAATACATCCTTTGCAACAGAAAGTTAAATTCAGTGTTCAGAAACAACCATTCTTTTTTATTTTTACCTAAACGTTCTTGTATAGATGGAAGTTTTTCTTTCTTTAAAAAAGGTATTTTGCAACTTGTGGGGAGAGAATAATTTTTTATTGGCAAGTGATGACTTGTTGTCAGCCGATTAATTATTGCTCAGCAATTACTTATTTATGGGCAAGCACTGTTGGCCATGATTATGAGGATTTTAGAAATTTGCCTTTGTAATGAACACTGTCATTTTTTAGGAAACTGAGCCACATGTTTGATGTTACAAATGAGAAAGGATTAAACTGCATTGGTTATGACCAGACAATTGAGAGAAGTGACTGAATTTTCATATTAGGGAATGAAAAGCAAACATCCCCCCCATAATGCACTTCTTGGGGTTTGGTTAAATGTGTTAAGTGAGCACTCTGTCCCATAGTGATACTTTGGTATATGGATCAACCTTTCCATCTCCTGACTGACTGACTTTCTCTCGGTGTCTATGCATGCATGCTGTTGATTTGGATATATCATCTATGCTTGTGAGTGAAGAAATGGTTGCATATAAAATGAAAATTACTTTATTTGTGGCTGTCAGTCAGGTCTCAGTAAAGTGCTTAATTTTAACCTGCAGAACATTTGCTTCTATTGGCATTTGATGCCTTATTGGCAAAGGAGAGAATAAAATGAGCGTGACTGGCTTTTGTGTCTTCATGTTTTGCCAAAAGGGGCAAACAGGTGCCTTGATGGGCAAAAAACAGGATCTTCATCAGGCAAATGATGTGAAAAGAAAGGCTTAAACCATTTTCAGATGTCATAGATCTGCTTGGGTTTTTCCCAACACACATTAACTCCAATTAAGCATTACAGCATGCATACATGCAATGAAGCTATGGAGATGCTGTCCTGAATCTCTTGATGCCATATCTAGTAGTGTGCTTTCAAATGGGAGAAGAAAAAGGACTAGTGGATGAAAAGGGTAACCAGGCTTGCTTGGTGTATTCTAGAAAGACAATGGAAATAGCTGGAGAGGAGAACTGGGAAGGTTTCTGGATGGAGGAGGGCTAATTTGGATAAAGTGAATCACCACAAAGGATACTGAGCTGAAACACACTTCTCTCCCTTACCATGAGAAAGCAGAGCCAGTTGTCTGTGAGAATTACCAGAAGTTACTACTTAGCCTAAGAGTAAGTGGGAACTGAAGATAGCACTTTGACAGGTGTACTCACTCAAGGCCAGGACACCTTTGAACCTCCAAATATTGATGAATTACTGTTCCTATCACCCTTCAACCATAGGCTGACAAGGACCAATGGGAATGGGATTCCAATAACATCTGGAAGGCCATAGGCTCCCCACACTAAAAGATGATGAATTTCAGGGTCCAACAATATATTACATGGTAAATATGGAGTTCTCAGAATTGAAGAGCCATTTATGGAGGAGAGCTTTCCATAGACTTCTCCTAGCCTCTCTGCAATCCCCTCCAATTCTTTCCCTACAACCCCGTTTTTCTCATCGGCTGGTCCAGAAATCAGGTCTTAGCATGGAATAGAGAAAAACAGCTGGGCAGAGAGACTGGTAGTAGGAGGGAAAAGAATACAGGTATAGGTGGAAGGAAGCACTTTCTCCTGCCAATTCTCTCCTGTCCATCTACCCCAACCCTAGGTTGTGCATGTGCACTGCCTTCACCTGGCCAAGTCTTGCTTAAGAGATTTTGCACCATTGAAGCTGCTCTCCAAATTTTAAAAAGCCTTAGTAATACACATCAATCAGCTACTTATATATGCATAACTAAGTACCATCCCCTGGCCCAATTCCCAAGCCACCAGCCAGATTGGGTGGAGGTCTCTTCAACTGTTTAGAGTACAAAGAAGATGATATTTCCAACCCTTCTCGCCACTGAGTAAAGCTACAACAAAAAATTGCCACAGGGATCCTGCTTCTGATTGTCACAGCCTCATACTGCTGGAAGGAGATTGGAAACCTTCTTCTCCTTGTGCCCCAATAGGCAATTGAGCAGACCTCCTGCATGGCCACCATTTACCATAGTTCTCATCCATTCTGCCTTTAGGGTGAGCACAAACAGTTATGTTGGCTGGAATTTTGTAAGTTCTTTGGTATCATTTTCCTATGCTTCATCCTTTATATCCTTTGTTACATCCCTCTAAGTTTTACCCTAAGTTTTAGCCACTGGTCATATCAAAATCAATAATTTTGGCCCTCAAACCTGCTCTTGACATATACATGAGGTCAACTTATAGTCAAGTATATACGCTCTGTAATAGGGACCATACTTTCCCATAGAATCACTATAGGCAGGAAGCTATACGTGGAAGCCAGCAAGAAAATAGCACCAGCACTGTCATAGATGCAAGGTTTCATTAACTCCCAAATCAAAGTGCTATCAGATGAGACAGAATTACCTTACTGAGAAATCTAATCATTTCCCACCACTATTAGCTTACAGCTGATATTAAAACTTAAGAAAAGGTGTTTGTTCCCTTATGGAGATGGCAGTCAAAACTGGCCATGAACTGCCAGCACTGACAGCCATCAAATCAAAAGTGAGCATTTTTGCAACTAAAAATATCAACTCTAGCTAGACAGAATGTCACCATTTTGATTGTCCTCAGCCCATCATGCCAAATGAGCCACTGTAGCTCTCTTCATAGATATTATGGGAACATGGGGAGAAATGTAGTCTTATCCCATGCTCAGTGACTGTGGGCCACTTCATACATCACCTTTTTAGGCTTATGCCTAAAAAGCCAGACTATAAGCAATCAACAGTTCTGTGGTCCCTTCTCCTCAGTGTTCTGGTTTTCATGCAAAGCTGGTAAGAGAAGCTGAAGAATACATGGCAGTAATGGATGTTTAATCTATTCTATTCCTGCTGGTTGTCTGCTCCAAATCAACGCCCTCCCCAATTGTTTTGAGGGAAAGAGACAGCTTGATAGCTCTTCCTCACACAAGGTTTTACAAAGGGGTTTGAATCCAAACTGTATTTGCCCTTGCATAATGTATGAAAGAACCTGTAATGGCAAACAAATTATACCTATGAAACAGCCAAGCACACAGTACACACACATCATTCCATATTGTGCCAAACTCTTACAAATATAATACATGCTCTTTGGCTACCAAGTGATGACATACAGGGAGATAACACCACATTTGTGAATTGACAGTTAACACCTTTTAAAGAGAAAGAGAGAGAGAGAGTTGTCTCTTATTGACTGGTTGCAATCTGTGAAGACGAATTATTGACTGATATATTTTTCATTAATAAATGCTAAGTACTTTAAATATAAAAGGTGTCTGACCAAGTTAGCTTCATGCCATCTGAGCGAGGCAAGTCATTCACGTATCCAAGTGAGGCTGAGGGAATGTGGCTAATCCAGAGGCCATCCATTCAATCCCTGGTTTATCTAGAACATGGCATCAAATTTCCTACTTCAACCTCTTTTGCTCTTGCACCCATCTTCTCTCTGCTGGTATTAAGTGCTTTGGCTTATTGAAGACTTCAATGAAAGTTTACCAACAATCCCCTCTCATTACCACCAAATTGAGAAATAATTTTTAGCCTATTGCTTTTCTGCCAACAGTTTAGACTACATCTATAATACTGAGAAAGGTGCTGAAGCCACTGTAGATGGCCAAAAAAGACAAACAAATGGGTCCTAGAACAGATCAAACCTGAACTCTCCCTGGAAGCCAAGAAGACAAAACTGAGGCTGTTGTACTTTGGCCATATCATGAGAAGACACAATTCACTAGAAAAGACAATAATGTTTGGAAACGTAGATGGAAGCAGAAACAGAAGACAACCATATGCCAGAGGGTAGACTCAATCAGAAAGACCATAGGTCTGAGCCTGCAGGACCTAAGTAGAGTGGCTGAGAATAGGGAGGAGTGAACATGTCTCATTCACAGGGTTGCCATGAGCTGAGGCTGACTCGAGGACAGTTACAAGAACATAATATTGCAACTTCATGTTATCAGATCCTGGGTCTAGGTGAGCCAAGAAATTCTCTGTAGTCACAGACCAGTTCCTTTCCTCTGTAAAGCAGTATAAGACCAAGAAATTTTCAAGAAGCTATGGGAGAGGTGGACATTCATCACTATGGAGGTAAAATATATCAGCTCAGGGAATGTATATGCATGCCTCTCTCTCTCTCACACACACACATGCATGCACACGCACACATTCCCTGAGAGAGACAGAGAGATAGAAATGATTGGCCTCAAAGATGCAAGAATCAAATAAAGACCTGCACAGAAGAATCTTCTTGTAAGTCCCAGAAAACAAGACATACAGGTTCTTAAGTCAACAGCATCAAGACCTTTTTCCAAGTACTTATAACAACTGAGCTTTTGTTATCTTGTAGTTTATGAATAATCACTGCCTAGCAATGATTCTCTGGTACAGAATGCCAGTAAACAACTGTTTAGGAAGCAAAACATCTAGCAAACTAGTTCTAAAAAGCCAGTCTTTGGGTTCAAAAGAGAAAATTGACTGAAGTGCCACAAATCACAAAACAAAAGTGCCCAATTGGTCCAAGATGATTTGTAAATGCTTTTCAGCGCCTTCCAGAATTTTGGGGGTGGAGGAGACTATTTGTTCTTAAAGTTTCACTAGCCATAATTCTATAGTGGGGTAGCAAATGCCTTCAAAATGTGTCTGTACATAGCCTCACTGTGGTATACATTGATGTGGGTGACTGCTTTAGTGGTAGCTTTACACAGCATGGGAATGTAGCTAAGAAATCTTTCTTTAGATGAGAATGAGAGGGGAGGAATCTAGACTTGGTAGGGCAGAGGTAACTTAGAGGGTTGTTTTTTTTTTTTTTTTAAATAAAACTGCTGGCTGATCATTTCAGAATCCAGTGCATTCAAATCATGATTTGATGGACAAAATCTAAGTTCATAAAATGCCCCAAGCACTGTGGACTGTGACTAGAAAAGACATTTGGAATAATATGAAGGTGTATCAGAAACTGGCATGGAATATTTGATATTTGTTTTATAGCCAAGAAGAATACAGGCAGCAGTAAGGCTACTGTGAGCTTCTTTAGACTTCAGGAAGTATTAATCAGTGGAGGTTTTTCCACACAGAAATGTGTTTTCTGCAAAAAAAAAACAACAACCCTGTATTTCTGACTATATAAAAAAACATATTCTCTACAAGGAAAAAAGATAAAAAGTGTTTTCTGTACAAAGAACCACAGCTACTTCTGCACAGAAAACATGTTTCCTGTACATTAAAGATGTATTTCTAGTTAGAAAAATAGAAGTATATTTCTCTACAGACTAATACCTCCCATAGCACATCCAGCAATTGGGAACTGCCCAGAAATCTTCTAGTTTTCATTTACTGGAAGAATACTGCACAGATTCTTCATTCTCACTTGAGAAGTTGAAGAACACACACACATACATTCCTATTTTTTTTATTATTTTGTTAATTGATTGGAGTTATATCCCACTTTTCTCTCAGAATGAGATTCTATGCAAACGTGGTTTTAAACAGCAATGTCAGACAAATAGAAAAGCACCACCCATTGTTCTGATGATAAAAATAGGGCTCAAACACTGAGCAAACAGAACATCTCTGCATAAAAAGTGCCATCTTAATAAAAAAAAATTTACCTCCATTACAACAACTGCACACTGGACTGCTGTAATTTTATCTGAAAAAAGAGAAAGAAACAGAAGTGCCCAAACCATGCACAGCCCTTACATACCTGGGTGGGGGCATTTCCAGTGTGAGTAGAAAGAAGCTAAGAAGTGATCTAGTGGTCCCAGAAGACAGTTGTTTGTACTAGAACAGGGTGAGCAACTATGCTGGGGTCAAGGGCCAATTCTCGTCCAACCCCATCATGTCCCACAAACATTCAGTGCACCAAAATTCCTCACTTTCCCTTTAGAGTCTCTACCAAAACAGAGATCTTTGGTGTGGAGTGGTTTTGGGTGATGGGGATGGTTAGGGGTGTTTTGCACATTTTGGCATGTTTTGAAATTTTCTGTGCAGTTTTTTTAAAATGGTAGAATCACCTAAAAATATTATTTTTTAAAATGGAGGGCCTGGGGGACCTGTAGGCAGCTTCTGGGGTTGCAAAGTGGGACCTAGGACCAACATGCAACCAACATGTGGCACAATCCCCACTCTTGTGCTGGAAGGACAAAAGCAAGAGAGAGATGAGGTCTACCCTATACATAGACTATGTCTGTATTAAGCAAAGTTCTATGAGTTGTATAAAAGCTAATTCCTAACTGTATCACACTTTCCTACCTATCAGTCATACTATAGGACAGGGTTGGGATTTGAGTGGCCCATGGGCCACATATGTATGTGCCTTCACATCATTTGTCTATTTAGGGTGACACCATAGGATTTTCTTAGGCAAGGAATACTCAGAGATGGTTTTGCCAGTTCCCTCCTCTGAAATACAGCCTACAGCACCTGGTATTCCTTGATGGTTCTCTCATCCAAGTACTAACCAGGCCTAACCCTGCCTAGTTTCCAAGATCAGACAGAATCTGGTACTTTAGGATATTTAGTCCATGATGAAAATAAATTGTCACTCTAACTTTTCAAAATGGGTGACACACAATATATTTTTAAAGACATACAATTCCATTCTAGAAAAAAAGCCAAAACTCTTTTGGAGTGCAGGAAATAACCTCTGGGGAATGTTGGTTTTGTGATAAATGCTGTTGTTTTTTTTTAAAAGAAGCACACCCTGAAAAAGTTTTTTAAAATGTAGATGGGACTGGCAGTGACTACTGATTACCTCAAATGTCACTTTCAGCTGCTGCCAAGGATGATACTGTGACCCACCAAGGTTTGGAAAAAGCCAAAAATGGTCTTCCAACCATTGACATGTTTTACTGTCACACGTTGTCCTATGTTGACCAAGAAACAGAACTGAAGATGGGATGACACAAGGAGACTTGATTCTCAGTTGCTGAGATAAGTGGTAGCAGTAGGTGATATGATTCTCTCCATCTCACCTCCACAATAACCCCTTTAGTACAATAAAGGAGACTCTGTTGCTACTAAGCCCCAGATATAGCATAAAGGGCTTGGAAAATAAACAAAGAGCATCCTACACTGATCTTACTAGAGAAGGGCAATGTTAGGATGTTAGAGAAGCTTAGGAAGGAATGAAATGCTAAAGAAATGAGGAAAAGAAGATGCAAAAAGCCAGTAGCATGGACCTGTTATGAAGTACCTCCTATAAAAGTACCTCCTTACAGAGTCTCAATTTTTAGAGTTAGTCATAGGCTCATTGAAAGGAAAGGAGCAATAGCAATATCATGTACATTTCTACACCGCTTATCAGTGCATTTAAGCACTCCCTAAATGGTTTACAATGTGTAAGCTAACTGACCCTGACAAGCTGGGTACTCATTTTAGCAACCTACAGAAGGATCCAAGGTTCAGTTGACCCTGGAGCTCTGCCTGTGATCAAACTCACAACCATGAGGCTGTGAATGCTTGCAGTACCGGCATTTAACCACTGAGCCACAAGATATCTTTCACAAGAAGGTCCTTTCTTGGGGAATAAAAGAATTAGTGAGCAAGAGAAAAGCTTGGAGGATAAGAAGAGAGGATGAGGGGAAGAGAGTAAAGAAATGCAGAAGATCAGGACAAACCTGTAAGAGAAATAATATTGTCAGAAAGCCCAAGAGTGATACTTAAAGGTTCAAAGATAGCCATGTTGGGAATAAGAAGGAGAGGGGGAATCCCTATTATTGTAATACCTTTAGTAGGCCAACTCAAATGTTACAATAACGAGCTGGTGCAAAGATCTCCAGCTTATTTCATTAAGCAAGATGCAACAAAAGACAGTGGGGACTGGAGGGAAGTCAATGTTGAATGGTACCTGCATTAACAGTGGTAAGATGAAATGGGAGAGCAGACCCCATGACCTCACTCAATCCAGCCTTCATGCTCCCATGACCTGTTATCATCTTACCTGTGGAAGAGATCTGGAGAGCTTGAAAGTTTACACATTCTTTAGGACCTCTGAGTTGTCAGTCCTTATCTTAATAAAAGCCCTATCCAAATCAGTGTAAAGTACAGATATGCCTCAGTTAATGAATATATATATATATTCATTAACTGAATATATATATATGAATATATACCTATTACTTCTTTAACATAAAATTTAGTACCATAGTGATGGGTTTCTACCCCACAAAAAAAGAACAGTTTCACGTGTCTCAGCAAACTTTCTATTCAAAACCAACCATTTCAGTTCATCTTTATTACATTCATAGACCAGAATCTATTCAGAAAACTAACAATATACACATGTAAAATGAAACAACTACCGGTAGGTCAGGTAAGCCTTGCATAACGAAAGAAAATGTTGAATGCTCTTGAGACAACTTGAGCACTTCCAAAATGCATCCAAGGCTCAGTATGGGATTCTGGAGGCAGGTGCATTTTACTTTGCCTGTTGTTATCAGGCACACACAACTACAGTAGGACAGATTAAGAATAGAAACTCATTCTTTCTCAGCTCAGGTTTTATTGTATTGTTTACTGCAGACACACTGCTGCAACCAAACACTGAAAGGTTAGGTTTCTCTGTTTCTCCACCACCACCCTTACCATCCTCCCAATTCCAGCACTGATTAAAAAAAACTCCAACTAGGCAGAAGAAAGGGGGTAGCTGGGCAGATATAAGAAGACTTTGTTAAAAAGAGCTTTTTTTGTCAGAAGTTTTTGTTAACTGAGATATGCCTGTAATTTATGAATGGAAGACATAATTTACTTCGTTATATTATATGTAACTGGATAATTCTTGGTAATCTGTAAATCATATCCCCATTCTGATCTGCTTTCCTGTATGCCTACACAAACGAGCTGTCACTCTCCAAGGGGCAAAAGAGTTGGGCAGAAAAAAAGTGGCTTGAAGCTGCCTTTTCTGAAGCCACATTGAAACCACACCAACCGCACTGCTGGCTCCCAAGGCAGCTGGAGTGCTCATGTCATGACCACATGATATGGCTTCAAGCCAGGAAGAAGCAGAAAACAGCGGCTTCTTTTTGAAATGGCTTTTCTCTGCATAAGGCTCCTAGAGGGCACTTTCCTGCTGGCTTCAAGGCATGTGTCATCTAAACGCCACACCTTCAAGTCAGCCTGAAAGCACCTCTTTTTGCCTGTCTGTTTAGCCCCCCAAGTTTCAGTCCCTCTTTCAGAAATCACATCTCCAAGATCTGGGATATTTAGAGGGAAAGAGAAAAGGGAAATGCATGTTAACACATGGGCATGAATGCTAAGCCAACAGATTCTGAGCATCCTGACCAAATACACTTGGATTCTTAAGCTATATTTTGAACTATTTAGAATAGTAATATCCTGCAAAGCAAATTAAGATACTACACAAAAGGCAAATGCAGGACTTTTGCAGTTTAAATTGATGATTAGGTTGGAAAGAATAATCCCTGGATGGGGGTACAGTACACTCTTCCCAGTACACAAAACATCTCTCTCTATTTTCACTAGTGAAACACTGTAGGGAATGTGACACATTTACATAGGGGTACCATCAAATCAAATCCAAACTCTCACAAGAAGCCAAAATTATTAAGGTGAAGCGATCATACTTTGGATAGATCATGAAATGACATAATTGATTGGAAAAGACAATACTGTTCAGTAAAGAGGAAGGCAGTAGGAAGAGATGAAGACCACATTGCAGGTGGATGGATTCAACCAAGGAAGACCTGGATCTGAGTGGTGAGACCTGAGCAGGGCTGTTGACGGCTGGAGCTTTTAGAGATCATAGGATTACCATAAGTTAAAGCAAATTAAAATACAAATAGCAAAAACAAATCATCATATGTTTGAAGAAAGGTCTACAGTGCATATTTTTAACATGAAATGACAGCATGGGGGGGGGGAATTGTTCATTCTCATGCATGGTAATCTAGGAGTAAATCCAAATGTATCCAAGTGAGCATTTTCCAGAATAAATGTGGACAAGAGAGCAACTGCGCAGGATAAATCATAGGCAGTAAGTGTAGAAGAACCCAGGTGGGAGGAACCATCGAATTAAAAACTTCAGGATCCTTGCAATTCAGGTCAGAAGCTGGGCATGGGATGGTTAGAGGGGGGGGGGGAAGTAGACCAGCACCAGAGATAGCATACATCTCCTTTTATGGAGACCAAGCCAAGGGAATGGCAAGTCACTGGATTTAATCCCACCCACCAACCACCATCATTTGACAGTACCACTGTCTAAACACTCTATGGCAGAGCAACAGTGGAGCAGTAGAGGTTTCCATGGGGTCAGACGGAGAGATCTGTGAAATCCTATGGCTCCAGACATTATCCCAAGATCACAAAATTGGGCCCATGTCCTATATGTATTTGGTTTTGTTGCCTCTAATTATACTTTCAGAAATTTCAGCTACTATTTGTCTTGTCTTATAGAAGTCTCACTGTGATAAAGCATTCAGAAGTCCCACTATAGACTATAACAAACGGAAAATGAGTTGGTAACCTTAGAATTTGGAAATGACATTGAAAGATTCCTTCAAAAAGTGGTACTAGCCATGGCTTTAAAACTACAGCACTAATACTTATTCTTTGAAGACACATTACTCCACCAAAATGCTATGGTAAAAATGCTTTCTTTAAAAATAAAAAAAGAATAAAATTATGGCATAATATATTGTGAAATGCCCCTGAAATACATTCAACTTTCATCTTTGTAACAACTTCAAGTTTATTCTTGCTTTTTTCTTCTCTCTCTTTTGCTTTAAAATGGGAATAAAATGTGCCTTTAAAAGCACATTTGTAATCCCTTTGGATTATTTTTTACAATTTTCCTTGAGTAAAAAAAAAACATTCTTCTTGTTTTGAGGTAAATTATTTTCCTGAGTAGTTAAAAAAGAAAAAAAAACGCACTACTACATACTTTACAAAAATAAAAAGGAGGCTAGTTTATTCAACAATCTACAGTTAAGAAAAAACTCTCAAACCCCTTCCCTTAAAAACCCACTGATGCCATCAGCCTTAACAATTATACTCTTGATGGCTCTAAAGAACATCAGGGGTATCTCCCTGGAAACAAGCCTGAATTAAGATATAATACACTGAATGATCCATAGTGTGATACCCATGCGACCAAACAGAAATATCCAGGAAGTGCGTTATGGAAAAAGGAACTGGGGGGTGGGGAGAGACCTGTCTGAACACTTTACAATGCTGGTATGGAAAAGGGATGACTGGGGAAACAGCTTAATAATAAATAGATTATCCTGAGTTCATTGAGCAACTACTTTTTCATTAACATAGAGACCCAACAACCACCACACAGTCAAACTTTCAGACATTTTTAGAAAACAAAACAAAACAAAATGTAGGCAAATCAATCTAGGGAAATTCTTGCATCCAAGAGGGTTTGACTTTTCTATAAGACTAGAACAACTCCTCACCCTTCCCCTGTTTTCATAGGCATGCCTTTAGCCCTTCAGAAATGGGAGCACTGAGGGCAACAAAGCTTTCAATGGGAGATTCCCAAGCACCCAGCAGCTTCCACTCTAAGAGGCCCCCAGATGGTCTTAAAGAAGAAATGGGCTACTTTTCACTAATGCCGTGACCCGTACATTTTATCCCATTCCACATACAAATCCAGCTCTTTCTGGGAGACGGCAGGGTGGATCTTGCAGAAAATGCTTTCAAAATCTTTGTAAGAGGTAGGCTGAAGCTGGCCTGGCAAGCCATGCATCTTATTTGCCCCAGCCTGCTGACAAAGCTGAAGTAGCTCGCTGCCAGAGTAGCTTTCAGTCAGTTGCACAATGGAGGCCATTTCCCTCTCACTGAGGCAGTAGTTTTGCTGGGCTAAGGCGTGGTGCAGGATCTGCCGCCTGGCAATGTTGTCTGGTGGGGAGATGTAGAAGCGCTTGGCAAACCTTCTCTGGGTGGCTTCATCCAGGTTGCCAGGCCGGGTGGTGGTTGCTATAATAACCACATTCTGCTCACCTGAGGTAGCAAGGTTATCCATGTAGGAAAGCAGCTGGGACTTCAGGATGGTGGAGTCTTCCAGGAGGGATTCCACATCAGTGAGGAGAACAACAGCTGGCTGGCGACAGTTGGACACAAAGAACGTTGTCTGGAGGATCTTCTCTGCTTCAGCCTTCCACTTGGAGACCAAGGCTGTGCCACTGAGCTTCAGCAGGGTGGATCCCAGCTGGGTTGAAATACACCTGCTCAACAGGGTCTTCCCTACGCCACGAGGGCCAAACAGAAGGATGGTTTTGGGTGGTCGGCTTGCCCCAGTGTAGGCGCCTGGCCTCAGGATGGGCCACACCAGCTCTTCCTCTATGGCAGCTTTGACAGAGACTTGCCCAGCGATGTCTGTCCACTGCACTGGGGGGCCACAGTCAATTATCTTGTTGTTCACCAGTTCTAGAATGAAAGGGTCCATCGTTTTCAGTTGTTCTTCTACTGTCTGGCTGCTGCTGTCACTACTGAATGTTGGTGGTTTGGGCTGCATTCTGAGAGCAAAGGTCTCTCCTTCCCGCTCCCCATTTGCAGCTGGAGGAGTGAACTTCTCAAAGCTCTCACTTGGCCTCAGTGGGGCTTCGCCAACATTGTAAGCTGGAGAGACAAGGCCTTTCATGGGTTGGCTATTGTATTTCCCAATGGGCTCCTCTGAAGCCACTGTTGCCACTGCCACTCCTGCTCCTGTTGGCCTTTTCCCGCTTTTGAAAGGCACCTCCGAGCTGCGGTTGAATCCATTCCCTCTACATTCACCACTGTCGGACATCTGATAAGGGGACTTTGGTTGTTCATAGCTGTATTTGCGATACCGACCTTCACTATCATCCTCATCGCCAGTGATGTCAAAGGCCTTTCTTTTCAGAGAGCTCCCAGACTCACCACTGAGGGGTGGCACCGTTAGGGGGCTCTGGTAGCTATATCCAGGGACCACAGGGGGGCGGGAAGAAGGGGGGATGGGGGTGGGGGCTGCAATACCTGAGGGTAAGTAAGAGGCTGATGGGTGAGGAGGGTGGATGGTACCATAGCCAGGCTGAGGTGGGTAGCTGCCAGAGGCATAGTTGTACATAGGTCCTGAGGAGCTGTAACCAGGGACAAGTGTGGTGGAGGGATGGTTCGGCTGCAGGAGGCCTGAACTGTGCAAGGCAGATGGGTGTGGAGGAGGAAGCGCTGAGGCAGGCTGGCTGCAGTAACCTGGTGGCAAATAGGCTCCACTGTAGCTGGAAGGATACTCCTGAGGAGGTCCAAGGCTGCCAGAAGCTGTGGGGCCTCCACAAGTGTTACTGGGATAAACTGAGTCAGACAGATTACTGGAGACCACTGGGGAAGTACCAAGACTGTTACCTGGGGTGACAGCAGGAGGTACAATCCCCTTGGAGCTGGGCAATCCATCATGCACTGGGGTCAGAGGGTAGACCCCCTCTGAACTGTGTGTCATTGGCCAGGGCTCCATCTCTCCCTTCTGACCATTGAGAGGCCCAAAGACACCATCCCCATAGGTGTTGATTGCTGATTGTCTGTCATAAGGAGAATCCAGTACTCCAGAGTACTTCTCAGCATACCTCTTCAATAGGTTGGAAGCTGTCAGTGCAGAGATGTCATCATTGGCCCAGGCATAGTTGAAGCGCTGCCGGTTGCTGTGGTAGAGGTCAGACTTGTGGGCGGGTGAGGAGGTAGTGGAGGAGACATCAAGGTGCTGCTCCGGCCACTGATTCAGGGGCTGAGCATGCTCCGGTGTCCAGTGCATTTTTGACAGAGCTGGGGAAAGAGTAATCAAGAAAATAAAGATTAGATATATTAGGGAAAGGGGTCCAATAAAGAAATGACACACTGAAAGAGGTTTGGGAGCCTTATTGTACTACTCTCTGTCACTAGCACAGGTACCCAGCTTCACATAGGTCTGCTCAGTTTGGCATACCATGACAGTCCAGAAAAGCTATATAATTGTGAGAATTAGATCCAATATGCCCAGCATTGTCTCAAGAAGCCGTAGCCACTGGGCCCCTTTGGCATAACCAGTGCTATGATGTAACCTCACAGCATTCTGAAGGAGGGGTCTATTCCCTCAATGCCCATAAGAGGGCTGCCTTATAGCAGAAGGAAGGAGGCCACTCTTCATATTACTATTCTTGGCTTCAAACTACATCTACTGCAGGACTGGGAACCTACAGCTGCATGAGCCCTAGGTTGATTTTTCCTCCCCCACCCCTAGTATTCCTCAACTGTTGCACTGTACCCTGAATGGGCACTTTGGAGGCCACAGCACCACCCCCTTCAGCAGTGGTTTGGGTGGATGGGTAGCCAGGGCAGGAGGGAGGACAAGGCAGTTCACCCCACACACATACAATGGGTGATACTAACCTCAGTGATGCTACTGGCCTGGCTGCTGATAGGAGCTACCTGCAGGGAACACAGAACTCTCTTGTTGAAACAGCTTTAAATAGCTGGTCTGTTTCCAGGAAGAATGCAAACCACTATATGGCTTGGGTCCAGGCTGTCTGAAAGCTGTGTCTCTTTCTATAAACCTCCCCAAGTTTTAGGATATTCAGGGGAAAGCTTTCTCTCAGTCCCGCCACCATCACAGGCAGGTTTGATAAGAACACTGTAGACAGCCTTCTTGGTTGCTGCTTCCAGGTTGTGGAATTCCCTCCCATGGGAACCTCTCCTGGCTCCTTCTCTCTTCTCTTTCCACCAGCAGGCCATGGCCTTTTTATTCAGGCAGGCCCTTGGTAATTCCTCTGGCAGAAGGGCTTTTAATGCCCCTGTCCTTTCATCTTCTTTTTAATATTCTAAACATGTTTCAACTTGTTTAAACTGAATTGTTTAATTGTTTGTTAACATCTAGTAGTTTTTTAGTGGTACCTTGCTTTTAATTGGATGTGAACTGCCTTGGGCCTTGTTGAAGGAGAAAGGAAGGATATTACCTAATTACCTAATTAGTTAATTAGCCTCTGGATACTTTGCTGAGGGAGGAACTGAAACCTGCTGCTGGCTTTCTCTTCATGCATTTACATGGAGGAAGGGTGGCAAATGGAATTGATTTCATATTGATGCAGCCCAAAAATGTTCAAATCATGGTTCTGCATAGATGGAAGACAGAAGAACCTGGAAGTCATTATTAGTGAAACTGACTTCAACAAATTATGAAATACCTACAACATTGGTCATATGTTAGAAACTGGGATACTGTAAAATTGGGAGAAGAGGAGCATGCTGTCCCTGCTTTGCTCCATAAGTAGTTTTATGGCCTTCTGTATACAGGTGGTGGTTTCTGTTAGAGGAGAACCTCCTATAAACTCTCCACTACAGCTGGGTCATTTCCAGTCTTTGGATAATATGAAGAGCCTCCATAGATAGTATGGGCTCTCCTCTTCAGAAAGTCGTCCTCCAAATGTAGAAGGCAACCAATAAAAACAGAGATGGGGAGACAGGGAGGCAGGGCTAGTTGTCTTTTCTTTTATAAAGCCAGAAGCAATTTTAGTCATTCCTAATGAGCCTTTTCTTCCATCAGTTTAATCATTTTCGTCATACATTTCTTTAGCATTTTCTCATTTCACGTCAGTTTTGAGATGAAGCAGCCTTGGTATACATATCTGGCAGGTAATATTAAGCGCATCCTAGAAATATTAAGGACATCCTAGGAAATCAGAATTACTCTGCAGCAAGGAGATTCACTAAAAGTGAATAATTATAATTTTAATTATACTGTACTGTAGTTGTTTGTATTTGTAAGTTGCCTCGAGTCCTAGTTTTGAGTAAAAGATGGCATATAAAAGCAGATGAGGAGGAGGAAGAAAGGGAAGAGGGAAAGGAGGAAGAGGAGTTATCTTTTTAAAAATATATACCTAGTTTCATTCTAGTTATGCCAGCATTTAAACAGAGAATGACTGTTGTGTTATATCTCTGTTTTTATTGCTGTTCGGTAGGGGGAGGGGGAGGATATGGATGTGGGGAATGCTTCAGCTGGGGAGGCAGAGGGTAACTCCTGCACGAGCGGAGCTCCCATTGAGGTGGTGTGGGGCAGGGGGAGGTATGGCGGTAGGAGAGCGGACTTGCGTTACAGAGGAAGGCGAGATCGATGCTTAATATCTATCTCTCCTTCCTGTCCCCCTCCTAACCAAAAGAACCTGAGGGTCACTCCAACTGTGCCACAAACCCTGTCTCTGCTCCTGTGCAATGCCAGGTCCATTAACAACAAGACCCACATTGTCCACGATCTGTTAGCAGATAGCAGTTGCGACCTGGCTTGCATTACTGAAACCTGGCTTGGGCCTGAGGGGGATGCTGTGTGGGCTCAGGCCCTCTCGGCCGGGTTTTCAGTGAAGGACCAATCCAGGTTAGGTGGGGGGGGGGTGTTGCCTTGGTACATAAGAACACCTTGTCTCTCACCAGGAACCACATCCGTCAAACTTCCTTCATCGAGTGTATTTACTTGACCCTGAAGGCCAGGGACAGTCTAGGGATTTTGTTGGTGTATCGGCCACCCCGTGCGCTAACAGACTCCCTTAACGAGCTGACACAGTTGGTCTCGGAGCTGATGTTGGAAACACCCAGGCTACTTGTCCTGGGTGACTTCAACATCCCCTTCATGGCCAACTATATTCCATCCGGTGCGGCTCGGGAATTCATGGAT
This sequence comes from Sceloporus undulatus, assembly GCF_019175285.1. Classification (NCBI taxonomy): domain Eukaryota; kingdom Metazoa; phylum Chordata; class Lepidosauria; order Squamata; family Phrynosomatidae; genus Sceloporus; species Sceloporus undulatus. The sequence continues at coordinate 167,423,952 of NC_056523.1, forward strand.
ACCATGGCGGCCATGGGCCTGTCCCAATTGGTCTCGGGTCCGACGCATTTTGCGGGTAATACACTTGGATCTGGTCTTTTGTACGGATGCGGAAAATCCGTGGGCGGAAATAACTAACTATTCACCCGTCATGGACGGATCATTCTTGGTGGAGGCGAAAATCAAGGCTTCTACCCAATCCCCCGGGGGTGGTGGACCTATTAGAATGGTCCACCCCTTGAAGGCTGATGGAACCCAAAAGGTTCCAGGAAGCCTTAGAGGGGCACATGGTTGGAAATGACGGCGACTTGTTGATGCCTTGACTGGTATCTGGGATACCGTTCTCTCTAAGGCTATACACAGTATCGCTCCCAGCGCCCTCTCAGACCTGCTTCCAAACGAAAGCCCTGGTCTACGGAAGATCTCGGGCGAGGGAAGCGGGTCCTTCGACGGCTAGCGCATCGCCGGCGGAAACCACCTACGCTTAGCCGACAAGGCTCTCCTAGACCGCCTTTTGGAGGACTACGGAGAGGCGTACGAGCAGCTAAAACTCATTCTATGGTGCTCGTGTTGCGTCCGCGGAGTCGCGTCCAGTAGAGTTGTTCAGGTGGTCAGGGAGCTAACTCAGCTCCCTCCCACCCCGAACCAGTCCTTGACCTTCTAGGCCTGCTTTGACCAATTAACAACTTCTTCGGGTATAAAACCTCTCAGTAAGCGAGGTCTTAACGTCGGCATTGGGCAGAACCTAGAGTAGAGGTATCCAGAGCCTCCGTGGACTCCATTAAACTGGGATCAGTTTGAGTCGGTTAGTACCGATGATGTGGACAAGATCCTTAGAAGTGTTTGGAAGACAACCTGCTCTCTCGATCCCTGTCCCTCATGGCTAGCGGCTCAGGGGGGACCGGTGGTAACTTCATGTTACACCGGATCAGAAATACATCTTTGAGGGAGGGCAATTTCCAGCAAGCTTGAAATTGGCCGTAGTAAAACCGCTGCTTAAAAAGCCTCCCTCGACCCCCGATGATAATAATTATCGGCACGTCTCGCTACTGCCATTTTTGGGGAAGGTGATCGTAGTGAGGGCGGTTGCAATCCACCTTCAATCAATCTTGGATGAAACTGGATTATCTGGACCCATTTCAAACTGGCTTTCGGGCGGGCTACGGGGTTGAGACGGCCATGGTCGCCTTGGTCGATGATCTCCGTCTGGGGCATTGGACAGGGGAAGCGTGTCCCTGTTGGTGCTCTTGGACATCTCAGCGGCTTTCGATACCATAGACCCTGGTATCCTTCTGGACGCGCCTAGAGAGGTGGGTGTCGGGGGCACTGTGCTCCAGTGGTGACCGGTCCTACCTCTCTGGAAGTTCCAGATGGTGCAGCTGGGAGACGTGTGCTCCGATAAGAGGGCCCCTTATATCTGGGGTCCCTCAAGGAGCCATTCTGTCTCCCCTGCTTCTTCAACATTACATGAAACCGCTGGGAGAGATCATCCGGAGAATGGGGCGCGGGGTTATCAGTACGCGATGACACCCAAATAGTCTTCTCTATGTCTCGACTGATGCAGTGACTGGGGATGGCATCATCTCCTCGTTGGCCTGTCTGGAGTTGGTAATGCGGCGGATGAGGGAAAACCGTCTCAGTCTGAATCCGAGAAAACGGAGGTGCTTGTGATAGGTTCTCCTGGCCGGGGATGGCGGTGGTTCCACCTGTCCTGAACGGGATCACCGCTTCCTGTGAAGGACTCGGTACGCAGTCTGGGGGTGCTCCTTGACTCGTCGCTCCACCTTACATCTCAGGTGGATGCGACGGTCAGGAGCACTTGTTATCAGCTTCGGCTGATACGCCAGCTGCGTCCCTACCTGGGCCGAGAGGACCTTGAAACGGTAGTACATGCTCTGGTAACCTCTCGCTTGGACTTCTGCAACGCGCTCTACATGGGGCAACCCTTGTACCATACCCAGAAGCTACAAATAGTACAGATATGGCAGCCAGACTGGTTACTGGCATATCCAGAGCCAGTCATATACACCAGTACTTAAAGATCTGCATTGGCTGTCTATTGCTTCGGGCGCAATAAAGGTGTTGGTTATCACCTATAAAGCCCTCAATGGCTTGGGCCAGGATATCTCGAGGACCCGCTCGTCCCCATACAATCCGCCCCGCACTCTCCGAACATCTGGGCAGCAGTTATTGAGGGTTCCAGGGGCCAGACTAGCCTCTACACTTCTAGAGGACTTTTACCCATCTCGGCTCCTACCCTCTGGAATTCTCTGCCCATTGAGCTCCGCTCGGCCACCTCCCTGGTCCAGTTTAGAAAGGGCTGAAGACCTTTTATTTAAGCAAGCATCCCTGATGCAAGCCCCGAACCTCTCCCCCCCCCCTCCACGTCAGCAGTGGCAGCTGGCCGGAAAGTGTTTTTTTTTTATATATGGTATATGTGTATGTATATATGTATTTGATATGCCCTATGTTTTAATCTATGGTGTACACCGCCTTGGTTTTCAGAGGGCGGGTTAAAAATAAAAACTATTATTATTTATTATTATTATTATTATTATTATTATTATTATTATTATTATTATCTCATATATCTGGAGGGTGCCTGAAGACCCCAGACAGCATTAAGCTTCAAACTAACCATCAAAGATTAGTCATCCATATTAGAACCAGTGGGGGGAATTGTTAGTTTTGTGCTGGAACCCTGAGGCTTCATTTAATTCACTGACAATGCCCCCGATGTCGCCCTGCTCCAAGAAATTCAAAACCTGCCCCTTTGCAGGTGTGAATATCAAGGCATTTGGGAAATTCCGTGGCTCCTTGACAGCCCTTCCACGACGCTCCACCAGCAACATTATGCTGGAGGGCAACAAGGGTCAATTTAAATGACAGCCCCCAGTTCGTCACCCATTGACGACTGCAGGTGTGGGGACTATTTAATAAATCCAAGGGAGGACAACTGCATTCATAATGTTGTTTTGAAAAAAATAATGGCTAACATCCCTATTGCAGTTATGGATTAATAACCTAGAGTTACAGATTTTAACTGACCCTGTTCAGACAATACTGCAAAATCACATCATGGCACTATTGCCATGGCAGTCATGGCCTCTAAGCCTGCCTTAACAGCCAGCGTTGCACTGAACGTTGTTGATGTCTGGGTGCGAGAATTATCTTTTCAGCCCCACCTGTAAGCAAGCCTGCAATAATCAGAATAGCCCCCCCCCCCCATTGCAATTCCTCATCACAGCCTCACTCATTGGAGAGGACTGGAACATCTTCCCCTTGCACCCCAACCAGCAGCTGAACAGATCTCCATTGAGGGTTGCCATCGCGCCGGACCGGGAAACGGGAAATGTAGGACAAAATTTTCCAATGTAGGACACACGAAAATGTGTCCTACATTAAAAATTATGTCCTACATTTCCCTCACAATCGCGGCGGGCACGGCGGCTTAAGGAGGCTTTCCCTCCCGCCTGGGCCCCGCCGCATTGGAGGCCAGATCGGGGCCTCGCCTCGTTCCTGGCCCCCGAGGAGGCCAGGAAAGAGGCGAGGGGCTCGCCGTGGCTGGCGAAGCGGCCTCGCTCCTCCTGGTCCCGAGGAGGCCAGAAAGAGGCGAGGGCTCGCGGCGAGCGCGCGGCCTCGCCTCCTTCCTGGTCCCCGAGGAGGCCAGGAAAGAGGCGAGGGGTTCGCCGGCGAGCGCCGCGGCCTCGCCTCGTTCCTGGCCCCCACTGGGACCAGGAAGGAGGCGGAGCAGGCCGGCGCGATGGCGGGGCTTCGCCTCCTTCTTGGCCCCCGCGGGGCCAGGAATGAGGGGAGGCTGCAGGGAGGCGGGGGAGGTTGGGGCGGCTGTGCCCAAGAGGCGCCGCCTCCCTGCCGCCTCCTCACCTCAGGCCTCGCTGCCTCCCTTTTCCTCGTTGCGACCCATGCGCGGTGGAGGAGGAGGAGGGCAGCGAGGGCCCCGGGTTGCCTTGCACCCCGCTACAACACCGGCTTTTCCCGGTTTTTGGCTGCACCCGTGCGTGACCGGGCAGGTGCCGCCAAACGCGGAAAAACCGCGGTTGCACCGCCGGTTTGGCAACCCTACCATTGCGTTACTCCTGCTGTTTAAAGTCATTTGGGGGGTCAGGCCAGAAGACATTACTCAGGTCCAAAACATCTGAAGAAGTAATCCATTCTGAGATTGATTTAACTGCCTGTTCAATGCTAATAATCTGGGAACTGAAGTTATTTGTGGCACCAAAGATCACTGACAGAGAAGGCTAAATGTCTCACAAAAACTACGTTCGCAGAATTCCCTAGCATTGAGCCAGGGCAGTTAAATGGTCTAAAACTGGATTATTTCTGCAGTGTGTTTTGGACCTTATTTACAACATCCATAACTAAGTAGTGATGTAGGATATTGGGGTGTGTTTTAGTCGTTATACTTCCTTTTTGTTCATTTTTAAATTTTATATTTAAAATCACTTAAATACTGAAAACCCACCTCTAAGAAAATATTTTATTGTTTGTTTGTTTGTTTCCTGTCTCTTGCCACAAAAATGGGGAATGACTGCAAAGAAGACATGAGTAATGTTTAAGTATAACGATTAAGCATTGTCCATTGTATCAAAAAAAACTACAGGAACACAATTGGAGAGGGAAACACATTAGGTTGGGATAACATAAAGCTGCATTTGCAATGAAGAAATAATGCATTTGACACCAATTTAACTGCCCTGGCTCACTGTATGGAATCCTGGGATTAGTAGTCTCTGTCAAAAAGGCTAAATATTCATAAAAACTACAAATCTCTGATTCCATAGCACTGAGTCATGGCAGTCGATGTTCTCACTGTACAATGTTCTCACTGTAGCTGCACTCACAGTGGAAAACTAGAAGTCAATGATTGATCTCTTTTTCAAGGGAAGCTTCCATCCAGGCCTAGACATCTCATTGCAGCTCCCACTCCTGATATCCAATAAATTTCCACAAATCTGCAATGATTTGACATTGATTCAAAAGAGATTCCCCCTAAACTTTGGGATGTTTTTACTGTGAGCTCTGCTCGCACAGTGGCATGGACTGTTTCATAGGTAGGAGGACTCTCTCTTGGAAGCTTTTAAACAGAAGCTGGTGGAATCTTCCGAAGTGTTTAGTTGTGGATTGCTGCATGCAGGGGTAGGATTAAATAGCCCTTGTGGTTCTTTCCCAGTCTATGGTTCTATGATTTGAGCAACTCCTTCAGCCTTGTTTTATTTATCCTTTGAATTTATCACTGGTTCTTGCTACATTTACTCATGTTTCCACCATTATGGAAGGGTGTGTTACGTGATTGGATTTTGTTGTTTGTTCTTTTTGAAGGGTTACATGCCTACCCTAAATTATGGCTTGGGGATGGAAATTAATGTAAAAGTGAAATCATAAATTTAAAAAACTGGAGTCGCTGGCTGCCTAACCAAGTGGCAATGTTTCTTACCGAAGGGCTTTTGCATTTCTGTGCCACAACAGTCAGTGTGGATGCAGTTTGAGTGTTGGACTATGAGCTCTGAAAACCAGGGTTCATTTCCCAGCTGGCCATGAAACCCACAAGTGGACCTTGGGCAAGTCACATGCTCTCAGCTCTCAATGGAATGCAATGGCAACCTCCTCTAAACAGCCTTGCCAAGACAGTGCTATGACAGGTTCACCTTAGGGTCGCCATAAGTCAGAAATGACTTGATGCACCCAACAACAAACGCTAACCTAAAGGCACCAACCCCATCATCATCATGGAAGCAAAGCAGGTGTGCCTCATTAGTACTTGGATGAGAGGCAGCCAACAAATACCGGTGCTGGAGATTTTAGAGGTGAAACTAGCAAAACCCCCTCTGAGTATTCTTTTGCCTAAGAAAGCCCTATGAAATTCATGGGGCCGGCCATAAGCAGATAGGCGAAGGTGCATGCACACACAGAGAGCCTATTACAGGGCCAGCCATGACATTAAACTCGCAGGCCCCTCTCCTCCATTTCCTCCCTCCCAGAGCCCCAGGGTCCCCTCTCCTGGCTCAGCTGCTCTATAGCAGCAGGCAGGCAGATGAATGACACACAATGAACACCAGGCATGCTGGGGCCGTTTTGCTGGATGCTAACAGCACATCACCAGTCTCCGACTTAAGTAACTTTAATTGTGCTGGGCTACCCCTGCCCATGGCTTTCTCATCCTTCTGATCTAAATGAGCAAAGACATTTCAGGAGCCTTGCTGAGGGTTAAGGAAATTCCAAAACCTGGGAGCTCCAGATTGAGGAAGAGAAAGAGAGGAGAGGAGCAAGGGCACTGTTTGTGTATGTGTGTGCCCCATCCAGAAACTGAGCACATTATGCAGGCACAAGGGCTCCCACAACCAAACCGACACTGGATTTTGTGGCTTCAATCCTACATTTTCAGTGCAGCTCCCATCACTTCTATTGTTGGGTGTGTTCTGTGTCTGTGTGTATTCACTCTGCCACACCCTCCTCTCCACGTGTCCTCCTCTTCTATCCATTCAAAAGGCCTCAGGGGGAATGCTTATGAAGTGGGGGGGGGGGGTAGGGGGAGTCGCCCTTCAGCCTTAAGCCACTTGTTGCCACAGTACATTAGATTACCTAATGCTTTAATTTGACTTATATGGCATTTGTCTTCCACTTTAGATATCAAACTTACACAAGAGGATTTAAATGGCAGCTTTAACCAGGCTTTCTCCAACATCCTGCCCTCATTTACTCACCATTATAGTAAAGTGCTACAATAAGCGGAATATCTGGAGAGCGAGTGGTGTCCCCCCTCCTCTGCTCTCCCCACTACCCCATGCAACCCCCACCAAATAAATAAATAGATAAGTAAAAGCAGGCACTCCGCAAGAAGAGCTTTATGTGGAGTGGGGGTGGGTGGGGAGGAACGAAGACCAGGCTATCCCGTAAACACTCACTTTGGACACCCTGGCTAAATTATGCAGGGGGGACGACGGAGGGTGGGAAGGAAGGGAAATTGTTGCTCTTGCTGAAATGATAGTGGAATCACCTCTGTATCAGGGACAGCAATGGCAGCAAGCTATTAAATCAGGAGACATTTCATGACCCTTGAAGGAGGAAGAGTGCTCTTAGAGGAAGTGCCTATGGGCATAAAGTAGACAAGGTTATTGTTTGACTGATGCAAGGCAAGGCATTGGCTACCATAGGTTTCTTTGGACATGAATAGTGGCATGACTCAAAGAATGTGTGCTTCAATGAAAGGGAAAAAAGGCATGTGGTTGCTGCCCCCTTGTCTTTCTTGTTAGCTGCCTTCAAGTAAACTTCGACTTATGGGACCCTAAGTATTGAGAGACACTCCAGTTACCCTATCTTCAGTTTGTCCTGCTCAGGTCTTGAAGATCAGGGCTCCTTGCCTACTACGCTAAAAATCAAAATCAGGTCTCAATTCAGAGGTTATAAAAATTCTAGATGCCCACGAAGACTGGACGTAGTGTCAATCATCTGGGATCTGAAAATAATTGGTTGTGTGAGTGGCTGGTACTTTGGTGTATTCATACCTCCATGTATGTATCAGATAGACAGATACATCCTTTAGTTCTAGTGACTAAAATGTTCTGGTTCTCCAACTGTGAGTTGTGTCTCTTTTAATTTCAACCATCCCACCCACTTCCGGCTTCCTGACTTTGCCAAATGAGTTAATCAATGGCTGCGTGACAATGCACCATTTGAATCATGATCCTCACTTGATGCTCTCTTACGTCCAGATCTTCAGGCACCTGAAGTTAAATTAGGCTCGATTGTTTTGTTACACACGACTAGACTGTCAAAATACTGATGATTCACTTAGAGGGTTACATGTCAGCACTTTCCAAATGATGCAGGGGAAGATCTTGGGAGGAAAAATCTCAGTCCTCTAGGAGTGATACCAAAGCAAAATAGATTTGAAAGCCACATGCAAAACGAAAGCACCCCTAACACCCTTTGTGTTGTGATTGGTGCCCTAGTATAGACTGAATTCTTCACTAAAATGCTTCAGCACTTCCCCTCTTACAAATATTCTGTGGGGGAAACCTCACACCCATTACTTTTGTAATGATGGTACAGGATAAATACTTGTAGTTAAGAAAAATGACTGATCTTCATATTGCACATCCATAAAAACATGTATCTCGGATGTCAAAATAGCACCAGACTTCTTTCCCTTTGAATCAGAGATTCTGCAGCTTTAAAACAAAAAAGCAGTCCTGTTACATTTATACAAACGGTATCCAGTCTGACTTTCCTCAACGGTCTGGAGTGGCATTATTTCCTGGAATTCTGTGTCACAGCACCAGAATTTTTTGGGGGGGGGGGGAGGGGGGATAATTGTTAACCAGATTAAACATATAGGCCTAAATTTTAATGTTAGATCTTTCCCAGAGTAGAATACTGAACTCAAATTAAATTTCTACCTGTTGGCTCACCATTCAAAAATTGATTCAATGGGTCTTACTCTAATTGCAGATTAATCAACAGAATACCAGCTAGAGTTTATAACTAGGTTTCAGAATTAGCCATTTATTCCTGAATTTCACTCTTTACTCCCTGCTATAATTTTTACTTTCCAGTTTTCCATTCAGAATGGGGTAACATACTTTTTTTTTTCTCTCTATCTCCCAAAAACCGTCAATTATACGTCTCCTCTTCGATTCAAATGATAGCAAGGTATAGAGAAAGTGGTGGAAAAGATCAACTAGAAGAAAAACCATGTTTCTGTTACTAAAAGACACGTATGAAACATGCCAGGGGAAAATGCTAGGCTTCAGCATGATGCAAGACAGGAGCCCTGGTGGCGCAGTGGTTAAACGCCTGTACTGCAGCCATTCACTCACAAACCACAAGGTTGCGAGTTCAAGACCATCAAAAGGGCCCAAGCTCGACTCAGGCTTGCATCCTTCCGAGGTCGCTCAAATGAGTACCCAGACTGTGGGGGCAAATTGCTTACTTGCTAATTAGCTTACTTGCTGTTCACCGCTATGATCTTTGGAATAGTGATATATAAATAAAACAAATATTATTATGATGATGATGATGATGATGATGATGATGATTGATGTAGAATAGCTGCCCACCTAACTTGCATCCATCTTGCAAGCTTACCACCTAATTTGGAAACCAACCCTTTGTGGTTGTTTGTTTGTTGTGTGCTTTCAAGTCCTTTTTGACGTATCGCGACACAGGCAAACCTATCAGGGGATTCTTGGCAAGGTTTATCGGGGGATTTGTCTCTTCCATCCTCTGAGGCTGAGAGAGTGTGACCTGCCCAAGGTCACCCAGTGGGTTTCCGTGGCTGAGGAGGAATTCAAATCCTGGGCTCCAAAGTCTTGGTCCAGTACTGAAACCATTACCATGTTTGCTCTTTTTGTTCAAAAGGATAATTAATGCACACACATTCCCCACTAAGAGCACTCTCCATTTGATAGAAAAGCAATCACCACTGCATATAAGTAACATTGTGTGTGATGTGTATACCGTGTGTGCACACCTAATTTCCCTAATTCATCTTCCAATTCTATAGAAAGAACACTTGCCCACCATTGTGTCTAGGTCACACACGTTTATACCTTCAGAAAAAGGGGCTTCCTCCTTCACTAAAAGGAGAGATCCTTCCGGCCACGAAAGTTAATGAAGCATCCTTAGATAGCTATGCTCGGCACAAATTATTCCTTCACCCTGCAGTTTTCTTGAATCTCAGGTCATTTCTACCCTTCTTTCTATACAGGGGTAATAGAGCGCTAGACACAAACTGCAATTCATGTACCCCATGACATATTTCAGGCTATTCCAACGTGGTGCCTGCATCTCAGAGTAATGGAGGCTCTTGTAATTAAGCTTTTTCTAGGTTTTTTTCTAGATTTAAAGGTTGGTGTTTAACAAGAGCCTGAGCCCTAGCTATGTTTAGATGAATCAGAACAGAGGCTTTAATTTCCTAAGGAAGCCTTGGAGTAGAAAACCTTATCTCACAGAAATAAGAACAGCAATGACAATGTGGAAGTAGAAGTTATACTCTAATGAGTATTGCTAAAGGCTGGCTATGCACACCTAATCATGTTGAATTTCTTCATACTCAGTACAGAAAAACAACTGCCACAGAATATAACCTTAAAGCAAAGCAAATCTGAGTTGCCCTATAACTCCTCGGACTGCTGATTTGGTCATATTATCTTTTGGGGCTTACCACTGTAGAAACAATGCAGTTTGATGCCACTTTTTGTGCTGTAGCTCCAGCCTATGGAATTCTGGGAATATTTTCAAACTGTGGATGGTTATCTGTTTAAAAACTCTGTGGATAAAGACTCTGTGGATATGGAGGTCTGCTGTATTTTCATTTCACATATTTTTTTCTTAAAGGTTTTCTGTGCATAGGGAAGAAGAATTAAGTTGAGACCTAACCCATCTACAGGCAGGGAATATTGAAACATTTCAGGCTGCAATCCTATACACCCTTACCAGGGAGTAAGTCCTATTAACTCTGTGCCGACACCTATATGGGTATCACAAAGGGAAGTTTCCTAAAGAATTACATATATTTTTATTTAAAAAGATGGGCTCAGAAATATTTTAGTGGAAAAGTGGGTTTCAATTAACGGAATAAATAAAATGAGTATCCGGCCAGTATTTAGGAGGGGGGGGGGAGAAAATAAGAGGAACCCTGGCACCACGTGTTTAACAATGAGGGTTATACCCACTTGAAACAGCATCTCACATGGAAGGAGTAGATGTCATCCTTGCAGTTTCTCAACTAAGGATGAGTTGCCCGCTTTGGAAAAAATACATTTTAACAAAATCACTTTTTTTTTTTTTTTTTGGAGTTGATTTTTATATTGAAATGCAAGGGCCTTGCTAGAAGCTCAGGCTTTCTGGTGCTAGAGAAAGAACAATTCATGCGTGTATGTTTTTCCAAAAATCTCTATTGACCAGTGAGTGGAAACAGACTCTGAGATGGGGGCAATAAAATATAAAGAGTAAGGAACACACAAAATGAACAGTCAGGGCAGCTTGTTGAAGACTAGAAGCAAAACCAGGTCCATACTCTTATATTTGTAAATAAATAAATAATAATAATGGGATGGAGGGGAAGAAAGAGGAGGAGAAGAGGGAGTGGGGAACCAATTTATATGTTTCAACTGGGGGGCCCAGAGGGAGGGGGGAAGTGCAGCATTTGAATGAAACGTGTATCCTCCCGAGAGGCAGTGTTCCGCTCCCTTGGCATTGATGAGAAATTACTGTCCAGTGACCAAATGGCATGTCAGTTTCCCACCCTCTTGGCGCCCCATTATCTAAAGAGCAAGACAAAAGGAAGAGGGGGGCTGGTCAGGAGAATCCCCTTGTCCCCTCACACTCTAATTATGGAAAATCTGGTTAATCTATTCAGGAGCAACTATGAACTGGGTTTTGTTTGGGGGGGGTGGCATAAGAAAGCTCTTTGGCTAAGGCTTACAGCAAAAGGTTTCCAACTGTTCAGTGTTAAAGCGGGTGCCCTCTCCTGCATCCACACCCCTGCGTGCTCCCCAAACGGGCTGTTCTTCCACCACATAAAGTGTACAACTCCTCTATGCTATTTTCTCCATTCAAAAACAAACAAGCCTTTGTTTCTTTGGGTTTTTAGGGCTATTCGCGTCATGTTCTAGAAGAGTTTATTCCTGACATTGTCCAGCATCTCTGGCTGGCATCTTCTCTGATAAATAAACTCTCTCTAGAACGGCCACATTGCCTGAAAGCCCACAAAAACTATGATGCTGGCCATAAAAACCATCGACTTCACAAAACAGCCTGTTCATACTTTCAACATGCATCCTAAGGAAGCGGAGTCGCCCTTAACCAGCTGCATTTATGAACAGCCAGTCTTTGCTAAGAGTTCATACCATGCAAACACACTGTGCAAACAAGCCACTTTCTATACTTCCGATGTAGCCCGGTTCAAATATACCAACGTATCTTTCTGTGATTTCCGGTAGATAGTACGAATTTCTGACCCCATACTTAATCTGTAATGCAGCAACAAAATCTTCTTCTCCCCACCCAACCCCCAATTACATAGCTGAAATTTAAAAGCTTGAGAAGTCAGGAATGTGTGAGCAGTAAACGATGAGTCTAATGCTGGAAGGACTGGAACTCCCTTTAGTTCTTCTATTCCGAACAGATTCCTGGGCACACATGTGATATTCTAAGCAGCTAGTGGATGTTGCATTTCTAGGAGGAAAACAAAGTAGATGCCACCCAATTGATCACCCCTGTTATTCACAGTCATATCAGGATTAAACTTATGTACAAATGTAATGAATGCTTCACACAGCACCTATGCACTGTAGTGCACAAAACATGGTAAGTGTCATACATAAACATGGCAAATGAGAAAGACCACTGAGAAAAGAGACCTGCCCTATAGCTGTGTGTCAACCAAAACATTACCGAATTCAAAACTGTCTCTTGTGTCCTTTAGAGGATCTTCTAGCTTGCATTGGGAAGGAATAAAAGGGGCTTCCTTCAAATCTGAACTCCATGCGCTATGCTTTCTTTGCAATCATGTGAGTGGGGAAAGGGGTTGAGAATTAAAAAGGAAACAGTGCTTTAGGATCCATCCAAGCGCTTTAAATCTCATTTTTTCATGCTTCTCTCTACCAAAGTTAAGGCTTGTAAAAGTAACTATGGCAGGATACAGACTGTCTCCCGCCGGCGCCATTTGCTCCGTGCGGGAGCCGCAGCAGCCAAACCGCGCGGCTCCCGTGGAGCAAAAAAGAAGCTCCATTTCGGAGCTTCTTTTGCGGCCACTTTATGAGTCGCGAGGGCCGTGGCGCATTCGCGACGTCATAGGCGCCGCGACACATCTGGACGCTATGCATCCAGTACTAAACATGGCACCCCCATGGGAAGGGGCGCCGCCATGTGTACGTATTCTTACGTACTCGGGTTAGGGGGGTGCGGAAGCACCGCCCCTTCCTAACCCTAGTACGTATAAAAGACGTACTATATGGCGGTTTGTATCCCGCCTATATTTTGGAAACTGTGGCCTCCATTGTCTGTCGCTTGAAACAATTTTTCTTAAATTATTATGTGTTTCTGCGTACATTACATATCAATGTCATAATCTAAGCTTCAAATAAATATTCAAAGAAAAGAGTTTTTGACATCAGGACTTCTCCTCAGTCCAGTATAATGTAGGTGAACTTCCTGATCTTAAGTTCAAACATTCAAAAGGGTTCTTTGTTTGTTTCTGACTAAGACCATTCTGAAAATTTTGAATTACAGGCTGAGTCTCCCTTATCCAAAATGCTTGGGACCACAAGTGCTTTGGACGTTAAAAAAAACCACTGGGTACCTGTATTTGCCTATATGTACATAATGAGATATCTTGGAGATGGAACCCAAGTCTAAACACAAAATTCATTTATATTATATATACACCTTATACACATATAAGGTAATTTTATACTTTTTAAATAATTCTGTACATGAAACAAAGTTTATGTACTGTATATTGAACCATCAGAAAGCAAAGGTGTCACAATCTCAGCCACTTATGAAAAAAGTTTTGGATTTTGCAATACTGTATTTTAGAATTTGGAATTTCAGATAAGGGAGACTCAACTGGTCTTAATTTTATATTGTTTGGTTGACTGCTGTACCAAGAGGCAAACCATATTTTGACCTCCACAGCAGGAGTAGACAGAAGACCTCATATATTTCTGGGTAGTTTGCAAAAGGTTTTTTTTAAAAAAAAATCATAATTAATTAAAACAACAACAACAACAAAGCTTTCCCCACTACCTCAGAAACAGGCTGTTTAAGAAAAGAGGACACTTGAGGAAAGCCTAGAGGTGATTTTTGTCATTATACGTGTGCATCTTATTCTACATGTATGTCTTATCCTCTGGCCAGTTTTTTCCTGTTGGTGGAACCCAAGGATCTAGTAAAAATAGATTCCAGAAGTCAAAAGATAGTACAGTGTATATCCATTTACAAGTAGTGGTACAGTGAACAATGGCCATCATCCATTTGCTAGAATTCACTCCTATTGCAGCCTATGTAGAATTTAGTCCTGTTACACTAAATAGGACAAAAATGTATACCGTGTATAGTTTTTAAGATTTCTTTTCAATTATGACTGATAGGGAACTGATAGCCACCTTCAATCCTCTGCTGGGAGAAAGGCAGGATATAAATTAAACAAATAAATAAGCTTCAGTGCAAGAGCATGCAATACTGTAACTTTTATCTGCATCAGTTATATCCACTCACCATCTAATAGTTCTGGACATGTCAGTGTTGGTTCTTAGCTATAACAGCCAGAGCCCTCCAAGGTCTGAATCCAATCCTCTATCCACAATTACTCTCACAAGGCTCCCAGTGGAGTCATGGAAATAAATGGACCAGCACATCCCCATAGCTTACTGGTCTCTTGCACCCTGCTTTCACTGAAGCTTGCATGACATGAGATTGGGATGCTCTGTGGCCTGTTCTCATTTTGCCTAGCAACTCACAGATTGATGTCCACCAAGGACGTGTGATTACACACTTGCATATACTTTGCAGATCATACCAAGATGGGAAAGCCAATTATTAAGAGAAATTTTGTCAATATATTCCAGCAAGCTCATCATGCTTTCCCCTTGGCTCAGTATTACTTTCCTGCACATGGCTTTGCATAAGCAACAGCAATTATTTGCAACTAACACAGTTTTCTTGCATCTACAATAAAAACTTCTAACATAAGGGATTTGCCTATTTGAAGCATTTAACAGAATAGCTATTTAGCCACTAGTGTTTCTCCACCCCAACCCCAGGTTATCCACTCTGTACACCATACCAAAATAAACCATTCCTTTCTGTGCCTTTCATGGAAGATGGAGATTCTATCTCTCTCCTCCTCCCCCTTCCTCTCCTTGTCCCTCCTTCTCTCTCTAGATGTATGCTGCATCAGTAAACAGCTTGCTACACTATAGGGGGGGGATCCTTTAAGGGTACATACCACAATACCTACCATTACAAACACCACTAAGCTGCATGTCTAACTGCATGTACTCTTCCCCTTTGCCTTGCCATTCTTTGCCACATCGGAAACACACAGGCAAGAGCAAGGGCTGCCTTTCCTCAGCATTTTATAATCACAAACATAATATTTCTAAACCAAAACGTTCCATTTTAATCTATCATGGCCTACTCCCACTTTTTAAAAATAAAGTCACTGTATCATCATCATAATTGTTGTCATCTAAACCATGGTATTACCAATCACAATGAAGAAGGCTGATCCAAAAATTGATTTTGCTAGCTTAATTTTGGAATGACTTATTTCATGTTGTGATGGAAATATATGTCTCTCCTCCCATCATGAATTGCATTGTATTGTTTATCTAGTCAACTTGTAGTGCAAAGATAGAAAACTGAACAGCAAAATTAGAATGATCCATGCCAAGTGTCTTTCCCATCACCATGTATGGGAATGAGAGCTGAACAGTGAAAAAGGCTGATAGAAAGAAAATCAACACATTCGTGATGTGGTGCTGGAGAAAAGTGGTGAAGGATGGCCAAGAAAACAAACGAATGGGTCCTAGAACAGATCAAGCCTGAACTCTCCCAGATGACTAAAGTGAGGCTGCTGTACTTCGGCCACATCATGGGAAGGCATCTATCTAGAAAAGATAATAACGCTAGGAAAGGTGAAGGGAAGTAGAAAGAGAGGAAGACCACATATCAGGTGGACAGACTCAGGAGGTCAAGGCCCTGAGCCTATAGTATGTGAGCAGAGCAGTTGAGGACAGGGGGTCTTGGAGAGGTTTCATCTACCAGGTACCCATGAGTCAAAGTCGACTCCAGAGCAACTAACAATAACAACAAATGTACTCCTGCCATCAGTCTGGCTGCTACATTTTGCGCTAGCTACAGCTTCCAAACACTTTTCAAGGGCATCGGCCCTCAATGGAGACCAGGAGTTCTAAGATGGAGAGAACAATTTTTTCTCTGCTTACTTTTGAGTTTCCCAACTCCTCTCCACTGGCAGGACCACAATGCCTTTAAGAGAATTCAGCAGATAAGGTGTCACTCCATTGCAGCATTCTGGACATGCTTCTTTTAATGCATATTATCTTGTGACACAACCACTGAAGGGACAAGACCAATCCTGCTGGCAAGCAGATGTGGAGATAGGGTGGTGGAGAGAAGAGAGAGAAGAAAGGTGGATACCATGCATGTTGTCCTCTGTTCCACATGTGCCTTTTACTACACTGAACTATTTGCCCAAGAACCTTAACATTAGACTATCCTGTGAAATCAAGTAGCATCAAATTTAAAGTACAACATACTGAGAACTGAGCTACGAAGAATGCATAACATATTCCCATATTATTTAAAATAATATTTTTTTAATCTCTAAATTTGAGTATCACAAATATTTTATATCAGTATTTCTAACATTTTAAAAATGATCTTTAAATATACAAATTTAAAAGACAGGTACAGTTCAAACTAATCACCACAAAAGAAAGAAGAGAGCTGCATCAGAATGTGCCTATCCTAATTTATACAGAGAGATATACATTTAGAAATAATGACTATAATTTAAATAAGAAAACATATTATTATAGCAGAGAAAACTATGACCGGCTAACCAGCTGTGATGGATTCCCTTCTTAGGGTTCCTTATATTTAAACAAACTGGGCAACCCTTCAAACAGGATGTCAGATAGAGAAGAGGTTAGGAACATCTGTCCCTGGAGCTGAATTCAGTTGTTCATGGGCTCCCAATGCAGTCCCTCCAGGGTTCTGAAAAGGGCCAATCTCTTTAACTATGGCCTGATACAGGCACTTTGTGGCGTGGCGGCAGTAGTTCTAGAGTTAGGGACCGTGCACCAACCACACAGTCCCTAATCCTAGCATGGTATGGTGACGGTTTCATGGTGGTGTCCCGTCCACACGGGCGCCGCCATCTTGATGTAATGGATGCATAGCGTCCGTACATCGGCACACACTGCATACCTCACGAGTGAGCCATTGGCGTGACCTGGGCGCCATAAAAAGAACCCGGAAGAACCAGGTTCTTTTACTCCGGAGGGACGTCATGAGGTTTAGTGGCTGTGGTGTCCCTCTGGAGGGAAACAGACCGCCAGCAGGCCGCCATTTTGGGGCGGTCTGTCCTAGGCCTATGTCACCATCATTCACAGTTTCTCGGTTTTTCTAGAGGTATCCTTCCCCATTCTTAGATTGTATGTTTCTCCTAGAGTACTGGCAGTAAGAGCATGAAGCCCAAATATGATGATATTTGTGGTCCCATTGTTTTTTGTGTTTTTTGTTTGTTTGTTTTGGTGCCTTCAGCCTTCTGCATCACTTGGCCCTCAAGAGATGGTATGAAACTGGATTTGGCCTGTGGGCTGAAAGAAAACCCCAGTCTTGAAAAGGAGGGTGCCTTCAAGCAGGCAGCTGTCTTCTGCAAGGAGGACACATGGCCATCTAAATCGACTACCTCTGTCACGAAACCACATCTTAATCAATTACTCTTTTGCCAACCCAGTGAGGAGATTTATCTGTGAGCACCAGAACTGTGGTGTACAAGCACAGGGAGATATACCACGCTTTGTGCATTGACTCTAGGAAATATGCTTGAGTATGTGAAGAGTGGCCAGAAGATTAGAACAGGATTTTTTTGTTTGTTTTGCAGATTTATAAGAGGTCCCATTCTAAAAGTGGAATAAGTATGCTCTAAAGAGAAACAGAACTAGTAGCAGTTACATTTCTTCCAAGCAGGTATCTTTCAGATGGCTAAAAT
>NC_056523.1:167444697-167725394 GCF_019175285.1 Sceloporus undulatus
TTTTTACAGGCACAGTCGTGTTAGAAACAACAGCAGGGTTAACACAGTCTGTGCAGTCTACAAGGTCATTTTAATAACAATATGGGGGTGTCCCAGATTTTTTAAAAAATATATATATTTGCCTTTTCTAGGGAAGCTTCCTGCACTTCCAGCTGTGCATACAGTAAACAACAATAACAGCTGTTCTGTTACACATTCTCTAAAATTACAACATAATTCTCCTTGATATGCACCAAAACAACAGAGGTGCACATGCATGCACAGACACTATCTAAAAATGAGGAGCTACTTCTGGGCAAGTAAGCATTTTATTTTATTGTACGGTATTTTATTTTATTTCTGAAAAAGTCAAGAACTCCAAGGCCCTTGCTTCCGGGGACAGAGGTTAAAAGTGAACTGCGCCTGTTCTTGCCTAGTGGTGCTGCACACAATGCACATCCTCAGGGACTCTTGTTGACAAAAGGAAAGGATGGTTTTGCAATCAAAGTGGGGTCAAGGTACATATGTTAAAAGGATTGAGACTAACTTCAATGGAACCCTCATTCTGCCTCCACCTTCTGGAATAGTCTCTGCCCGGAATCAGATTTCAGCTCTTGCTCCTTTCTTTTCTTTTCTTGCAATTTCTTTTTTCTTTTCTTTTTTGTTTGTCTATTTGCTTCCAGGAGCCCTGTGGGGTCTCTTATGTCCACTCTCCGTCCACTCATATATCAAGGGCAGAGCAGCTGGGCATCACAGAGTGACCAGTAGGCCATTTCCCATCTGTGCTGTTTCAGTATCCGTCCAGCAACTAAAAAATTAATATGTATCCATTTGTATGTGGCAAGCAGCTGAGCATCACCCATCTGTCAGGCTGACAGTGGTTAATCTCAGCCAAATGCAAGCAGAAGAGAGCAGGAGCAAGAGGAATCTGGACACTGATGTATGGTTTGCAGACTCATCTCACATACTACCTCTTTATGTAGTTCCTAATTTAAAACAAGCCCCTGAAAAGAAGGAAGAGCTACACACACACACACAAACACACACACACAGAGTGAGTCTTAATAAGTCATGTGGACCCCAAGAGGACGATCTACTTAGGGGACATTCTGAACCATTGGGTGTAAATGCAGTCAGATTTGGGAATTTAGGCAGACATGCTGGAAAATCATTGCATTCTCTCTCCCCTTCCTCAGATGTACATAATGGCTTACAGGTTAAAACCAGCTCCAATAACAGTAAGGAAGTATGACCTGAGAAAGAATGGCACAACTTGGAACAAAGCAATACATTCCATTCCTCTCTAAGCTCAACCATGAAAGCTTCATGTTTTCTGTCTTCCAGAAGCTATTTTTATTTGAACTGATCTGCTGGAACCCTGTGGCACTCACCAGAGATTCCTGGATCATTCCATCCAAAGAATTCATGGTGAAATTTTAAGGGAGCCTTCCCTGCATTCTCCAAATGTGTTGGGAGTACCACATCCATTACCTCCAGCCATATTGCCATTTAGAGTGAGGTGATGGTGCAGTGGAGTGCCCAAATACCCTAAAGACACCAGATTCTCTCTGATCTAAGCAGGGCCTGCCCGGGATAGTACTTGGATGGGAAACCATCAAGGAATACCAGGTCCTATAGGCAATATTTGAGAGGAAGAACTGGCAAAAGCACTTCTGAATATTCCTTGCCTAAAAAAACCTTATAAAGTTCATGGGTTCACCATAAGTCAAATGGTAACTTGAAGATATAGCTATGTTAGTCTGTAGAATCAGTATGTAGAGAGATATTGTAGCACCTTTGAGACTAACCAAAAGAAAGAAGTTGGCAGCATGAGCTTTCATGGTCTTCCAAGTCTATGAAAACTCATGCTGCCAATTTCTTTCTTTCCATTAGTCTCAAGGGTGCTACAAGATCTCTCTACATACTGGTAACTTAAAGATGCACATGCACAAACACACACAGATTGGTGGAGTTGTAAGTTGATATATTTGAATGCATGTTTCTGGGGCAGCAGCAGCCCTCAGTCTTTGACCCACAAGATGTCTGGGATTCAGGACCGGGTATGGGGTGGAGACTGCCATGGTCGCTCTAACTGATGACCTTCGTCTAGGCATTGACAGAGGGAGCGTGACCCTGTTGGTGCTTCTAGACCTCTCAGTGGCATTCGATACAATAGATCATAGCATCCTCTTGGAGCGCCTGAGAGAGCTAGGAATTGGAGGCACTGCTTTGCAGTGGTCCCGCTCCTTCCTCTAGGGCAATTCCAGAGGGTAATGCTCGGGGACACTTTCTCTTCAAAAACAGAGCTTAATTGTGGTGTCCCTCAAGACGCCATCCTATCCCCGATGCTATTTAACATTTATATGAAGCCGCTGGGAGAAATCATCCATGGATATGGGGCAGGGGTTTATCAGTACGTTGTTGACACCCAAATATATTTCTCCATGTCCTGGTCATCAGCAACAACGACAGATGGCATCTTTCCTCTCAACCAGTGTCTTCAGTCAGTAATGGATTGGATGAGGGAAAACAAGCTCAAGTTGAATCCAGACAAAACGGAGGTACTTACGGTAGGGGCCCCCAAACTAGGTATTAGGCTGCAACTGGAGTGGGGTGCTGAAAGCAATCAGGAGAGCAGGTGAGCAAAGGTGATATGAGATGCTCTAAAAGTAATATGGGTTCAGTAGACTGCAAGCTGTCCACTGAATTATACTGGTTGATTCTCCCTTATCTGGAATTCTGAAATCCAAGATACTCCAAAATCCAAAACTGTCCACATGGGTGGCTGAGATAATGACACCTTTGCTTTGTGATTGCCCACTGTACACAAACTTTGCTTCATACACAAAATTATTAGAAATATTATAAATAAAATTACCTTCTATGACAAAGCATAAATGATTTTCTTGTTTAGACTTGTATACCATCTCCAAGGTATCTCCTTATGTATATGCAAATATTCCAAAATCTGAAACAAATCCAAAATTCAAAACACATCTGACTCCAAGCATTTCAGAGAAGGGAGATTCGATCTGCAGTCCATGTCCCATTTTTCCCTCATCCATAGCAAACAGCCAACAGAAAATAATTTTGATGATCTATCTCAGGGAATTTCCAGTTCTTTGGAAATTTAACAGGTGTTTTTGAATAAGATCAGTAAAGATGAAGAAGCTGGTGTACCACTACTAATCTCTTATGTGCAGAGTTTAAAAGATTTCACTAACATTAGTGAAACAAGGCCACAGTGCATTAGAACATTATTGAGAATAAGGTAATCAGAAAGAGGTGGTCTTTAAACAAACTGTGCATGCTCCAGAATCTGCAGGAATTCCACAGCAGACAAGCTGAAGTGGAACATAAAAAATCATGGTGGCGCCCAAACGTGGTAGGGTTAGGGAGCATGCAGTTGTTCCCTAATCCTACTATCAGCCCCATGACAGCGCTTCCTGGCCGTGTGTCTCGGGCCTAAGTTAAAACAGTATGAAACAAGTTTAAAGAACAATTAAACAATTTGAACAATTAAAACATTACATTATTAAAATTTAAATGTCTTTTAAAAAAAACAGCACCCATTTCAATTGTCTGGCAACATAAAAATGTTTTTTATCTGCTGTCGAAAAGAAAGCAAAGATGGAGCCATCCTGGCCTCCCTAGGGAGGGAGTTCCAGAACTTAGGAGCAGCCACTGAGAAGGCCCTCTCTATTGTTCCCACCAAGCACGCCTGAGTGGGTGGTGGAACACAGAGAAGGGCCTCTTCAGGTGATCTCAGATGGGCTCATACAGGGAGATATAGTTCTTCAGATAACCTGGACCCAAGCCGTATAGAGTTTTATAGGTCAAGACCAGCACTTTGAATTGTGCCCAGAAATTGACTGGCAGCCAATGGAGCTGCTGCAACAAGGGAGTTGTATGCTCCCTGTAGCCAGCTCCGGCTGCAGTTCTTTGAGCTAACTGAAGCTTCTGAGCACTTTCTAAAGGCAGCCCCATGTAGAGCACATTACAGTCATACAAACGAGATGTAACCAAGGCATACACCACCATGGCCAGATATGACTTCTCCAGGAACGGATGCAGTTGTTTTAGCTGTGCAAAAGCACTCCTGGTCACTGCTGATACCTGGGCTTCCAGGCTCAGCGTCTGGAATTCCCCCTGTCTAGTTCCCTGCGTAGATCATCCACCAAGGTGACAAAAGCTGTTTCTGTCCCATAACCAGGCCTGAAACCACATTGACTTGGATCTAGATAATCCATCTCTTCCAGGAACTCCTGGAGTTGGGAAGCCACCACACGATCCAGCACCTTGCCCAAAAATGGAAGGGAGGAGACTGGCCAGTAATTATCTAGTACAGTAGGATCCAGCAAAGGTTTTTTTTAAAGAGGTCTTATCACAGCCTCCTTCAGGTATGTTGGGACCCTGCCTTGCTGTAAAGAGACGTTTATCACTTCCCTTACCCACACCACCAGTCTTCCTCTGGCCTGTTTAATAAGCCAGGAAGAGCAAGGGTCTAGTATGTTTCTCACCTCTCCAAGAATCCTCTCCAAATCCTCAAGCTGCACAAATTGAAAATTATCCACCCATGCTGGACAAGCAAGTGCCAAGGTTATACCTACTGAAACTGTGTCAACTCTGGTGTCTAAGTCAGAGCAAATCCAAACGATTTTATGAGCAAAATGGTGGGCAAATTCTTCACAAGGAGCTGTTGAATGGCTTACATTCCCCTCAGGACCAGATCGTAACAGGTAGTTTTGGCCTGTTTTCAGTCGGATTCACTCTGAGTTTTCTGCCATTGTCACTCTAGTCTCTGTCTTGATTGTTCCATTGCTGTCAGCTCCTTAGAAAACTAGGGAGCTGGTTTAGCTCTACTTTGTGAGATGGGATGCTTAGGAGCCATTGTGTCAACTGCCCTGGACATTTCCCTATTCCAGAGATCAACCAGGGCTTTGACAGGACCACCTGCCAAGGCAGCAGGAAACTCCCCAAGAGCCATCAGGAATCTATCATGGTCCACAAACCACCTGAGCTGGACCATCTTAATGGGTCCCCCACACCTGCAGAGGTTCTGAGTTCCAGAAAGTCTAAACCTGACCAGGAAATGATCTATCCATGACAACCGAAGAGTAGAAAGCTCCTCCATTCCCATCCACATTAAGGGTTGGCTACATATTTCTTTATCTGATTTCATGAATTTTTCAAGATTTATTTTAATTATTTTTAGCCTGCCCTTTAGTCAAAAGAGAATAAGATTAAGAATGTTCTTGCCTGTACATCAGCAAAAATGGTAAAAGAACTCAGAAATCAAGAAACTCAGGCATTAGTTCTACTATTTAATTTTTACAATTACCAGCTGGAAATATTCATCAAGGTGAGGAATCCAATGCATGCTATCATTCATTAGAGCTGACTGAATCTCATCGGTCTCATCCACAAGTTTTGAAAAGTTACTTTTTGGACTACAATCCCAAAAACTCCCCAGCCAACATAGTCACAATTACCGGATGGAAGATTCTGGGAATTCCACTGGGAAATCGTACTTTTTTAAAAGGCAGGGAAGTTTTCCACAATAATCTGGACTGCACACTACATTAAAATTCCTGCTCCTGGGCTACATAAGAACCTTGCCAGCCCTTGAGAACCACTCTTGTCCTTTGTAACAGATAACTGTAGCAAAATGTGATCCTTGATCTCCTGATAATATATTACTAAGGTGGAGGCTAAGCTTTTGCCTGCCAGAGCTCAGTTGACAAGCGACTATTTATTATTTAGAAAACTAAAACAAAGTCTTTAGGAGGGAATCTCTGTCAGGAAAGAGGCAGATCAAGGGAGAGAGACCAGAAGTCCTGAGCAGCTCAGATTTCCACTCCTGTTTATCAATGGATTCTGTAGCTCTATAAAAAGCAGGAGTCACTTTTGAGCAGTGAGGATAATTCTGGCATAATCAGAGAGGCTTTTTAAGTTTGCAGCTGGCTTAGGATCTCTCTAGACACAAGTTCTCTGGCCCCTCCATGCAAGCACTAGCAGAGAAAGAAACTCCTGTTTACCCCCTGTTTTACATCTTTCTCTTACCTTGCATTTCATTGGAATTCCTCCCTACTGAGATCCCTACCTTAAAAAGAACCAAGCATTCTAATTAATTTAAAAGTCCTAACTTTATTTTCATTTTCCTTTATTCCTGGGGCAGGGGGAATGATACTGCAGGGAATTTTTCAACCCTGTTCTGACATCTCTGGTATCATTCCCTGCCGAAAGGGGGAAAATAAGGCAGGGAAGAAAAGGATGGGCACTTCAAAGTCAGGTGCCAGTTCTGGACAAGAATCTACACTTCAGCAAAGGAACATTATAGATGACATTGCCAAGACCTAGAGAGGTGAGAAGGATAATGAAAATGTGCCAGAGAGCTGCTAAGAGGGGATTCTTGCAGCTGGCCTCATAGCCCCACCAAGGGCCCCACAGCATTTAAGGAAACTAATAGGAACCATGTGTACTTGTGAGTGGCAAGAGCAGCAGGCGCTCCAGCCATTTGAGCTACACCATTTGCTCATTTGAAGCCCAACAAGGCACAATAGTAAGAAGGTAAGCTTACTTGGAAAGCAGTGTGGTGTTATGGCTTGATCATTGAACTGTGACTCTGGAGATCAGGGTTCGATTCCCTGCTCAGCCATGGAAACCCACTGGATGACCATGGGTGAATCACATACTCTCAGCCCCAGAAAACCTACAACTTGATGGCACACAACAACAACAACAACAACAACAACAACTACAACTACAACAACAAAGCCAGCTTCAGCACTGTATCTCTTAGAAAGGCTATTCTAGCATAACTAAAAACTCCCTTAGCAATATGCCTTTTCCCTTCTGTGTAGAGATATATGCGCGCGCACATGAAGGTGTATTACCCATTATGGGAAGTGGCAGGGATTTGCCAGACACAAGACTGCCTCCTCATGTACTTCAGGGACATAGCCAAAAAGGGGTGGTGGTGGTCCATGGGGTCTGGACCCCCCTTCCATTAGATACAATGAATGGTGCATGCCATCGTGTCCAAGCCCCATTTTAATGGTGGCACTTAGTCTGGACCTCCCATTCCCAAAATCCTGGCTGTGTGCTTTTTAGAAAAATGATGATGCACATCTGTCTGTAGCAATGTAGCTGTTCACATCCTCCTCCTGAACAGGGGGAACTGGATTTTAGCCATTTTAACTTGTTGAAGGGAGAGGACATTGCAAAAGAATGGGAGAAATTGTGTATGGATGAGCACATGTATGTGTATTTCTGATTTCTAGGGAGGGGAGACTTTTTTAAAAAAATCAAAATTAATTGCAAAATCGGGAGAATGGTTTAGCAGCTACTTAGTAGCTGCTTTCCCAATCTATCAATTTTGCAATTTATTTTATTTTTTAAAAAAGGACCCAAAGCGGCAGCACTGAGTGTGTGTGTGTGACATTTCTGGGGAGAGATGGTAAATACCTCTCTGTCATTTGTCCCTCCCTTCTGAAAGAATCGATTCCGATCTGGCTTTCCCACTTATTGAACATGCGTCAGAATCGATTCTTTGGGGGGGGGAACTCAAAATAACGGCTACCCGGCCCCCCCCCCCCCCCCCCCCCGCATTTTTTGCATTTGTTCTGCTTTATCCCCACTGGAATCGATCCAGTGAGGATTGGAATTGACTTCCAGTGGGAACTAGGGGCATATAGCTCAAATCAGGATTCGGAGCTTTTGGTAGTGGGAATGATCATAGCTTGCCAAAATAACCTAGAGAAAATACAGACAGACAGCATAGTGTAGTGGCTTGAGCGTTGGATTAGGACTTTGGAGATCAGGGTTCAAACTGCAGCTCAGCCATGTAAACCCACTGGGTGACCTTAGGCAAGCCACTCTCTCTCGGCCTCAGAGGCTGGCAACTGTAAATCAGTTCTGAAGAAACTTACCAAGGAAACCCCGTGATAGGGTCACCTTATGGTTGTCATATGTCAGAAACAACAAAACAACAACATGGAAACACTCTTTTTGGAATCCCTGTAGGCAATTTTAGAATTGCAATGTAATATCTTGTAAGTGGGTCTCAGCCTAGGAGAAGTGGCATATAAATAAAGTAAGTAAGTAAACCAGTAAATAAATAAATAAATGCTTGTCTATATTTATTTGGGCTAATAGGTATTTTAAAATTGAGACTTTTACATGCATTTTGATGCAAAATACTGGATATGTAAACAAAATTGATATTGCAAAATGTAACTTGTCTCATGTTACAATTTTTGTTATTTATGTATTATCCCTTTTATTTCTTTGATCTTTGATCAGCCCCTGAACAAGGCCATTAAATATTACTAAGCTGAAATGTGTTGGGCTAATTGCAAGAATACAATCATCTTTTTTAACACTCTCAGACTTGGTTTCTTCTCTGCATCCCTGCTCTCTATATAAACCTGTGAGTTAGGTTACATAGGGTGCAACATGTGGGACACAGTTTGGAACCACCATAAAAAAATGCCCCTGGAAAGCTTAGTAGACATAGATACCCTAAAACCATAGCTCTAAGTAAACTATGGCGCTTTCCAGACCGCTCAAAAGGGCGGTCTGTAAAGCGCCCTCATTTGCTGCATGGAGGAGCCTTAGTGGCTAAACCGCGCGACTCCTCCGCGCAGCAAAAAGAAGCCACAAAAAGCAGCTTCTTTTTGCAGCGCAGTAATGACGCCGCAAGGTGCCAGTGGTGCACTTGCGGCACCATTACTACGCCGTGACCTGAAGACGCTAAGCGCCCGCTACGTCAAGCCATTTTGTACATGCTTGGCACGTGCTAGGGTTAGGGGCGTCCGGAAAGGCCCTTTCCAACCCTAGTACGTGCCGCGCACGTACTTTTGGCCCGTGCGGAACGGGCCAATATAATACAACATATGCTTCCCTTCCTTTATCTCCATCTTTATGTTATACATAATGGTACAGCTAGTAGAGGTATAATTTGGATCAGCTTCAGACAGTGAAGCATTCTCAGACTGTGGTCTGGGTCTGCTTACTCAAGATGTTTATTTCTCCTATCCAGATGGGAAGGGGTACAAAACGTCTCCTGTTTAGATTGGGATCTTGCCTGACTATTATGGCTCGCTTGGTTGTGGTGAATCATGTGTCTGTTTATTTTCCCTCCTAGCTCCTAAGTAAATACAAGTAAATTAAGCCTTAACTTTCTCTAGAAGCCAAATGACTAAATAAAGTCTATCACACTTTGGCCATATCATGACACACCATGACTCACTGGAAAAGACAATAATGCTTGGAAAACAGAAGGCAGTAGGAAAAGAGGAGGACTGCAGGTGTATCTACACTAGAAATGATGTGGAAGTGCTGTAGCTCCATCCTATGGGATTTGTAGTTTTGACCATGTAGTAGTTTTAAAAGGCCTTTAGTCTTCTCTGCCAAAGAGTGCAGGTGTCTCACAGAAGTGTAAATCCCAGGATTCTGTAGGATGGAGCCATGGCAGCTAAAGTGATCTCAAATTACATCATTTCTACAGCATAGATACACCTTGCATTACAGATGGACAGACTCAATTAAGGAAGCCACAACCTGTAAGACCATTAGAAGACCTGTTTATCACTGGTGCTCTTAGAGGTCTGTTATTCACAGGCAGGATTGCCAGAGTGAAAACTGGAGGGGGCTCTTGTTCTTTTTAATAGTTGTACAGAAGAGAGAAATTTCACAAGTGTTATTTGTTGCCTGTTGACATGACCTGTTGAAATTCACTTTTCTGCACAGAACAGCCAAGCTGGTGCTGACTTAACAGCAAATGACAAAAACAAATTATCAAAATAAATAAAGTTATGGTTATAATTTTTAAAAAGGTTTTGAACACTTTCAGTTGCTTTTCTTAACAGGGTGCTTTGTATTTTTCCCACCACACAAAATAAAGACAGAGACAGATATGCATACACATACACACCCACACACATATAATATTATACACGCACACACTGTCTGTTACAAGGTGCTAGCCTATATATATTGGCCCACGTTGGCATGTACATACTTACGATTTGTCATTTGAATGGGAAACTGATCCTATTTCTTTTTAATTGAGACTAGGCCCAGATGATTTATTTAAAAGCCCCAGCCATTCTGCCCTAAAAGAAACTATAAAATGAGTAATAGAACAAATTTAGATGTAGCAAAAAGAGGCAAATTGTCATGATGGGACATTTTTATGGGATGTATTTCCAATGGGGATGGCTTTTTAAAATCTTCTGATTCATCCAGTCATAATAATAACATTAATCCAAATCCTGCTGTGCTGAATAATGTTGAGACTATGGCCCATTACAAACAGGCATAAAAGTACGTCCTGGGGACGTACTAGGGTTAGAAAGGGGCGTCACTTCCTGACGCCCCTAACACTAGTACGGACCCAGTCCGTACAAAATGGCGGCGCCCATTCCACACGGGGGCTGCCATTACGACGTCACGAACACGCCACCTTGAAACGAGGTGGCGTGGACGTGACGTCGTCGCGCCGCGTGAGGGCGCCTAGAGCGCCCTCTCCGCGGCACAAGAAGGAGCTCTAAAACGGAGCTCCATGGCTGTGCCAGCGACGCAGAGGACAAAGGGGCCAAGCGGCCCCTTTCTCCTCCTCCCTGCCGAAGCCCCAAGGACACCCCTTTCCAGGCTGCGGGGAAGCGGCCTTTTGCCACTTCCCCGCGGCCTGGAAAGTGGCGGATTGGGGCCTTGGAGGCTGCCGTTGTGGCAGCTGAGGCCCCGATACAATGGGAAAGGGTCGCTTACAGGCCACCCCAAACAGGTGGTCTGTAATGCACCTAAGTTACTGGATCAAGAAGAATCAAATGATTAAAGAACTACACCAACAACTAGAGAGTCAAAGGTTTAACATAAGCCTTAAATAGTTTCAGGGTAACTAATAACTTCTTCTGTTTTAAAAAAATCTGTATTATTTCACAGCAGACACGTCGGATAATTTGGCTTGATTGACATGACATGTTTCTTGTGTATTTGACAAGCAACACATCATCTAAGGGACTGTTAATTTTGGACTATTTTGAGACCACAACAACATATGATAAGAAAATCTGAATATAACTAAAAACCTCTTTAAATTGTGGAAAGGGTTTACTTTCTTTCTTTTCGGCTCACTGGATTATCTTTTCACAAATTTCCCTCCCTATCAGGTCTAGGGTTAGCATAGTATCCCCTTGGTTTTGGGAGGAGTTGGGTGTGTTGCGAGAATAACAAGTATTTATAGCAGTTACAGTAGGGCAGCCCTGGCAATCATGTTTTCCACTATTGTTGGAGAACTTTCCTTCTACAAAGTGAGGTACCATAATTAATAGTTGTATTCCCAGGGAAAAGAGGGCTGTAGGTCTTGTTGTTGTTTTGTGCCTTTAAGTCATCCACCCAAAGGTGAACCTCTCAAGGGAGTTTCTTGGCCAAATTTGTTCAGAAGGGGTTTGCCTTTGCCACTTTCTGCGGCTGAGAGAGTGCGATATGTTCCAAGTCACCCAGGGGGTTTCCATGGCTGAGCAGGGATTTGAACACTGGTCTCCAGAGCTGTACTCCAATGCTCAAACCAACATACCATGTTGGCTTGTTGCAGATTGATTCCAGTTTAATAACTGCAAAACAGAAAAGTATAGACATCTGGTATTGGCTAATTCGTTATTAGCCAAGAGGACTGCTGCCAAGGCGATATTAGCCAAGAAGATTGTCACCAAGCAAAAGAAATTGGAAAAGAGATACTGCTAATACTACAACATTAACTTGTAATACTAATAATAGTATCTTAGGCTGCTGCCACACTGCAGAATTTATGCAGTTTGACACTACTTTAACTGTCATGCCTTCTTCCTGTGGAATGATGGGATTTGTAGTTTGTTGTGGCACCAGAGTTCTCCTAAGAGAGAAAGCTAAATATCTCACAAAACTATAAATCTCAAAATTCCATAGCACTGAGCTAAGGCCATTAAAGTGATGCCAAACTGCATTAATTCTGCAGTGTAGATGCATACTCAGGAAAAAATGGTCTTGTGTTGCAAGATTGCAGTTAAATATTAGATAGCTCTTTTTCGGCCATGTTCACATTTTATATTTAAGTACAAGATCCTTGATTATAAATGCTGTGCCCCTAGCTAATGCAGGCTCCTGTTTTCAAAAGCTCCAGTACATTGAACAAGTAATTTACTGTACATATTCTCATAATTCTTTATCAAGGAAGAGTGAGAAGTATCTGATCCATGAAAGCAGTTACAAGGAAAGCAACATGGTTTTCCATAGTACAGTTTTTTTTAAAGGAGTAATTCTAAAAGAGTGAAATGTATTCCCTGGGGACACATAAGTGGCTGCGAAAGGAGGAGAGGGAAGCTCTTTCTCTAAAGACTTACTGTATCATATTGTGTGTTTTTTATGCCCTTCCTGGCTTTCAACTAGAGAATTTAACATTAATAGTAATGGGAGAGGAGGAGATTGGTGATTGCTAACCCTCTGCACTCACTGAATTACAGGAGATTTTGGCCAAAAAAAGAAAGAAAGAAAGAAAAGTCATGACTAGGGTAACCAGAGAGCCTCCTTTTCCCTGACATGTCCTCCATTTCAACCTTCTGTCCATAAGGAATTTCAAAATGTCCTCCATTTTGAACATGACAAGAAGCATGATTTTACATTTATATTTGGTTGTTGTTTTGCTTTTATTTTGTAATGTCCCTCACTTTTCTTGAATGTCTTACATTTTGCAGTGCCTTGTCCTCCTTTGTGGTTATGACATCTAGTCAACCTGGCCATGACAGTTCAGTTGACATGACATAAAACTAATGCATTTCTAACATAGATACAGTAGGTCCTCGGTATCCTCTGGGGTTTGGTTTCAGGACCCTCCATGGCTACCAAAATCTGTGGATGCTCAAATTCCATTAAAGACAATGGTGTAGTAAAATGGTGTCCCTATATAAAATGGCAAAATCAAGGTTTGATTTTTGGAATGTATATATTTTTTAAAAAAATTCAAACTGTGGATACTTGAATCTGTGGATACAGAGAGCAGATTGTACATCTATTCCATAATCGAATGTAGTAGCCCATCTCTTTTTGCTGCTTATGAACACAGTGATGGGAGAGGACACAATGCTTTCCACTGTGGCACTGGCTGCAATGAGGAAATAACTCCAATCTATCTGTAAGGATCACGAACACCTCTCCTGATCAAGTCGGCCTCTTTCTTCACTCGGAGAGGAAGAAAGCAACAATTCTTGTTTGCGTTCATGAGGGAGTAAATGAAAGAACCTTGTAGCTGGGCAAAAAGCACATCCAAGGCCTGAGCAAGAACAAAGAGGAACACTTCCAGAGCACTGAACCAAGAACTCTGAGCATTTTTCACAGGAAGTTAAAGGCAACCAAAGACCAGAGGGAGAGATCGCCTGCTCCACAATGGATGGAAGAGGGAAGCATTACAGGCTGCTTCTGTGCAAGAGAAAGACAGCCAAAGAATGAGAAAAATGCCAACTATCAAGAACTACAGACCTCACTATCAATTAAAAGACTATTCCTATGAATACTGGCTCAAAAAGTCTGCTCAAAAGGAAAGATCGACTTACTTTAAGAACACTTATATTATTGCCAACAGCAATTTTGTTTACAATACAGAGTATGTTATATTGGTGGCATTAGCACCTGCACAGCAGTGATAGCACTGTGTCATAACACAGTACCCATCAAGAATTGCACAGCTAATAAGAAATACAGGGCACTTGTTTTATTGTGTTGCCACACACTGAATTTGCTCATCATGCAAACATGCCTGATGCAGCCAGACTGGGGACACGGGTGGAGGGGTCTTAGCCCTGTTTCATCACTTTTCTGCTTCCACACACAAAGACATGTTAAAGTTTATGTCAGTCCTTCCACAGCTGGATGTTTTAATTCATGAGAGTACACGCGCACGCGCACGCGCGCACACACGCACACACACACCCCATATAGTCTTTTGTTATAGTTGTGTGCCTTGAAATCATTTATGATGTTTGGAGACCCTAAGGCAAACCTTTCACAGCATTTTCTGGGGCCGAGTGGGTATGACTTGCCCAAGGTCACCCAGTGGCTTTCCACAGTTGAGTGGGGAATTGGACCCTGGTTTCCAGAGTTGCAGTCCAACCCTCAAACCACTACATCACACTGGATCACCACATAGTCTTATCTAAGACATAAGTCCTTATTCTAGGCAGTCTTGGTGTTTGTATGGTGAGGCACCAGGGTCTCCTAGCTTCTTCTAGTACACCTGTCTATCCCCCTGCCACCTTCCAACCAATCTCCCCACTACTTCGTAACACCTGAGGATGAACCAGGGGGTCCTGGAGTGCACCTTGCTCCAAGACCATCTCAACCCTCGTGCTGGCCCTGTCTGGAGGAGCCAATGTTTCCCTTCTGCAATTAATTTAGTTTTTCATTCTTGCCCTCCTTTCTGCAATTAGCTCAGAGCAGAATGAATAGTGTTCTCACTTATCTTTTCTCACATGTGATGATAGGAGCCACTCTGAAATAAAAGTTTTGATATTCTAGCTACCCAGAAACTATTATCTGCCCCCACATCCCAAACTGATGTAAAAGAGCATGCTGGATCACTCACCTCACAGAGGACAGAAAATTTATTTGTTACATTGATATATCACCTTTCCCCCTAACCTCTTGGGCCAGCAGATACAATCCTCCCCTGCCATGTTATTTTTTTAAATCTCACAACAACCCTGAGAAGTCAAGTTAGGCTGAGAGTGATTTGCAGGTAAGGGGCATGGCCAAGTGATGATTTGAAGACAGAGCTGCCCAGTCCTAAGGCCTGTCTACACCAGCTGAGAAAATCCAGGCACAGAGAAGAGTAATCTGCTCTGGAGCTGCCCTGGATCCACTATGCAAGCACCACACACACACTAGCACGACAGCAAGGTGAAGCTGCCTTGCTGTCCAGGTGGTCAACCAGGTTGTCCATGCCTCAGTAGTGGTGCCCTGTCCTTCTCAGCACCGCCACTGCTGCCATTACCACAAAAACAGTTCCCTGACAGAAGAGACTTGCTGTCAGCATAACTTCTGATCAGGTCAGAAAAGGGTGCCTAGCCATGTGATCAGTGAGGGGGCACCCAGTTCTGATGCCAGGCAAGCAACATGGTCATACTGGGGCTCAGCCCGCAGGGGAGTGGCTTGCTGAGAAAGGGGGGCAACAGCACAGAACCCGAAGCACCAAGGGAGGAAGACTTTTTCCCTTCCCTTGGGCTTGGCTGGGAGTGGGCAGCAGCAGGCAGTCATGGCCCCTCTAAAGATGGCGACACAACTCACTAAGATCTCTGCTGTCCATGCTCAGGAAACTCCAGATTTCCCTGGGAAAATCCAGAGTAACTCGGCAAGGTTTTAAAAAGCTGATTAAGGGCTAAAAAGGACTGATTCGCTGCAATTCAGGCTGTACACCATGTAAACAAATTGTAGCAGACCCAGGGTGAGTCTGGAGACTTTGGCCAGTGTAAGCAAGCCCCTAGTACAATATTTTGTTCATTACATCACACTGATTCCCAAAGGGCTGTCTCACACCAACTGACTGCCTAGGGGACCAAAGGAACTACCAACCAATTCCTCATCTTGCCTCCTGGGCTGGTGTTTTCTGGGCTGTGGCATCCAACATCCTATATCCACATCTTTCTTTTCTTAAATCTTTTTGAACAGATGTAAGAATGTATGGGGGAGGAGAATCCATCACAGACATTCTGTAGTGCACAGAGAATGATACATTTGCAATTTAAAAGTCCTATGAATCTTTCAAAACTCCCTATTTCCAGCATCCAGCTTTGACAACAGAACATTGTCACTGAACTGGGACAGAAGCATTGCAAGTGTTCCTCTTGTACCTCCATCCCTCAGCCTACCAGATGTCCCAATACCTCATAGCAGCAACTGGACTGATGATTAGCATACAGTACTATGAAACAACCTTCCCCTCAAGGGTCACAGCATGCATGGACATTCTGTGATGGTTCTAGGAGCCCAGCCAATAGGAAGAATGAAGATTAAGAGAGACATTCAGCCAGCAATATGTATAAAAAGGATTCTGAACTAAGAACACCCATAATATTCTATGGAGCATTTACTCTCTGGAGTAAAGACCTACCTTTCTAATATAATTGACATTATTTTAACATACAAGACATCTGGCAACCTTACCCCAGGGCATCAGCAACTCCTTTTGAAGGAAGGGTGGCTAATTGGACCACCCCATCCACCTGTAAACCTGACTTGCAGGCTCCACTGACTATCAGTAGAAGTTAACCCTCGTCTCCTAAAATTAAACAACCACAGAAGGAAAAATTTCTACAAGATTCACTTAAACCAGGACCAGCCATATAACACCTATCCTGCAAGATCTACATTGGCTGCCTATTCGCTTCCGTGTGCATACAAGGTGTTGGTTATGACCTATAAGCCCTAAATGGCTTGGGCCTAGGGTACTTGGAGGACCGCCTCTCCCCATATAATCCGCCCCGCACTCTCAGATCATTGGTTAAGGGTTCCTAAGTCAAAATACACCTTGATGCCAAAGGGCGTTTTCCATCTCGGCCCCGCAGCTCTGGAACTCTCTTCCCGACGAGCTCCACTCCGTCACCTCTCTTGATCTCTATAGGAAGGAATTAAAGACCTTCTCTTCCGACAAGCTTTCCCCATGGTCCTGATGCTGTTCTCCCCTGTTGCGCAATGGTTTCATTCAGCTAGTCTGTTTTTTCTGGTTTTTTATGCTGCGTATTTTTTATAGTGTTTTTAAAACTAATGAGCTGTTTTTATGATGTTTATTGTTATGTTTTGTATTCTGTTTTGTATTTCTTTTGCCTTGTTGTAACCCGTTTGATCTACCCTGGAAAGCAGGCTATAAATAAAAAATTATATATTATTTAAACCAGCATCCACTCAGGTCCACATTGACTTATAAGAGGCACAGTGATCCACCTGTCCATGTTTCTTAACTCTCTTGTGATGTCTAACACAATGATACATGATATTCTGTTCTTGTGCTGTGCATTTCCTTGGCTGTGTTTGCATGTTTTGCCCCACCCAACCACCCACCCACCCACATGTGATGAGGTTAAGAGCATGTAGGGCCAATTCCCCAGTTCTGGTGCAAACTGTCTGTACAACAAATGGCCAATTCAACATGAACCTGCAGTATACCACCCTTACAACGCATTTTAAAAAGTCACTTTTTGCTTTGGATCTGCCCGAAGATCTGAGCCCTCCAGACTGATGGTAAGTGGCTGTTTACAATGGAACATACATGCATGCTGCTCTGAGACCAGATGTCCATAACCACAATTGAGAACAAGGCACTGCAAAATATAGGACATTTAAGAAAAAATATAGAATATTACACATAAAAAGCTAATATACATAAATTAATGTTTTTTTTTAGTCAGGCTCATTTTGAAATTCCTCCTGACAGAAGGTTGAAATGAGGACATGTGCTGAAAAAGGATACGTCTGGTCACCCTGTTGGCACTGGCATGATCACTCCCTACAGGTCAGAAAAAGGCACCCAGCCATGTGTCAATGCCGAGTGCCTCTTTTTGGCCTCAGAAAGAGTGACCCACAGTGGTAATGGACAGCACAGCTGGAGACACATGTGAACAGCCAGCCAGCATCACTCCGGATGCCTCGTAACATAGGACATTGGGGCAGCTTTGGGAAATCTTTGGGCTGTTCCTGGTATTCTGGCCTGAGCAGACTATTCCCCATCACTGGCACATTCAGCCTTCTGTGGCCATTTGAAACTCAAAAGGCTCTTTCCTCATGCCCACAAAGGAAAAGAACAACCTGAAGTAGGACTCATGAAATGTATGAATTCAAATGATCTGCCTCAACATATTTCAAAAAAATCACCAATAATCATCTGGGGCTACAACACAATTCTCTATATCAAGTGATTCCTAAGAGTTTTAGTTCACATTGCATGCACTAGGTGCATCTTGCTACTTGCATCACCTGCTGGGATCTGTCTGGATTACAAGGTAATGATCCATGGTACCCTGTGAACACAAAGATCTTAATGGAGAGGCGTGGTGTAAATAAATAAATAAATAAATAATAAAATAAATTCCATTTACAAACACAAGGAGGCTACACACACATCAGATGTTACTTACCCCAAGCCTGGTAAATGTAAATTTTGCAAAAGTTAGATTTTCAAGCTTAGCAGCTCTACAGCAGGGGTTGGCAACCTCCAGACCGTGGGCCGGATGCGGCCCGCGGAGGCCTTTCCGCGCCCCTGCCTGCCCCTGCCACCAATGCCAATTGCGGCTTTTGGCGCTACTGGCCGCCACCATTGTGTTTTTTAAAATGGCGGCGAAATCTCGCCGACCTCCTCTGTGGTCGCGTGAGACTTCGCCGCCATTTTGAAACAAAATGGTGGTGCCTAGAGGTGAAGTCTCGCGCGACCACAAGAAAGATCGCGCGATTGCGCGGCCTCTGAGAGGCCCGTTGCGGCCGCTGGAGACCTCGAACAGGGCTCCGCGGGGTAGCAGGCCTCTGGGAGACCCGTTGCCTTCGCTGGCGCCCTCCAGGAGGCCCTGGGGCGGCAGCGGCCCTCTGGAGGCCGGTTGCCATCTCTGGGCCCTCCAAGAGGGCTACGGCGGTGGCAGGGGGTCGCTGGGAGGCGGGTTGCCGTCGCTGGCACCCTCCAAGAGGCCCCGGCAGCGGCAGCAGCCCTCTGGGAGGCTGGTTGCCATCTGGGGCCCTCCAAGAGGGGGGGCCTCCAGCGCTGGTGGCCCCCACCGGCCTTTTTGCCGGCCTCTGAAGGGGCCTGGGGCCCATTCAGGGGCCGGCAAAGTGGGGGAGGCCTCCAGCGCTGGTGGTCCCCGCAGGTTTTTTGCCGGCCTCTGATGGGGCCTGGGACCCGTCAGGGGCCAGCAAAGAGGGGAGGCCTCCAGCGCTGGCAGCCCTGCCGTTTTTTGCCAGCTTTTTTGCCGACCTCTGACGGGGCCTGGGGCCCCATCAGGGCCGCAAAGAGGGGGAGGCCCCAGCGCTGGCGCCCCCGCCTGCTCTTTCCTGGCCTCTGACAGGGCCTGGGGCCCCGTCAGGGGCAGCAAAGAGGAGGAGGCCTGGCCCCCGGAGGGTGGAAGCTCCGCCCCTGGCATGCGGCTCCACCCCCGGCACGTGGCCCGCCCGGAGGGTGGAAGCTCCACCCCCCGGCTTCGGCCCCCCAGTCGTCTGAGGGACAGCAACCCGGCTCCCGGCTCAAAAAGGTTGCCTACCCTGGTCTACAGTCTCTGAAATCTAAAACCTTCATGCATAAAACATCCTAAGCATGATTATGTCCATTTGGTTTGCCTAATACTGTAAGTCAGGCATTCTTGATTTGTCTATTCTTACCCATTCCTAGTACTGCCACAAACACTGTTCAATCACTGTTCTCTTAGACATTCATAAAACTACTTTCCATGGCTATGTAGCTAGAAAGAAAAATATTTCCCCAGCCAGGAAAAGAATGCATCTTGAATGACAGAAAATAACAGCATTCACCCAACCAAGGCATCAGGATTCCCATGCAACACACTCATAGCAACAGTGTTTTAGCATGGATCACCCAGAAAAGACATAAATCAACAGTTTTTCAGGACAGAATAGAACAACTCTAGTAAACTGAGGTCATTTATAGTCACACATTTACAGTCTTCCTTTTCAATAATTATGTTCCCCTTGAACTTTTTATTTCAGAGGTGGTTTCCAATATCATATCGATGCAGATGACATTCAGATGTTCCAGGGAAGGTCGCGCAGATTTCCCGCCATTTTCCCCCCAAAATGGCAGCGCCCCAGGGCTCCGATGGCGGCAGCGGGCCCCTGGGAGGCCCGTTGCTGTCTCAGGGCCCTGCAGGAGGGCTCCGGCAGCGGCAGCGGCCCCCTGGGAGGCCAGTTCCGTCGCAGGGGCCCTCCAGGAGGGCTCTGACGGTGCAGCGGGCCCCTGGGAGGCCAGTTGCCGTCGCAGGGGCTCTCTAGGAGGGCTCCTGCGACAGCAGCGGGCCTCCCAGAGGCCAGTTGCCTTCGCTGGGTCCTCCAGGAGGGCTCCGCCGGCGGCAGTGGCCTCTGGAGGCCAGTTGCCTTTGCTGGGGCCTCCAGGGGGCTCCTGCAGCAGCAGCGGTCCTCCCAGAGGCCCTTGCCTCACTAGGGTCCTCCAAGAGGGCTTCGCGGCGGCAGCGGGCCACTGGGAGGCCCGTTGCTCCCTCTGGGCCCTCCAGGAGGGCTCCTGCAACAGCAGCAGGCCTCCCAGAGGCCCGTTGCCTTTGCTGGGTCCTCCAGGAGGCTCCGGCGGCGGCAGCAGGCCTCTGGCGTCAGGGGCCGGCAAAGAGGGGGAGGCCTCCAGCACTGGCGATCTCCGCCGGCTCTTTCCCGGCCTCTGACAGGGCCTGGGGCCCCATCAACGGCCGGCAAAGAGGAGGTGGCCTGGCACCTGGGGGGGGGAAGCTCTGCCCCAGGGGTGGAAGCTCTGCCCCCGGAGTGGGAGCTCCACCCCGGAGGGTAGAAGCTCTGCCTCGGAGGGTGGAGGCTCCACCCCCCGGCCACGGCCCACCCCTGGGGGGTGGAAGCTCCACCCCCTGGCTTCGGCCCCCCAGTTGTCTGAGGGACAGCAACCCGGCCCCCGGCTCAAAAAGGTTGCCTACCCCTGATTTAAAGCTTTGTGCTTTTACCTCTCCCCCCCCCCCCCCATTTTGTAGCTCGGCTAACATGGTATACACCATCTAGAAATTTAATATCTGCAAAGTATTGGCAGTTCCACCAATGTGTACAGCTCTGTCAAGCTGCGGTCATTCAGGATTGGCTCACGTTGTGAAACAGTTTTCCTTTGCACCTCTAGCTGGAGGAAAATTGATCCACTTTTGTAAAGGGTTGAAGCCTTCCTCTTCAATTCATTGGATTAAGTTGTTGAGTGTACTTAGTAGGTGAGATAGATAGCAACTGATGAGGATTTTTGTTTTTAGCATATTATATATTATTTTAGTATTGTAATATTTTAGCATTTTTAATGTGGTGTTTATCATTCGTTTTTGATTGTATATGTTCCGATGTACACCCTTTGGTGGAAAGGGTGTTATAATAAACGTTGTTGTTGTTGTCATATACTAGTCTTCTTTAGAGCAATGAAATTTGGGTACCAATTAAATTGGGCCTAAGTAAAATTCACCAAGAATCACTATAAATTACAGAAAATTTATGATGCCTTGCTACAGTAGGGCAGCCTATAGCTGGAATACCATCTATAGCGTTGAAAAGCGTGAAAATGCCTCCATTTGTATTTTTTAAATTCCCTTATGTGACTGTAATGAATGAAATCCCTCAGCTTGTTGTCCAACGGCAGGAAAGCAGTCTTCCTTCATTGTGGCCTTCCCCACCAATAACAGCTAGGCTCTGGAAAATTCACACACACATGCACAGAGAGAGAGAGAGATCAGGGAAGGCGGGAGGGAGGGAGACGGACATACGGACTGATCCCTAAGGGAGAGAATTAACACATTTGAGCCACTCACCCTGCAGATAACAAAGCCTGGAAGTTAACAAAAGGGAAAGAGCAAACAACCCTTGAGGAGAAGCTATCAAAGCCAAGCATACACAACCCTGTTTTGACAGACATTATATAACGCTGGTGTATACCACTGGCATTGACTCCAACAGGGATACAATATGCAACCAAGTACAGCATAGATATAACAGGACTATGCAGCACATAAGAGTGAGGGTGAGAATCAACACACACAATAGTCAGGAAAAGGAATCATCATGCCATCTAATAGCAAAAACTCTTAAAGAATCAGGCCTAGCTAATGTATCTCCAGAGGGCAAGTAATTTAGCTGGTATGTTTCAAGAGTGCTTAGATTGAACTCCACCAATGCACTTCACTAAAAATCTGTACACCAACCTTCCACAAATCTGGGCCCTCCAGATGTGTTACCAACAACATCTATCGTCCTCAGTCAGTATGGCTGTGTTGGTAGAAATGATGAGACTTATAGTTCAATTTGCAAACAACAACACTGATTATATTTTGGACAGAGTACAGGCTAAAGCATTGCTTTTTAAGCTACCTGATGTAGAGGAGTGGCAGGTTATTTTCCCCAACATACCAGTCATTAGCATCTCATTTGGGTTCCAGCTCCCCAGAGTTTCAGCTGCTTGTTGACCAGCTCCAGTCCATAGACCACCACTTTGAGTAGCATTGGCCCAAAGGGCCAACAACATGGGTACAATCCAGTGCTTCATTCACACCAAGAGCTCTTTAACTCTCTCCTCAACAGAGTAAATAATGGCATAACTCCTTTCCTTATGCATCTCAGCTGCTCATTCCCATCAATCTGTCTCTTGATTCATTCAGGCACAGGAAACTGAGGCCTGTTACAGACAGCCAAAATAAAGCTGCTTCAAGTCACAGTGGAGGTATGGTGTTTCAATGATGCATGCGTCCTAAGAGTCCAGAAGTCGCACCAAAGCCACGCTCCAGCCCTAAGGACTAGAGTGTGGCTTTGGTGTGGCTTCTGGACTCTTAGGACACATGCATCATTGAAACACCATACCTCCACTGTGACTCGAAGCAGCTTTATTTTGGCTGTCTGTAAGAGGCCTGAGATGCATTAGGAGGAGAAAACTGAAACCTCTGGGGCTGATCATATGATAGGTTTGGCACAGGACTTTTAAAGTGTTTTACCTGAGTGTGGAAAGAAGAAAATGAAGTGTACAATGGACGGGGCGGGGCAGCTCTAGAAGAAACATTATACCCCAACACCACTAATTGCTTATCCCTAGCATATACGTACAAAAAGATACCCAAAACATATTAGTGGCCCAGTTTATCAAAATTAATATTTTAGCCATTCATATGGGGCCCAATCCACCTACAAATGATAACTGAAACTTCTGTGCACTTATTTAAAATATCATTTACAAGGCATCCTGCAGCAAAAAATAAGAACTTAAGATAGGACAAAGATGGGCATACTCAAAATCAGATAAGAGGTTTCCCTTATCAAATGGTTTGCTTTAAAAAAAATCATGAGACAGAAATGCATGTCTTATATTTATAAATGTAGAACTTTGTTGCTGGTACAAAGTCTTACTATAGGCTGTGCTAAAGAAAGAGGACTAGCTTTAGTCTTTTTTTAAAAGTCATTTTCTTCTCTATCTTATAAGAGTATACATGTCCAAAACTGGCATTTTGTAGTATCATTCACTACAAACCACATGACTGTATCCTC
Source organism: Sceloporus undulatus (assembly GCF_019175285.1). Classification (NCBI taxonomy): domain Eukaryota; kingdom Metazoa; phylum Chordata; class Lepidosauria; order Squamata; family Phrynosomatidae; genus Sceloporus; species Sceloporus undulatus. The sequence continues at coordinate 167,467,936 of NC_056523.1, forward strand.
ACATAATCACATGCATAGTCTTCCTATAATAGGGGTGCATCTACACTATTTAAATAATGCAGTTTGACAACATTTTAACTGTCAAGGCTGCATTCTACTGTTCTTAGAATATATTTTTAGAAACTACCTCCAAGTCTTCCTTGCCTAAGAAAACTCTAAAGGGATCAGCACTAGCCCAACCAGCATTAGCCAACCATTAGGTAAAGTGAGGAGATGGGAGCATAAGGAACAATTAAAAACAATGTTCCACACATGTATATATGTGCATACAGGCCTGCCATTGCTGCTTTGCCTCTCTGCTTTTTCTTCGGTGTGCCTTATCTTGCTACCGCTCACCTCCTCATGCCCCCTACCTGGTAGTTGCAGTAGCCCTATCACTTGCTTAGTTGTTTGTTGCTGTGTGCCTTCAAGTCGTTTCCAACATATGGTGATTCTCTAGGCAAACCCATCACAGGATTTTCAGAGGCTCAGAGTGTATGACTTACCCAAGATCGCCCGGTGGGTTTCCATGGCTGAGCCAGGATTTGAACCCTGATCTGCAGATTCATAGTCCAACATTCAAACCATTGCACTATGCTGGATTCCCCAATTGTACAGCAGTGGTCAGAAACTTACGCTGCAACAGCATACCCAACTATTGTCCCAATTTGGCCAAGGCAAACCCAATTAATCCTATGTTGTTCCACTTTTTCAACTGCTTTGAAAATGTCCTAGTTTCTCTCTCCCCCTCCCATTTTCCCAATTTGTCTTCAGCTTACTTCAATTGCTGCAAACTAATTCAAAACTCAAAAATAGTTTCAACTCACTCAGCTGGGCCGGGGGGGGGGGGGGGCAAAATCTTAAGCTGTTGAGGCCTCTCTTGCTTATTCTTCCTCATTAATAACTTTCCCCATCTTGACCACACTTTGATGTTGCTTGGCCACTCATGCCCTGGTTTTCAACTGTGAGATGTCAGTGGCTATGCAGCAGGCTCCTGCTACCATTGCTGTTGCTTTACTAGCTCTACCGCAAATGCCACAAACTAACCATTGTTGTTATTACTGTTGTTGTGTGCAACCCTAAGATGAATCTATCACGAGGCTTTCTTGCACTGAGCGTGTGTGACCACCTAAGGTCACCAACTGGGTTTCTGTGGCCAAGCAGGGATTTGAATTCTATTCTCCAAAGTTATAGCTCAAAGCTCACCACTCAAGCCACCACACCACACTGGCTCTACCAGCTAACCAGCTCTCTGTAAAGCAGAACCAGACTCATTGTGCAAGCTGTTTGATACAAAAGGTGGACAGACAAGTACAGAGAGAGAAGATGGTGCTGCAAGGAAAGGCAGAAGCATAAGGGGAAGGGAAGAAGGCAAGGCAGGAATGGTAGCAGCAGTAGAATTTTCTCTCCCACTTTAGGTGGCTCTTGAAAGCCATTTGGTGGCTGGGATGAGAGATCCATAAATAGTTTTACTGAATGGGTGCTTGTACATGCCCAAGAAAGGTTCCTTCCTCTGATTTACCAGTGCATGCATAATTCTGGTAGCCTGCTACACATAATAAACAAAGATGTGTGATTGTATGTGTTCCTCAGCCTTTAAACAAACTCCACCCTACCCCCATATTCAATGCAATTAAGCTGTTCACTTTTGTTGCTGAGATATACTGTTGTTTCACAAGCAAGTGTTGCTGTTATAAAAATCCATTTTTAAATGTGCAAGTAAAGAGGAAATGATCCTGTCTTTATCTAATATAAAAGTGATTGTATGTAAACAGCTGCTCTGTCTACGTGTTAATGCAGCAAAGTGGTTATAAAAACACAAAATCAAGAAGGACTCCTGGCTAGATAATATGCTGACCCTTTTCTGATTTTGGACTCTGTCAAATGCGTGCAATTATCTAAGGGGAACAAAAGCCCTGTATGAACATGCCTGATTCACCATGAAGCAAAGGGCAATGACTTTGGGATAGCTGTCATACATGAGCAAGGCTGACATGCCTGCCTCCCAGCTTCCCTCCTTTCCTCCCTCCTATGAAAGATATTCAAGATTTAACAGAGACCACAGTTTTTGGCACTCTCATGTTACTTTCAAGGACAATATACCAGAGAGGGCAACACCACCCCAAAGATTCTTTCCCATTTCACTTTCATGTATCATCCAACACCCCTTGTGCCTTGGCTCAGTCTGCCCCCAGAACTGCATCCTGCAAAGGATGAAGATTCTCTCACACACATCACTGTTCCCTTAAGCAGAGTTCAAAAGGAATCTCATATTCCCAAAGCTCCAGGCTTTTCTCTGGCCCCCATCACCGCCTCTTTCCCTATATCAGTGGGAATCTTCCAGGCAACCTTCCGGAGCCCCCAACCCCTTAGGAGTGCCTCAGAGCACGACATGTTCAATCTGGCTCATGTTAGGGCTGTTTAGGCCTCTCCAGGCTGCCTTTGTTCCCTGACTGACAGCTCTTTTCTAAATGCCACCTCTATGCTCTGAAAGGCCTGGAGAGCTTTCTCTCTTTTCTATTTGCAGATGGCTTTTCCAGAAGTCCAGACTTTTCCTTACCTATACTCCTCCGATGTTGACCTGAATACCTTAAAGACACCAGATCTCATCTGATCTTGAAAGCTATGCAGGGTTTGACCTGGTTAGTACTTGGAGGAGAGACTGCTAGCAAAGACCAAAGGAAAAGTCTGTAGGCTATTATTCAGAGGAAGGAAGGAACAGGCAAAACTACCTCCAAGTCTTCCTTGCCTTATGGAAATCCACGAGGTTGCCATAAGTCAACAGACCACTTAAAAGGCATGCATACACACATACACACACTCCTCAGATGCTACAACCCCTATCACAGTCCATAAAATCCAGCTCAAAAGCAGATTCAAGAGGAATCTCATGGTAAACCCTTCAGACTTCTCTTTTTTCAGTCTTCCTGCCTGTCTGTATGGCTCTTCTCCATTGTCTGTGTCCCAACACTCTTCAGTTAGGTGGACTTTCAGCAATATTTTTATTTTACTGTTACATTTAGTTTGCCCTTCTTCCAAGAAGCTCTGGGTGGGGCAAATGAAAGTGGTTTCCCCTCTCCCTTATATTTACAGAAAACTTGGGTTAGGCTGAAAAACAGCCTGACCCCAGGTCACTCCTATCATCTAGCTCACCCTGAGGTGATAAACCTGTCCCTACATCTTAACCAGTTCCCAAACATGTTCCTTCACACAACACAGACAGTCCCTCCACATAGGAAACCACATGCCACATGGAGAGATACACCCAGCTATCTCTTCAGTATTTCTGTTTTCTCTGTACAGTGGTACCCCGGGATACGAATTGATCGCGTTACGAAATTTCCGGGGTACGAAAAAGTTAGCTTGGAAAAAACTGTTCCGGGTAACGAAAGATTTTTCGGGTTACGAAATTTTTTCGGTGTGTTTCGGCGCTTTTTGGCACGAAATTTAAAAGCAAAGCGCGGCTAGCGGCTTTCCAGCGCTAGCGGAAAGCCTTTTTTCGGGTTGCGAAATCTTTCGGGTTACGAACGGCGCCGCGGAACGAATTAAATTCGTAACCCGGGGTACCACTGTATAGGAATCATTGTAATGTGGATGGTTGGGCATGTGGGGGAATCATTGTTTCACTTTAACCAGTCTTGGGGCCTCTTGACACCACACTATTATAGCACTGACTCCACTTTAACCACTTTAGTTGCCTTCTTTGCGACTTGTAGTTTGGGGTGCAGGGGGGGGGGAGACTAGAAGAGTTGCATGGTTGAAGATGTTTAATTTGTAATAATTAATTGTTGCTGTTGTTAACTGCCCTCTTGTCCACCCCAGCTCATGGTGATCCTATGGATGAGACATTTCCAAGATCCCATCCTCTACTGCTCTACTTAGTTCCTCCTTAGTTCATATAGTTGGCTATCCATCTGGTGTGTAGTCTTCCTTTCTTTCTACCCCCCCCCCCCAATACCTTTCCTAACATTCTAATAAGTCATGACTTCTCATGGTGTGGCCAAAGTACGACAACCTCAAATTGATCATCTTGGTTTTCAAGGAGATTTCTGGCTTGATCTATTAAAGGAGCCATTTGTTTGTCTCTTTGGCTATCCAGGGTATCCTAATCACTCTTCTACAGCACCATATCTCAAATGAACTGATTTTCTTCTTATCCACTTTCTTCACTGTCCAGTTCTTGCATCTGATGATGGGAATACAGTGGCTTGGACAATTTCAACTTTAGTGCTCAGATGTATATCTTTGCACTTTAGGATCTTGTCTAGTTCTTTCATAGCTGCCCTTCCCAATCCCAGTTTTCTTATTTCTTGACTGCAGTCACCTTTCTGATCAATGTTTGATCCTACATCTCCCTAAACTGAAATCTCAGGATTCCATATGATGGAGCCATGGCAGTTAAACTGGAAACACAGCACTACAACCGAGTAGTGTGAAAGGCCCTTTGGACAGTGCAACCCAGACACAGATCTAATATCTTGGTAAAAATTAGGCCCAAGCCCCACATGGGTCCTAACCACTGAAAGAAGAGCCCATTTTTCTTGCGGCACTCAGATTATACAATGCCCTCTTCAGAGAGATACATGCAGCCTACTTAATAAGCACCTTTAAGCTAATGCTTTAGGCAATTTTGGTTCAGCAGGGAGTTTAAAAGTATAGTTTTTATTTTTACTGGCTTGCTATCTACTCCAGGAAGATAGAATTTGTATTTTATTCAACATAAATACAAATAGAAATAAATCCTTCAATAGTTTAAAACACAGACCTTATTCGTCCAGATCTCGCATCCTAGCCACTAACACTGCAACCCTGTCTCACACATACCCTTCATGTGTCTCAATTTTCCTGGGACAGTCCTGATTAATCTTCTGTCATCCCACTTTTTCATCTGTTTTTAAACTGGCCACCTTTTTCTCTCTTCCTTCCACATTTCCCCCTTGTCCTCAACTTACTTCTGTTGCAAACTTAGACCAAAGTGCAAAGGCCACTTGCACTCAGTTAATTTGGGAGAGATGAGTGGGGTATAGTCTTACCCTTCCCAGTAGGCTTAGGTCAGGGGTAGGCAACCTTTTTGAGCCGGGGGCCGGGTTGCTGTCCCTCAGACAACTGGGGGGCCAAAGCCAATAAATAAATAAATTTTTTTTAAAAAAATTAAATAAATAAATAAACCCGGACAAATGTAGGACAAAATTTTCAAATGGTGGACACTTTTTTTTAAAAAACTGGAGGACACACAAAAAAAATTGCTGATTTTTTAAAAAATGTTAACATAAATGCATGTTTCTGAGGCTTCTATAGACAATTGCCCCACCATGCCCCCTCGTGCGAGAGGCCAAAGGCCCTGGCGGCAATCAGTGGCAGGACCAGGCTGGGGCCGGTCCCAAGGCCTAGCCAGGCCGCATCCGGCCTGCAGGCCGCAGGTTGCCTACCCCTGGCTTAGGCAAAAGCAAACTGCAACAGCCTCTCCTAACTCATGTGTTCTTCCTCATTAATGACTTCTGTCATCTTCACCATACTCTGATGTTGCTTGGCCACGTGTGTCCTGTTTTTCACCTATGAAATGTTGGAGGAGGGCATCTTCAGAGTCAGAACAGAAGGAATTTTTGTACCATGTGCTTTACTGAAAAATTACCATCCCTTGAGTCACTCAGAAAGTTCAATACAATTACAGTAGTTTGGTCTCTCAGTATCCAGTTCAACATCCTGTCTCCAACAAAAACAAACACCAGAGACAAGTGCTAGGGAAACCACTGAGAAGTTATTAATTATTCCTTGTGCTTCTCAAAAATACTGGAATACAGTAAACATGTCGTTGAATCACATTTGACTGTAAAAGCCAACATCAAATATTTATGCACTATTGTGAATTAAACTCTTACGTATATTACAGTGAGTCCAAACTGTGCTTACTGATGATTACTTAAAAGCAAGAGTTGTTCATGCTGCAATTTCAAAAAGGATACAGAAAAGCACAGAATACAGTGTAGCATTTGTTGTTGTTGTTGTTGTTGTTGTGTGCCTTCAAATTGTTTCCTACTTCAAGTTATTCCCTAAGGTAAACCTGTCACAGGGTATTCTGAGGCTGAGAATGTGTGACTTGCCCAAGGTAATACAATGGGTTTCTATGCCCAAGCGAGGATTCAAACTCTGGTCTCCACAATCATAGTCCAGTACTTACATCACTACCGTATGTCACACTGGCTCTTGGTATAGCATAAAGAACTCCATTTTCAAAAAATCTCTGATTTTACTTAAAGAAGAAAAAGAAAACCCCTAGTACTTCTTGTTGCAAACATATGATTGGAAGTGTCTGAGCCAAGCCTGCCTACATCCCAGAAGCTGGAAAAGTTGCTTAACTCAATTAAGGTTTCCAGTGGCTTGAGCTAGCAGAGTTTCAGAGTTTTGCAGAGTTCCTCGATGCTCCCATCAGTCAACAAAAGCAGAATTAGGTAAAACTGCAGAACTAGGTACACAAAATACACAAGCTACAGTGGAGAAAGGAATGCAAAATTACACTTTCCTTGGTGTTTACAGATTAGGGTGGGCATCTCTACATAGTCTCATAGACTACAGTCTCTACATGGAAATCTGGCACAAAATGCATGCAGTTTCTCCCAGCCATGTGTGGCACAAAGCTTTGTAAACTAGCCTTTGTACATACAACCTCAGCAGTGAAATCTAATGATATGCTATGGACAGTATGTAAGCATATGAAGTAGATGTATATCCTCAAACTCCAAGCAATCTTTTTGTTTCCAGGTTCCACCAGGAAAAGACAGGAAAGATCATTCCTTGCAATAGAAGAAGCTCCCTTAGAGAATGAACATTAAGACCTTGATGCAAAATGGTCACATTCTCCTCTGCTCAGCGATGATTTGGTGTTTCCACCTATTTTCAACAGCTGGTCACTAAAGAGTTTCTGCATAAGAGAAAGGGATGCAAACTGCCTAAAGTATCATAGTCATTTTATCATTTGAGTCAAGGACCTGTGCAGACACTGGCATTTTTAAAATTATTCTCCCCTATCACACTATCACTCTGAAATATGGCAGGTGGTTCTTTGTGAGAGGGCTTTTTAGTACTAAGCCACAACTATGGAAGGGCCACTCAAAACAAACCTGCTTAATGCCTACACCATTGAATCTTGTTAAATACAGCACGCCCGTGTTTTACACAGGTGCACCATACATGGCTTTCAGCATATGCTGAAAGCCGCAGTGGAAGAGCCCGACGCGTGTCCCAGAAGAAGTAATGGTGCATGTGCCCATGGCACGCGCACACTATTGCAATGCTGTGCCGCCACAGGTGCAAGCCCCATTACTTCCAATGCGGCTCCAGCATGCGCAGAATTCCCCTTATGCGGAAGGATCCGGAACAGATCCCTGTGTAAGGAGAGGGCACACTGTATCTTTTCATTGACATGTTCTACTGTCAAAAAAACGCTCTTACTGTCAAGAAGTTCTTCCTAATGTTTAGATGGAATCTAAACAGTTTGAATCTATTGCTCAAGGTTTAGTCTCTGGAGCTTCAGAAGGAGCTGTGTTCGTAAAGTCAGTATATGTACTATCAATGGCTGAGGAGGAGCTGTGCTGGAGCTTCAGAAAACAAGTTTGCTCTATCCTTAATGTGACATCCCTTCAAATATTTTAACATGGTTATCAGGTCCCCTCTTTCCCTTTTCATCCCCAGGCTAAATATACACAGCTCCCTAAACTGCTCCTGATAGGGCATGATTTCAAGACCTTTCAGAATTTTGGTCATGATCCCACTTGTTAACATCCTTTTTTAATTACAGTGCCCAGAACCAGACACAGTATTCCAGATGAGATCTGGCCAAAGCAAAATAGAGTGGTACTATTACTTCCCTCCATCTAGACACTATATCCCTATTGATGCAGCCTGGAATCACATTGGCTTTTTTAGCTGTTGTATCACACTGGTGATCTGTGTTCTGCTTGTAGTCTGCTACTAGTCCTAGATCCCTTGTTTTATGTCATTCCCTCTGAGAACTTTATCTATAATGCAAGTCATAAGCTGATATATAAAATAATAAAAGGCATACAGATTATCAGATCTTTGGATAAACAGAACAAGTGTTACACTTAAATATGACTGACCCAACTATTTCTAAGCAACTGTTTCTATGAATTCTAATATATCTAAATCTTCATGATAACAAATATATAGGTGTACATAATACAAAAGCATGCACCATTTTAGGAACTCAAACTCATTACTTTACCATCTCTGTGTGATTCCTGTCTTCTTACATCTATTGGGTTTCCACCTGCTCTTAGATATCCATGGAAAAGACAACTATACTTATGAAATTCTTGCCCCTGCTCTCTGAGGTACACAGTCATATGACATGATATGCATGCCAGCAAAAGGCCAATACTTGCCTATGGATATTTTACAAGTGCAGAATTGCTAGCTGCTTCTCAATTTCCATTCAGTGTCACTGCCTTGCAAGCATCTGTGCAATTTGAGAAGACAAGATCAAAGGTGGATCTGTACTCAGCACATGGATATTATAGATCATTTTGAAACCTGCCAACTGTAGGCATAAAATAAGGATTGCTTTGTTTATTCATGATGCACATTTGACTGTGTCTGTACATTTTCAGCTCTCGCTGCAATGAGTCTCTGGTTCCATTGGTCTCTGAGAAGAGAAAAACCAGAACAGCTCATTATCGTTCTAGCCCTCCCTTGCTGTTTCATAAACTATCAGCATCTAGCCCTCAATCATCCTATTGTTTGTCCCAGCTAGAGTTTGTTGTTGTTGTTGCTGTTTGCCCTCAAGTATAATTCCATCATCATCACCACCATCATCATCATCCTTTTCTCAGTAGCACCACTATCACAAGAGCGGTTGGTGGGAACAAGAGACAAGGACTTCTTGGTAGCTGCCCCTAGATTTTGGAACTCCCTTCCCATGGAAGCCAGAAAGTCCCCTCCTTGTTGTTCTTCCATAAGCAATCTAAAACCTTTTTATCCAGACAGACTTTTAAAACATAACATTTTCAAAGAATGGGCTCGGGTGTGCTGTATCATTTTGACTGAACTGCTTTTAAGAGCTTTTTATTTTTATTGTTTTAATTGCATCTTATTCTTTTGAGTTGAGGTGTGAATTGTTTTAATACTGTAAATAGTTTGATTCGATTTTAATGTTCACTTTTTCTGTTTTTAATTTTATTGTCCTTTTAAATTGTGAGCCACTGAGTCCCAATTTTGAAGGGAAAGTGGGATACAAATTAATACTACATCATCATCATCATCATCATCTTTATTTATATACTCATCTTCCTCCCAGAGTGAGACTCAAGGTGGCTTACAAATTAAAATGATTACAATATAATTAAAGCATACAAATGTGAACCCTAAAATAGAATCAAACTATCAGTAATACAGGTGGAGCCTCCCTTATCTGGAATTCCAAAAATCCAAAATACTCCAAACACACACACACACACACACACACACACAAGTCCACTGGTGGCTGAGATAGTAACAGTTTGCTTTCTGATGCTTCAGTGTACACAAACTTTGTTTCATGTGCAAAATTTTTGGAAAATATTGTATAAAATTACCTTCAGACTAAGTGGATAAGGTGTATAGGAAACATAATTGAATTTTGTATTTTGACTAGGGTCGCTTTTGAAAGAGATCTCATTATGTACATATATGCAAATACAAGTATGCCAAAATTCAAAACATCTTTGCTCCCAAGATTTTGAATAAGACTCTACCTGTATTGTAACAACTTGAAAACAAATAATGAAATGATCAAATAAGTTAAAATAGTATATTTATATTTTTAAAAAACCCAGCACCTTCTTAAAAGCCCTTTCTTCAAAACAGTTCTAAAAGCTTGTCAGAATATATATGTGTATTTAAAGTCTTCATCTTTGAATGAAAGGACAGCCTTCGGAGAGAGGGCGCATTCCAGAGCCTGCGGGCATTTACCAAGAAAGCCATATCTCATGTACTCACCAACAGTAGCTGTGAATATGGTGGGGCCAAAAAGGGCCTCCCCTGAGGATACCAGTGTCTAGGCAGGCTTATGCAGGGAGACACAATCTTTCAGATAGCTCAGACTTAAACCACATGGGGATTTATAGATTGTGACCAGCACTCTGAATTGTGCGCAGAAACAAACCATCAACCAGTGAAACTGTTGAAGGAAAGAAGGCGAATTGTATGATCCCTGTAACTAACCCCAGTTAACACTCTGGTTGCAGCTCTTCATACCAATGAACTTTTCAAACACACTTCAAAGGCAGCCATACATACAGCACAATACAGTACTCCAAACAGGATGTAACTAAGGCACATGTCTCCGTGTCCAGATCAGGCACCTCCAGGAATGCGTACAATTGAAATATTATGTAGCTATAGGGTGAAAAGCGCTCCTGGCCACAATGAAAACCTGGGCCTTCAAGTTCAAGGCGGAGTCCAGAAGTATACCCAAGTTGGAAAACTGAGATTTCAGGTGCAATGTAACCCTATCTAGCAAAGGACAAATCTCTGATCTGTCTTTCTACTGTCCAAGACCATCTCTGCATGATCTGGCTTAACCCTCACTTTTTGCCCTCATTCAATCTATTATCGATGCCTGATATAGCTTTAGAATAGAAAAAGCTTCCTTGAATATGGTGTAAAGGAGCAACACTTAGGTGTCATCTGAACATTAAACTTTCCCATCAGATTCATGTAGATATAAGCTCACAGGCCAATGGCTAAGGAGTCAAAAACGCAAGACAAACCTATGGGCTCATCCCTCCAGGAAGGAGTAGAGCAACTGTGAAACAGTGCCCCTGGGGTCCATCCATTGCATGATGGCTCAGACATATACTATGGGCAATAGTATAGAAAGGCACCAAGAGGTCCAACAGAACCAACAAGGAAGCACCCCCTCTGTCCAATTCTCAATGAGGGTCATCCACAAAAGTGAGCAAAGCCATTTCAGTCCCATAGCCAGGCCTGAAACCAGATTGAAAAGGATTTATATAATCCATTTCATCCAGGAATCTCTGGAGCTGGGAAACAACCACTACTTAGTTCTATTGTTCTGTCCCAAAATTGAATGTTGGCCGTTAGTTATCCAGGGAAAGCGTTTTTAGTTGAGGCCTTACAACTGCCTCTAGGCATGGACTTCTCCCTTCACCCAGTCTGTCAATCCCCCTCTGGTTCTTTTAATCAGCCAAGGAGCACAAGTTCTAGCAACATGTGGTTGCTCGAACTTCTGCAAGGATCCTGTCCACATTCTCAGGCTGTACAAATTGAAAAGGATCCATTATTACTGGACAAGAGGGGGCCAAAGTTACATCCATTCAGACTATATCAGTTATGGCATCCAAGATGGAACAGATTTGAGTGATTTTATTTGCAAAATCCTGTGCAGATTCTGCACAACGGGCTGCTGAGCAGTCTGTATTATCCTCTCAGGGACTAGAACATAACACACCTCCGACAACTTGAAACAGTTCCACTGGGCGGCAGATGCAATGGTGGCCGAAAACAGTAATTTCTTTGCTAACTGCTTTGCAATGGACTTCAAATAGGCTTTAGCCCAATGGTTGTTTAACCTTTTACCCTTGTGCCCCCCCCTTTACATCTACATGTGGAGGTCACCCCTCCCCACTCAACATGGTATATTAATAAAAATATTTTGTTTGTTTAGTATGCATACATTTGTCCACACATCCATGTATATTAATATTTTAACATTTTGTAAGCAAACAGCTCTCCTCCTTCTCCTCCTTCAGACAGAATCTCCAAGCACTTTCCTTACCTTTCTCTTCCCCTCCAGAACAGAAAAAGTTTGGGAAATAGAGAAAAGGAAGAGGGATTAGGGCCCTTAACTCTCATGTTACCCTTGAACAACTCTTGTGCCCCACCAAAGGTCCCACCCAACAGTTTGAAAACCATTGCTTTAACCTGTATTTGGTCAGACTCACTCCAAGTCTTTGGTCAACATGGCTCCATCACACTTACAGTACTTCATCAACACCAATTCTCTAGTAAACCAGGGTGCTAATTTGGCTCCACTCCACAGGAGACTCAGGTGCAATCCTGGTCACAGTCCTGGCCACCTCTCCCTTCCAGAAGTCAACCACAGCTTCAACAGAATCATTGAATGAATCAACAGAATTGCTGAGGTGAAAGGAAAATCTCCAAGATCCATCAGAAATCCATCCAGATCCATCAGCCTCTTGGGGTGGACAATCCTAATTGGTCTCCTACCCCTGGCGACTCTAAACCCAGCAAAGTAGTAATCGGTCCATGGCAACGGATCACCATCATCCCAGCCAGCACAGAAAACAAAATGGAGAATGTGCCCAGTAGCATGAGTGGGGGCAGATACAAATTTGAACAGACCCACGGTTGTCATGAAGGCCAAGAAATTCTGAGCCACTTCTAAGAAAGCAGCCTCAGCATGGATGTTGAAGTCCTCCAGCATCACAAGCCAAGGGAAAGCCAACACCAACTGAGAGACCACTACTGCTTTCTCAGGATGGGAAACTGTTGAGTTAGAAGGTTGGGCAGTACACCAATGGAATCCCTGTTCTGTCCTGACTACCTACATTCAGATATACACACTCAAAACCTGTGGACTGTGAGATAGGTCACCTGATCAAGGAGATGGAATCCCAACAGACAACTATAACTCTACCTCCCCACCATTTAGGCCACACTTGCTAGTGCAGAGAATCTTGGTGGGAAAGCTACAGAGACTGCACACACATCCCAACCTCATCCAACCAGCAACAGTGAATGCTATGGTGATTCTGCAAGTGTGTGTGTGAGTGGATGGAGTGGAATCACAGAATGTGGTAACAGAACAGAGTATTGAAGTACCCAAGAATCTCAGCTCTCATTTAAAGATGATAAACACTTTTATGTGAGGCTTGTGCTTTGAAGGGGGATGGAGACTGATAATCACTGGTCGCATCTTTTTTTTAATTCTCTCTTTGCTCTTTTGCTTTTATCAGCATCGTTCATTTGTGGAATGGGAGCAGGCAACCAGAATGGACACTGAAAGTTCCCACCCAAGCTGTGATTCTTGAGAAGACACATCACCTTGAAAACACTCAACCTTCCTAACCTCTGTTGCACTGATCGGGTTAGCAGTGCATCACCCTTGGCCCTTTAATTACACATCTTTGCAACCATTAATCCTGGTGCCATCAATTACTGGAGCTTTATCCCATTCATTTTTTTTTAAAAAGCATTAGGGGTCTAGCAAGCAGTCAAGTACCGCTCTCCTCTACCTGTCAATTACAAAGCATCCTATACCTCTCCAGCCTATGTTGCTATATGCACATTCAGGGTTTCCAGTCTCTCTATCTTTTTCTCTCACACACACATACAGAAAGAATGCTTCATTCCACTCATTATTCCATCATTATTTCCCTATCCACTCATCTATTTAGCACCAAACTCTCTTAAAAGCATGTCCTACAACAAAGACTGTTTGAGCTGAGAGAAGCACTGAAAGAATAATACAATTAGGCACAGAATATTCTGACAAAACCTCTATTTAAGGAAATAATGGGGGGGGGGGGAGAACGGAGACAAAATCATGAAAGCAATCATCACCATCACTGAAATGCATACATTTAAATCACAAATTACACTGTGCAGCTCAGCAAGACTGCTCCTGCCACACTGCTGCTCCTCATCAGAGCTACTGTTTTGTTGGAGGTGGATTTCATCCTTGGACACAAACAATAACTTGGTCCTCTTTCTGTGATAACTTTCCTCTCCCACACACTTCCCCCCATCTTTCCCATTATTCCCCTCTCTATGTGTACAAGATAACTCTACACGTGCAGCCTCCATCACATGCTGGGATGAGAGAAACAGAGAAGACAAAAAGGAAGAAGATGCCAAAAGCATCCCCTATGTATTTTTATATACTAAGAGAAGGATTTTTTTTTTAAGTAGGTCCTGTCTGCACAGGTGAGAATATTCTGGAAACAGCCCAGAGTATTCTGGCTCTGGAGCTCCCCTGACATTCCCCCACTACCTGCTGCAGCTGCAGCTGCTGCGAGTCACTCCCTCTGAGGCAGAACAAGGCACCCAGCATCAATCACATAGTTGAGCACCTTGTTCTAACCTCACAACAAGTGACCTGCTGCAGCGGCTGCCATGTCAGGTGGCAAAGTGGGACACATTCCAAACAACCCCCAGCATTGCAACAGAAGGCTCTGGATCTTCCTGGAAGATCCGGAGCAAAAGGTTAGGGTTTAAAATCTGTTATAAATGGGATACACCCTGGATTTGGTACTGGATGGGCTCGAGGTGACCAGATGTCCTCTTTTTCAACTTTTTCAACTCTTTTTCAACTATATTTCAACTTTTGGTCCAGGAGGAATTCCAAAATGTCCTTCGTTTTGAGCATTACTAAGAAGCATGAATTTATATTTATGCTAGTGTTTTTAGCTTTTATTTTGTAATATCCTATGTTTTTCTTGAATGTTGTACATTTTACAATGCCTTGCCCTCCTTTGCAGCTATGACATCTGGTCACCTTGGACAGGCTGGAGATGTTCACGTTATTTGCACCAGAACTGAGGGTTTGGGCCAGGGGTCGGCAACCCCTGGCCTGTGGGATGCATCCGGCCCACAAAGGCAGCAGGACCAGCCCCAGGCCAGTCCTGCCGCCACCGCCGGCTGGGCCTCTGCGGGCTCCTCCCACGGCCCGCGCGGCCCCAGGCCTCTCCTTCTGAGGCCCCCTCAGAGGCCGGGAAGGAGCTGGCAGAGCTGCCCGCGTGGTTGTCCTCCTCCTCCTTCCTGGCCTCTGAGGGCCTCGAGGCCCCTCAGAAGCCGGGAACGAGCCGGCGAGGATGCCCGCGCAGATGTCCCCCTCCTCCTTCCCGGCCTCTGAGGACCTCGAGGCCCCTCAGAAGCCGGGAAGGAGTTCTTGGTGTTCTCTGTGCAAAATCCCCTCTCAGCACCTTGTGCCTTTCTTGGTTGAGACAGTGTGCATGCTTTCTTCCTTCTTTTGAATTGTTTTGTAGTAGTTTCCATGCTTGGAACTATTATTATTATTATTATTATTACTCCGGGGGCAGAGCATGTGGCCCCGCCCCTGGAGGGTGGAATCTCCATCCCCAGCACGTGCCCCCCCCCCTGGAGGGTGGAAGCTCCACCCCCCAGCTCCAGCCCCCCAGTTTTCTGAGGGACAGCAACCCGGCCCCCGGCTCAAAAAGGTTGCCTACCCCTGGTTTGGGCTATGCACCATCCAAGACCCTCTGATGAAAGGACAGGGGAAGGCCATTTTATTTGGTCCTTGCAGACAGGTCCATAGGCATGCATTCTGTGCAGATCTTAGTTACAGTACATTTCCAGATAAACATATCTTTTTTCCTTTTCTTTCTATATTAAAGGATCTATTCTCTGTTCTTGTGGCTATGAAAAAATGTCACATGGGTCAGATCAGGAGTAAATCATAGAACTCTTCAGCAGAACATACGTTATTCTACCCACCTTTATGAGCTCAAAGAATCCTGGTCCAGACATTCTGATACCTGCCACATCCATTCTTTGATTATTGAGAGAAATGCAACTACTTCACCATATTTATCCTGCATCCATAGATTCATGAACCTAAATTATGTGTAAATATGGGGTGGGAAAAGTTTGCTTGTGTGATACCTGGGTTGGACTGGGGCAAAAAGCCCACTTCCAATTTTTTATTACATTTTAAATCACACCTTCCTTCCAGTGAAATTAGGGGAGCACATATACGCTTCACCTTTACATTAAAACTAATTTTGTATGTCGTGTTGTCAGAGAGAGTAATCAGCATAGTGGCATTATTTTTTTCTTTAAAAAACAGGTTGAAATTTCATTATTTTTTTATAAAGAATTCAGTATGGCTAGTTTCCCCTCCCCTCCAGTTACACAAACATGACAGTCTTTTATTGCTTTGGCTTCCAGATTACTGATGCAAACTTCTTCACAGAAAAGTGCCCTTTGTCCAGGATGAAAGATTATTTCCAAATGGGTAAATTATGGCTCAAAGCATTTCCCACTCCAAAAGACCATGAGAGCTAGAAACAATCTAATGTTTGGTTATGTTTGCAGAAAATGTAGAAGGAAAGTAAAGAAAATGACACTCAGGAATAAGAAGGGAGACAAGGGTGGGTTACACACCGCCATTAAAGTACGGAGTCAGTCCGTACTAGGGTTAGGAAGGTGCGGTGCTTCTGCACCCCCCTAACCCTAGTACGGACTGAGTCCGTACAAAATGGCGGCCCCCCTTCCACATGGGGGCCACCATGACGACATCATGACCACACCGCCTCTATACGGGGGGGCGGCGCGGACGTGATGTCGTCGGTCCGCGCCAGGGCGCTTAGTGCGCCCTTTCTGCGAACCAGGAAGGAGCTCCGTTTCGGAGCTCCTTCCTGGTTTGCGGCGCTGCTTTGCCTCGCTGGGCGCAGCCTTCAGACGGCTGCACCCAGCGAAGCAAGGGAGAAAGGGGCCAAGTGGCCCCTTTCTCCTTCTCCTCACCACTGCGGGGTGTCCTTGGGGCTTCAAGCCCCAAGGACACCCCTTTTCAGGCTGCGGGGAAGCGGCGTTTTGCCGCTTCCCCGCAGCCTGAAAAGTGGCGGATCAGGGCCTCAGTGGCTGCCGTTCTGGCAGCTGAGGCCCTGATACACCGGGGAAAGGGGCGGGTGCAGCCCGCCCCAAATGGGCGGTCTGTAACCCGCCAAGGTTTGAGGCTGAATCACAGCATGCTTTTTAAAAAAAACAATACAATAATAGTACATAGATTGATCTCTTAAGAGAGATAAAAATTCAAAGAGCAATAGCATGGGATTTTTTATTAGGTCTAACTGAAAGCTATTTTTATTTAGACTGGATTAGATATGTCTGGTTTGGATTAAGGATTGGTTAAAATTAAAAAATAGAAAACTATTGAAATTAGAGGGAGAAAAATTAACTTTTGGATGGCATGCTTATTTATATTATAATAAAGAGAAAATAGACAAGGAATTTAATAATCATTGTATAAGGAAGCCGTTATTATGGATCTGGAAGACAGTGAGAAAAAAAATTGGCGAACCAATTACATTAGAAACCTCTCCAAAGGAAGCATTTTTATGGAGAGAGAAAGGACTGGTAAAGGATTGGTTAAAATATAAAGACCTGTTAGTAAAAGATGGGAAAACTTACAGATTTAAGACTGAAGAAGAATTTCGTGATCAAAATTATAAAATCCATTGGTATTTAAAGTGGCAACTAAAGGAAAGGTTCAAAACAGATCACAGGGAGGGGAAGTCTGTGGAAGATGTAACAGAACTGGAGAATCTATTAAAATTAGAAAATAAAGGTTTACTTTCCAAACTTTACAAATTCTTATTGAAAATAGAACTAGAAAAAGATGTAATTAAAAATAATATGATAACCTGGGCACAAAACAGAGGGCATAACATAGAGTTAAATCAATGGGAATATACGTGGAACAAATGTTTAAAGTATACCAGAAGTCAAAATATTAAGGAGAAGTATTATAAAATGTTTTATAGGTGGTATATTACACCAGATAAATTGGCTAAAATATATGGAACAAAAGACAAATGTTGGAAATGTTTAAAAGAAAAAGGAATGTTTTTTCATTGTTGGTGGTCTTGCCCGAAGATTCAAAAATATTGGCATGAAATTCATAATTTAATTGGGAGTATGTTAAAAATTAGAATGGAATTCAAACCTGAAATTTACCTACTTAATATAATGGATGACAAATTAGAGAAAAATTATGGTAGAATAATTTTTCATTTGATTACTGCAGCAAAAATTGTATTGGCACGAAAATGGAAAGAAGAAAACATCCCTGATGTAGGAGAATGGATAGATAAAATCTACAAACTGGACGGAATTGACAAATTGACAAGATTATTAAACGACGAAAATATGGAGGACTTCTTTAATGAATGGGAAAGTGTTATAACTTTTTTACATCAAGAAGAAAAGGAACTTTATGTAGAAGGCTTCATAGATTAAAATATTTTTAAGTAAATGTAACTAATATGACAGAGTTAAAAATGTTAAAATGGCCATGAAGAAATATTAGGAAAATATTCTTTCTTAGAAGCACTTAGTAATATGTAGCATGCAGACAGTAGTGAATAAATAAGTGGATTACAAGGATCACAAATGAAATGTTAAATATTATTCCCGTGTACAAGATAGGAAGGTCTGTGTTTTATGTTGGATGTATAGTTAGAGATAGGAATTGATTGTATATTTAGTTAGTGTAATGTTGTATGTTTTTGAAGTTAGAATGATTTATAGGATGACGAAACAAGAAAGCACTAGTATGTGGAAGAGGGTTAGTGTAAGTGAGGAAAGTTTGTATAGCGAAGAGGAGAAAGGAATGAATGAAAGGAATGGAGAGATGAAGGGAAAGGGAGAAAAGAGAAAGGATGGGTACGAGACAAGTTTACTTGTAAAGATAATAGGTTTTAATATATAGAAGGTAAAGTATTTTATATGTAAATTGTCTTTGTGATTAGTAGGATTTGTGTTATGTTTGTCTGTGTTTTGTAAGTTCAATAAAAATTTAAAAATAAAAAAATAGATTAGATTTTTTTTAAGGATGGAAAGAAAAGAAAAGAAAAAAGAAAAACCTGATAATTTGGGAAGTCCAGATGAAGCTTTTCTTGTACAATTGCCCTGCCTAGTTGTCAATTCTTTTCCAAGGGGGTCTAGATGACTACAATGACTTCCATTTGTAAATATGTTCATCTGTTCCTCTGTTCTTTCTACCTTTTCTCCTAGAACAAAAATATATCTAAGTGAGGGAAAGAGAGAAGAGCAGCACAACTTTTGACTGTAAACACTAAGTGTTCTCCATCTGGAGGCATTCCTGACTTCAAAATCAGACAATATTAAAAGGGAGATACACAGAATAGCTTTATATATGTGTACTCAGAAGTAAGCCCCGCTTCATTAATGGAGTTAGCTTGGTTAGAATAGCAGCCAAGGGAAGTTCTTTGTGGATCAGGAGTGAACAAAACACGTCCTACCAAATGTTGTTGAACTGTAAGTCCCAGCATACCTCAGCATTGGCAATTCTGGCTAGGGCAAATGGAAGATGCAGTCTAACAACATCTGGAAGAGTGTACATCCCTCTTGCTGGGCAAGGCTGCAATCTTAAGTATATTTGCTAGGGAACAATCTCCCCTGATGTCTACAGGCTCCAAATAAGCAGGCTTAAGATCCTGCTATAATCAAATGAGCCTGTGCATCCATCAAAACATAGGTAGAAAAAGAAGCAGTGGTTACTCTACCTTTGACAATACAAAAGCCAATTGCTGACCATATATATATAAAAGATAGCACAGATCAGGATGCCTTATACAACAGAGAGCAACAGCCAGCCAGGAAAACCTGCAAAGCTGGAGAATCATGAAAAAGGATAGATTATATAGTTTTTAAAAGTAACTTTATCTTCTTAAGGAAACAGCTGTATGAGAAGAAGAGGCAATGTTTATTGCTCCATGATCTAAAAAGCCATTCAACCAAGCTGGGAGGGGGTTAAATGGGGCAATAAAGATCAATATCTCCTGATAAGAGGAGACCAGGTCTTATACTGTCTGAGGAAAGTCAGCCTAGCAGCACGTCCTGTTTAACTCACCCTTAACTGCAGCTGATGACAGGACATAAGACTGGGAAGTGTGTCCAGTCCTGGCTGTCTCTTCTGAGAAAGGAAATCACGGAGCTAAAAAAGTAGCCAGAATGATGAGGGGGTAGGACCATCTTCCTAACGAACTTATCACACTACACTGTTATACAATTGTAACTGCTATGGCAAAACATCCTATGGAATCCTGCGATTTGTTGTTTTTGTTGTTGTCTGCCTTTAAGTCATGCCCGACTTATATGGACCCGAAGGCAACCCTATCATAGGTATATATTTTTTTGCAAGATTTGTTCAGAGGAGGTTTGCCATTGCGTTCCCCTGAGGCTAAGAGAGTGTGACTTGTCCAAAGTCACCCAGTGGGTTTCATGGTAAGGAATTGACCCCTGGCCTCCAGAGTTGCAGTCCAGTGCTTAAACCATTATGCTACACTGAGGAGAGAGATTTAGAATTCTCAGCCAGAGAACATTTGAGCCTCCCTAAACTGCAAACCCCAGATATTACAAGACAGTTAAAATGGACTATAATATATGTGATAAAGGCATAATAAGGAAAGATTAACACACTGGGGGCTTTTTAAGTGTGGAGGGGCATGAAGGCAGGATTTTATATGGAAACATAGAATTATGAATAATGAAAATTATGAAAGAAGAAAGATGCATAAGTTACCAAATTTTTAAAATAAGTGTTATTGAGCTAAAAAAGTTTTAATATAAAGAAGGGATGGACCTATCATATTACAACTTGGGAGTCACCAATTAAACTGATGGGCAGAAATTCAAGGCAGGTAAAGGTGCAGTGGTAGATTTCTGATACAGGGTCTTATAGGTTCATTGCTCTCCAGGGATTCTGGGAACATATTCTCCTACCCTACCTATAGATTCAGGGGGTTGAACCTGGAGCCTCCTACATGTAAAACTGGTGCTTTATTGCTACCTATGATGTAAATAACACATGATTAATTTACAGAAGCCAGCTTAAAATTTAAACAAATATGCAGAGGATAGTTTTAAAAAATACTCTATGTCTAAAGACAATCTACCATTGAATATTGGCTCCTGAGGAAATACAATGTGGGGAGGCTGTTGACTTCAATTCCTGGTTATGAACATCTTGGCGGCATCTGACTGGCCACAGAAAGAAACAGAATACTGGACTTACATGGAACTTGGTCTGGTCCTGCGAGGCTCTTTTCATGGTCATAAAGGATTTCCATGGCACTCTAGTGATCCAGCAAAAGAAAATCAGAATCAAGTATAATCCTCAATAGCTCAGCCTGTTAAGAGACCCAAAGGAAGTAAACTGGAAGAACTCAGCAGAGAAGATTTTCTGCATGTGGGGAGGAATTAGCTCTGGCACGTTACAGAGCTCCCAAGAAGGGCACTCTGCCGCCGCTGCCGTTTGCTACGTCCGGGAACTGCAGCAGCCAAACCGTGCAGTTCCCGGGTGTAGCAAGAAAGAAGCGCCGAAATGGCGCTTCTTTCTGCGACCCGGAAGTGGTGCCGCGAGGCGCTAGTCGCACACCCACGGTGTCACCTCCGCCGTGCGATGTCTGGATGCTATGCCTCCGCAATGTCAAAATGGCACCCCCCATGTGAATGGGTGCTGCCATTTTGTACTGACTCGGTCCATATTAGGGTTGAGGGGCGTCCGGAAGGGACGCCCCTTCTCAACCCTAACACACCCTTCCTAACCCTAGCATGCCCCTTTGGCGTGTCTGTAACGCACCTCTGTTAGCCTGTTGCAGCAAAGACAACAGCCAGGCTAGTGGTACCTTAAAGACTAACCAGTTTTATCTGGCATAAGCTTTTGTAGACTGCAGCCCATTTCATCAGAAGCACAGAGTGTTGCCTCAGCTGGCAAATATTAGCAGAGAAAATTATTGCTGTGCTCATCCTTGAGAGTAAAGTAATGCAAGATGGCTTTTATTGGGCCCTCTGCAGCTGATAAAGAGGTGAAGAAGTGTCTGCGCTCAAATGCTCTTGCTAGGCACTAGTCACGATGTTTCTTTGCCTAATTTGGCTCTATCCATCATCCACAACTGCCATTCACAACTTGGGCCCCCTACCCCATACATTTCAGGTTAAAACTCAAGCAGAAAGAGAGGCAATGCTGAATTTCAGAGCAAGTCCATAAAAGTATCTGAGCAATGGGAAACGATGCTACATTGGTATGGGACTTTCCCCAATACATAGTTCCACATCTGGCCAACTCCCTGTAGCATCCAAAAAAATTCTTTCTCTTATTGTTTGTAATAATTGACATAATGGATTAGAATAGGGGTGGGGATACTTTTAGGGTATCCGCCCTAGACAATTATGCCACTGACACTGCTGTAACTGCCATGGTGCCATGGGATTTGTAGTTTGGTGAACTAGTGAGAAATGTCAAGAAAAAAGCAACATGGGATATACAGTAAATGAAATAAAACATGTATGTGAGAGTCAGGGTGACTCAGAGGTGAAGAGCTACAACTCCCATCATCCCTGACAAGAAATCTCTGCCAAAGAGTTCTAATGCTATATTCAAATCAGTGGTCTAAAGAATTCTGAATATCAAACAAAAGTACAACAACCACCATTTATTTGTATAAGGCACAATGACCGTTATAAAATATTACGAACAACAACTATACATTTCACTGGACAGTAACTTGTTAACTTATAAACAGAGATAGGGGAAACCTTAGCAGGTCAGACAGCAGGACATCAGCAGCAAAACAAACTGACATACCATTCCATCTTGTCCCTTTTATAGTTCATCATTATTGTTTTTATAAATTACTACATATCTTTTGGGCAGCCATAGCAAAATCAGCAACCTTAAGAGAAATAGGCTTAGAGCTATCTGCCAGCAGATCACAAATAATGTCAAGCTGCAACCAATCTTGCTTTCAAAACTTTGATACCCTTGCTTTCAAAAGCTCACCCAGGAAATGTCCCCTAGGATCCTCAATAAAGGGCAATAGAAAAGATAGATCTTCCACCTCTCCCTAACCAGTGATGCAAAGCCACTATGTATGAGGGATCCCTTTATACCTTCCATCCAGGTAGGCTGTTGGCATTGTCTGAAAATGAAGGGCAATAAAGACTTTTCTAAGTGTGACAAAGGTTAAGTTATGGATGTATTGTTGGAAATATTGTTCCCCTTTGAACTGGCTATACCAGCTAGAAAACACTTGCTGTTAGTTAGTGAGCACATTATCATAGGAGTCAAGCTTGATTTTTTTTCTCAGATCAACAGCTTGTCCATCTTGATTACTGGAATCTGAATATCTTCAAAATAGAATCAGAGAAGACCAAAAATGTGCCCATCTACCTTGAGAAAGCTGTTCTTCAAAACAACATTTTGCCAAATTGCCTTCAACCATGCACCAGACATTTCCTGTAAAGAATAACCACTTTATGAAATTTTGCCTTAATTGAAGGGAGATCAACCGCCAACCTAAGTAGGGAGGATGGAACCCACAATAGGAGGACCAGCAGCATTTTCAAATATCTGTTCTAGATACCTCACAAAACTACGAATGCCAGGATGGCATAGGATGGAGCCATGGCAGTTCACTGCGAATGCCTTCATCTGTTTGAGTGTGTGCAAGCACGTGTGCCTCCAAATCCTCTGACAACCTGTGGCAATCCCAAGAATTTCCTAGGGTTTTCTTAGGTAAGGAAGATTCAGAGGTAATTTTGCCAATTACTTCCTCTGAAATATAGCCTATGGATCTCCTATCCAAATACTAACCAGAGCTCTGGGATAGGATCTGGGGCCTTTAGGATATTTGAGTCCTATAGCCTTCTTCTACCTTGGGATTTTTTTTAACCAGTATTCTGAGGTCTACCAGTCAGAGCCTGGCACACAAGACAAACACTTAGAATTTAAAATAAAGAAAAACCACAGTGAGACCTGGGGAATTTGTTTAGAGAACTGAACTGATGGTTAGGCCCCACAGTCTTTCTACACAAAAAAAGTAATCCGTATACTTCAGCAGTATTCCCAACAGTATACTTTAGGAAAGGGGAGTCATTTTTCACTGTTATTTTAAACAGCTGGAAATCAGAAATTCTTGCTGATTTATGGCAAAACACCCTAAGAATTAGCAGTAAATGCAGACCAAACTTCTGTCAACTACTGGCTTAGAGGACATATCAAAAGGTTCTTTGAATCATCCTGTTGCCTTAAAACAGGAGCTGGGCACCTGGTGAAGCATTAAAGACCACAGTTTACATTTCATCAGGAGCCAAGGCCATTGTTAATTTAAATATTTGCACTGCGTGGACTGATTCAACAACTCTTTCCTAAACATTCAAAACCTGGACTATTATTTTTTTAAAAAAAGAAACTGCAGGCATATTTGACTCTAATATTTACAAGAATTACATGCATAATAATATTTATTATGGTTACACGCCAGTCAAACAAGAGTTATACATCAGGGGTCAATCCTCTATATTTCTTTAAAAATGGCAGTTCTAACCATGGTCTCCTGATTGGAAGCAGACATACCCACAAAAAGCCCTTGCACAGTGAGGCAAAAGGCAGCCTCCTCAGAGAGCAAGTAATGTCTGCTGCAGTTACAATGGGACAGACCAAATGATCTAGTCACACTTGATGCTGAGATGGGACAGAATTAAGTTTCTGAAACAAGGTTGAGCGACAGCACTGAATCATGCAGAGGCACATTGTGTGACCTCCTCTACAGTGGGATAAGACTCATGAGAGACTCAGACAGCAATCCTTGCACACACTTAGCTGTGAAGAAGTCCCACTGAACTCAATCAGACTTACTTCTGAAAAGACAAATATAGGATTGCACCACTTATTAGTTAAACGGATTCATTTCTTACACCATGCAGTTTTGAAATTACCATTTGTGTATTCTTTTCATTTACACAACAATAAGGAGACCAACAATAGTTTGAAATCCTGCTATCTATAGCTCAATAGCTATAAGGGTCTTATGCATACACCTGCATGCTCACTAACTTGGAAGTAAAGCATCATAAATAACTTGTAATATATAACCTTTGGGGATGAAGGGCATAACAATGATTTATTTAAAAAAGGCTAATGTAACAACTAGGAACATCATGTTAGCAATAGGTTACTAGAGTGTCACTCTTTAAATAACAAGTAATATTAATAAGTAAGGAGACAGACGGGCAGGAAGTGGCATGCCGGCGCCAATTCTAGGGGTCGCGAGTGCACATCAACTGCACATTCCCAAACTCTAGCATGTAACAGCAGCGCCATGATGGCGGTCTCCACCATCATGACATAAGCAACGTGCACCGTATAGATGTCGTTGCATGTTGCTTACATCACTGATGCGTCACAGTGCACCAATGCACTTGTGACGACCACCGCACGGACTTAAAAGAACCTGTTTTCTCTGGGTTCTTTTTGGTGCAGAGGGGGCCTGGCCGTTTGAGGGGCTGGTTGTCTTAGTATGAATATGATTAAGATCTTTAGGAGAGGCCCTTTGGAGCATCAAGTGGGGTATCCAGGCTCCCTGGGCTATTTATAACTTTAAAGCTTAAAATTAACACTCTGAATTGATCCTAGAACAACTGGCAACCAATACTGATTTTTCAGTATTGGAGGGATGTATGATCATAATCTTGTGCACTGACTTGCATCCCACCTGCTATATGACTAAAGAGGTGGTGGGTTCTTATTCATTAGAGCAGAGATAGGCAACCCCAAAGCCTTTTCTGAGTAGCCGAGGGCTCCTTAGAACTTGTTTTTTTAAAAGTGGCATCAAGGATTGCTGTCAAAACGTTTGCTTTTCAACTTTATCACGAATGTAGGACCAGGACTTCTGCCCCCTCCCAAATATGACTTCAAATCCCCCCCCCCCATTCAATTCTCCTTCATTACCCAAATTTCTGGCACTGCAATAATGTAAACTTTTAGTTGAACATCAAAAAAAAAAAAACATTTTAGTTGTTTTGGTGTTTGTTGTTGTTGTGTGCCTTCAAATAGTTTCCAATTTATGGTGACCCTGAGGCAAACCTCTCATGGGGTTTTCGCGGTTAGATTTATTCAGCCTGAGGTTGAGAGCATGTGACTTGCCTAAGGTGTTTTAGGCCAGGCAAGGACATGTGAATATAACAAATACAAGTGTCCTGGCATGGAATAATTTTTGATGTTTCACTTTCTGCAGTGCTAGAAATTTAAGAAATCAAGGGGGGAAATCATTTGGAGGAAAAGAATTCTTATTGTGGCTAGCAAAGTCTTTATTTTCCTTCCAAAGCAGGCAGCAGCTGGAAAAGAGAGAGCATTTAGTTCAGAATAAGAGTGAGGAGGGGAATATAAGGCCCCTCCTTCCAGAACTGGGGTTCAGATGTGTTTTAAGACCTCCACCTTGGATCGTTTCTGTTACCTTCTTTAAAAATGTAAAAGTATCAGTCTCCTGCTGTTCCATCTGGATTCTGATTTGCCCAAATTCTGCTACCAGGAAGAGGAATATTATATAGTCACAGGAAAAAGCAAGTGAGACAAGTTAAGCAGGTCTGGACAAAATGTCAATAAGGCCACAAGAAAAGCTCTGTGGGGTAAAGGAGAGTCATGACGTTTTGGAGCTCTGTGGTGCTCCCAAAAGGTGCTGTGCCCAGGCACCAGGCTTCAGGCCAAAGCTCAGAAAAGCTACTTGACTACTTCTCCCAGAATTCCACAGCTAGCCTGGATACTCTGATTGGTGGATTCTGGCTGCTTCAGTCCAAACAAGTATTGTTTCCAAGCTCTGCTTCAGACCAACTCCTGAAAGGCCAATAGGGCATGTCCCACATCCCACAAGTTGTACTGACTCACTTCTCTGGGCTGGCCTTCAGCCCCTGAGAACTGCTTGCACTTCCAGTTCTCCAGAAAGGGCCATCTTCTCTTCCTTTTGTGCATTAGCCAAAACAGGTCAAGGCAAACTTTGTCACCCACTCTGCCTATGCATCAAATTATCAGTTGGCCAGTTCTCCTAGAGCCATCCCAAAACAGCAACTTCATCTGCTAAGTAGGTGGTAAATTCATCTCAGCAGACAGAACTTATCTCTGGCTCTGAAAACAGACTGGATTTACCAGGCCATTCACCACCCAGAATAACTCCAGCAGATGACACTTTGCAGATGCTGCGGCTGCAGAGAGAACAAAGCTTTACTTGCTGTCCCTGCCACTAACACAGGCCCATTTTCTAAAAGGAGATCAGTGCTATTACCAGTTGACTTTATTCCCAGTCCAGCAACACCTGCACTCTAGTTCACCTTCCCAATTCAGTGGTGTTAAATCCTTATTAAAGCAAGGATACTGGGGGCCATTCACACTACAGAATTATAACACCATGGTTCCATTTGGATTGCCATGGCAACTCCCTCTGGAAAGCTGGGTTCTGTAGCTTAGGAAGTAGCATTTAGAGTTCTCAGCCAGAGAGCTCCAGTGTCTCTGACCCAACTAAAAACATTGGTACTCCATAAGACAGAACCATTTCAGTCCAAGAGGAATAATAATACAATAACTGTACAGTTGAATGGACTCTAGGTTGGAGAAGAGAGCAAGGAAGATGTAGCCAACCCTCTGAATCATCAGCCCTAAAATATGTTGTTCTGAACCAACTCACAAACTACTAACATGGTCAGCAGAGTATGGAAAAGTTACTTTTGGAGTTAAAATCATGGAATCCCTCAATCGAAGAGATTCTGATTAAATCATTCTGGAAGCACCTCCACCCTCAAAAGTAACCCTTCCAGCCTCTGCTCCTGAGTTTGTTGAGCTAAACAACTTAAATGTATGGTTCATGATGCTTCGTAACTTGAAACAGGTCCATGCTAGTTGTTACCGAGGGAGTGTTCATTTTTTCATTATGTGTTACCTATCTATGGTTGTTGTCCCCCCCCCCCCACTAAAAGAACAGAGAGGTCTTAATTTGGGGAAGTGGTTCTGGAATAAAGAGAATAACAAACTCACTTCTCCCAGAATAATTTTCCTATTATATTTCAAATCTTATCACCATGGATCCTTTTCATCCTGGAGAGAAGTGACCAGTGGGGTCCCACAGGGCTCTGTCCTGGGCCCAGTGCTATTCAACATCTTTATCAATGACCTGGATGACAGAATTGGGAGCATACTTATCAAATTTGCAGATGACACCAAATTAGGGGGAATAGCTAATACCCCAGAGGACAGGATCAAGATTCAAAATGACCTGAATAGACTAGAAAGCTGGGCCAAAGCTAACAAAATGAAATTCAACACGGAGAAATGTAAGGTATTGCACTTAGGCCGGAAAAATAAAATGCACAGATATAGGATGGGTGACACCAGGCTGAATGAAACTACGTGTGAAAGGGATCTAGGAGTCCAAGTAGACCACAAGTTGAACATGAGTGAACAGTGTGATGCGGCAGCTAAAAAGGCCAATGCTATTTTAGGCTGCATCAATAGAAGTATAGTGTCTAGATCAAGAGAAGTAATAGTGCCACTGTATTCTGCTCTGGTCAGGCCCCACCTAGAATATTGTGTCCAGTTCTGGGCACCACAATTCAGAAAGGACATTGAGAAACTGGAGTGTGTCCAAAGGAGGGCGACAAAAATGGTGAAGGGTCTGGAAACCATGCCCTATGAGGAACGACTTAGGGAGCTGGGGATGTTTAGCCTGGAGAAAAGAAGGTTAAAAGGTGATATGATAGCCCTGTTTAAATATTTGAAAGGATGTCATATTGAAGAGGGAGCAAGCTTGTTTTCTGCTGCTCCAGAGAACAGGACCCGGAACAATGGATGCAAGCTACAGGAAAAGAGATTCCACCTGAACATTAGGAGGAACTTCCTGACAGTAAGGGCTGTTCGACAATGGAATGCACTCCCCCGGAGGGTGATAGAGTCTCCTTCCTTGGAGGTCTTTAAACAGAGGCTGGATGGCCATCTGTCAGGGATGCTTTGATTTAGATTTCCTGCATGGCAGGGGGTTGGACTGGATGGCCCTAGTGGTCTCTTCCAACTCTATGATTCTATGATTCTATGATTCTACCACTATGAGCAGTTTCTATTATTAATTTGTTTTAAGAAAAGAGGGACCCATTAGGAGCATCCTGAAGCTTCATCCATTTTGACCAGATTCTCCTAAGAAAAAGAAGGGGCATACAACAAGTAAAGGCACAGGCAAGTGAGAAAAAGCATAACTATTGTACACAAGTTCTAAGAAAAGGCAAGAATCCAACAACGTAGAGGAAAACAAAACAAGCCACTAAGACTTGAAGATTCTTTGGATAGCTTATTCTTGGTGTGTGCGTGTGAAGCTGCCAAAGGCTCTGTTGTGTTGTGCTAGCAGAGTATAGAAAACCCACAGAGGGAGCTCACTTATGGAGGTCACCAGGTTTTCTTCTAGGTCTGGGGCAATAAGGGTTAAAGCAAGGAATGAAGTTGGAAGGCCCTAGCATCACAATAGAAGATGGTCCTGGGGACAGGCTGCAGGACCTGGACTCCTGGGCATGTGCAGAATATCTACTCATTACAGATAAAGGCTGGAGGCTAAGAGGAAGAGAGACTACATGGTCTGTTAGGTCACCATCTTACTTGGCAGAATGATCTGAGGCCACTCAGACCCTTTTTCAAAGGAAGACCATTAAATACGTGTTGGTACCCAAAGACAGCTTGGCCTCTTCTGTTACTTTGCTGGCTCTTTTCCAGTGGAATTGCAGTATACAGTGCTCTAAAATACATCAAGGCCATACATGTGTATATAACTATCCACCACAATATCTTTGGGTTTCTGCGGTATTTTCTACAAACACTATTTTTTCCCCATTTTCACAGCATATTGGATTAGACTTTTCAGCTTCTGCCTTACCTACCACCTCAACAATCTCTTTCCTGGTAGCCAATATTACCTTCACCCACTCACCAGCTGATTTTGCAGAATTACAGTTTTTTTTGCTATCTGATGTCAGGGATACCTTCCACATTATCTAGCATGCATAGCTATAGAGAGCCACTGGGAGAGGCTAAGATCCTCTCCTTTTCCAGAGGCCCTGATCTCTGGCAATCTAAACGTAAACCTGGGCGCAGTATTATTTATACTCTATATTACTATGCTGTTTTCTAAATGGAAAGTGTAGGTTTGAGAAAAGAAAATGCAATAGGTCTGTTGCCATGTTTTTTGTCCTAGGGTTAATTGAAAACTTTAATTGGCTAATTTTCTCCTAACCAGGTCCACATGACAAGTTTGGCAGCAGAAACATGAATTACTCCAGTAAGAAACAAAACAGAAACACAGGGAGAAAGAAAGCTCTCTGTATTTGCGTCTGTTAGTCTGTCCATCTGTTTAGATGTTGAACAAACTGATCTGGTCAAACTGGCTCCACAGGCCACAACACCCACTTGAATCAAACTGAAGATGCTGTTATGAGAAGTACCAACTCAGGATCTGCCAGGGAGGTGCAGAGGAAAGGGGTAGAAAAGAGTGTTCCCAGATAAGCAATTGTTAACACGATCCATATGGTACACAAGTTGGCTTTCTGTTTAACCAAAATGATAATAGCAAGAGGAAAGAATGCAGGGGAAGAGAGGGGGTTGTTCTGAGAGAGAATGGACGTCAGGACAAAGCCTGCTAGTTAAAGCATTCTCTGGAGCCAAGTTAAAAGAAAACTCATTGTGAAAGAAACTGCAGCTTTCTGATTCTTTACAGCTTAAGCTTCACAAACTGTGCCCACCCAGCCCCCCACACTGACAGATCCAAAACTTCAAGCCCCAAAAATCAAGACCCATTTTCCTGTGCCAAAAGGTCTCACTGATCCATGGGATTTTGAAGGAAATCCTGACATGATTCTTGGTTGAACAACACAGAAAATGAATATGATGCTTATCAGTAGCAAATTTTAATCATATAATTCCAAACCATCCATAGTATAGGATGGCTTTTTTACTTTTTGTTTTCTACAATGTGTGTGTCTGAGTGTAACAGCAAGACAAATTATCTCTCATAGGGGTATCATAATAATTTTTCCCAAGAATGTGGTACAGTATTTGTCTTCAAACAGTAGCAAGAAAAAGCATGAATACACTCATATCTAGATAAATAGTTCTATTAATTAATGCAATAAAGACACTGCACTCATAGGTATTCACTTTCTTACCGTATGGTTGTTAATGACTTCAAAATTAACATAAAAATTGCTTCAAAACAAACATGTGGGTATTCATAGAAGGGGGAAACTCTGTGCAAAATGTGGAAGCATTTGTTTTCTTTAAAAACCTAAATAATGACAGGACCCAATTTCTTCTCTAAGCTTTTCGCAGTCTTGCTCCCTACTGAAAACATCCACTTTTTGCAATAAAGAAACTTTAATGACAGCATAATCCTAAGCATCCTCTGAGACCAAAGAGACTTGTTCTCAGTAAGTATACAGTGATTGCTTTTGTTCTCATTAAACAAAATGAAAGCATTTTAGTTGGTTAATCATCTGCTTTTAAACAGATGGATTGTTTTCAGATAAATCTAAGGTGTTGAAACCTCAGCATAGGCATCTAGCTGTGATGCTAAAGGAAGTACAAGCTAATTTAAAATGTATGCCTATACAAATCCACTGAGAAGAAAGGGTCAGTGATTTCAATGGGTCTTTACTTCCAGGTAAGTGTGCATAGGACTTTAGGGTTAACACAGCTATTTCCATTCCATTTAACCCCCCCTCCTCATTTCTCACTACACTAATAAACCAACAAAATAGGCATGTGTCAACTCACAGCCTCACAGTTAGCCTCTCCAATTAATCAACTAAAATTTTCATGAACAATACTGATTGATGTAACTCCATCAAATTTTACAGCCCTGATTTTCATTAGTTGGTTGCTACACACTGTAATACTGAAAGTAACCATTTCCAGAGCATTCCAGATATTGGGCTGATTTGCTTACTGACTGATCTGTAGCTGTCTGGCAGCTCATTGACAATGAATTAACCAGAATACTTGGCATACAGAACTAGGATGCATCAGAAATAGCACAGTACCTGTAATTCCAACATCCAAATAGAATATAAAAACATTGTGGCACAAAACAATGTATGAAAACAGCCGCAATAGTTTTGTGCTACAATTGGATAACTTTGTGTTTTTATTGTGATGCTGCATTTTAAGAAGTGTATGAGAATAACATTTCTAATATCGTTAATGCTGACTATACATTTTTATTTCGCTGTTATCTGTCCATCCCAGTTCTGCGTGTCAAGCAAATTGTCCTGTGTTAGGATTTATCTCCTTTCCACTTCTTGTTTAATTAACCAACAACAAACAGGAATCAAAGATGTTTCCACTACAAGCTGCATCAACCTCAGCGGATGGCACTTTGGAAACCTAATTTAAAAAATAATAATAAATAGCTAAGATTCCCCAACTCAGGTGGGCACCTGAGGTTTAACCTTTAAAATACTGTTATACTCAGACATTTTCTGCAACTGTTTATGCCCCATTTGTTTTTTGCTTTGTTTTTAAAAACCCAAATGGAAATAATGATTTCCTATGTTTCCATAATCTGTTTGGCAATTAAAGCGCGATCTACCTTTCCATCTTCCTAGAACTGCAGAGCAGAAACAACCAATGAGATCATCCTTCCAGACCTAACCCAAGGTGACCAAATTCTCTCAGAGAAGCCAGGCTGCTCAGCAGGTCACTGCTAAGGCATTGCAGTCGTCCGTACGTATCCAGGGATTCTTTATCCATGGATCCAAGCATCCACGGCTTGAAAATATTCCCCCAAAATATAAATCCCAAAAAGCAACCCTTGATTTTTGCCATTTTATATAAGGGACACCATTTTATTGTGGCATTGGATTTTAATGGGACTTGAGTATCTATGGATTTTGGCATCTGTGAGGGGTGGGGTGGTCTTGGAACCAAAGCCCAGTGGATATAGGGATGCCATATCCCGCCTGTAGGTAGGACAATCCCTGTTTGGGCGGTGCCATCCCGGTCCCAGTCCGGTTTGGCGCCAAAACCAGGACAGCACCACCCGCGGCCACCACCGCCCCCATGCGCGCCGCAGGGTCCTCCAAGGCCTCGCTGAAGCCTGGGAATGCTCTCCGCGGTCAGAGCTCCGGCCGCGGAGACGCTCTTTCCCAGGCCCCAGCGAGGCCTTGGAGACGGCTCTGCAATTGCGGAGTCCTCCAAGGCTTCGTCGAGGCCTGGGAGGAGGAGGAGGCCGCTTGCCACTGCGGCGATGGCCACAATGACGGGCGGCCCCCGCACCCCTTCCTGGCCTGAGAGGAGGCCGAGGCTTCCTCCCAAGCCGGGGAGGAGGAAAAGGTTTAAAAATGTAGGACCTTTTTTTTAAAATTTCCTGGCCAGGAAATTATAAAAAAAGGTCCTACATTTTTAAACCTTGTCCTACATTTGTCCTGGTTTGGAGGTCCTCAGGTATGGCAACCCTAAGTGGATATCAAGGGCCCACTGTATTACTTTTAAAGAATGTGTTAGATTCTTTAGCCTAGTTGCCGTCACTCTTTTCAGTCTGTTGTTTAAGCCCAACATTATCTCTCCATTTTTTCACTCCTCTCCAAGAAAACAAAGGGCTGAATGACACAAGAACAGGCATGGCATCCCACATAGGGCACATCTGCTTATAAGACAATGAATAAAGATGCCCATAAGATCACAGGAAGCTAAAGGAATCATTAACCCACCCAAAATCTGAAGTGAGGGCAAGATCCCAGTCCTAGGAATGTGCCAGTCCTCCCATCCATTGCCCTGTCAAACCAATCTGATTTGCAAGGGGCTTCAGAAGGCAGGCATGAGCAGAGATTAATCAGAACTGCCTGAGTTTTCCTTTAGGGATTCCAGAAGGGCTTCTTCTCTGAAGGCATCTGCTATTTTGCAGCCTGCTTGTGCGTGTGTGTGCATGTGTGTGTGTATTTGGGCAATGAGGCCCCCCAAGATCAAATTCTTCCAGGAGACGCAATGAGGCCGGAGCCAGCCAGTGTGTAACTCCATTCCCCAGCGTTCCCTCTGCCCCCCTCCCACCTCCTTCCCAGCCTGGGGTTGCATTTCTAGAGTGTGCAAAATAATGTCATGGGTGATGGGAGAGACGCTGCCTCGAAGTGACATTGTTTGAAGCCACTCTGTGCGCTGCTTGCAAGTCTGGCTAATTGACAGCTCACTAAACCCACAACCTGGGGGGATTTTTTCAAAGCCAATCAATAGGAAATGCATGAGCAGGGAGGGAGGGAGGGAGGGAGGCCCCCCTGGTTTTAAAGCCCCCCCTCTTTCTTTCTCTCCCCCTCCCCACTTTCGCTGCTGCCTGCAAGATAGAGACCCTGGACAGTGGCAAAGAAAAGGGAACAGCCACTGCCACGCTGAATCAAAATTCCTCAAGAGACGGCTGCTTCTCTCGCCCCAGGGGTCACTGCAGACACAGCATACAAACAAAGGCCCTGGTTTTTGGCTGCCCCCAAATATAACACTGCTCCGGCCTTGTGCACCAACCGCTGGGCAAGGCACACATGCACATGGGGCGAAAAAGGTGGAAATACGGCCCTTCTGCACCCACTGATTCATTTGGAAAATACTCCCATTTTTATCCCTCCTAAAAAAAAGCAAAGCTTGATTTCGCCCATTGATATAAGGGGTGCCCTTTGACTTTGTTGCTCTGGGCCTTCAAGTTGTTTCTGGCTTATGGTGACCCTATCGTATCAGGAGGCCGAGAGAGTGTGACTTGCCCAAAGTCACCCAGTGGGTCACATGGCCAAGCTGGGAATTGAACCTGGTCTCCAGAGTCGGAGTCCAATGCTCCAACTACATGGGGCTTGAGGATCCACAGATTTGGGGATCCAGGAGTGGTCCTGGAACCAAACGCAAAGGATACCAAGGCCCTGCTATAGATGTCCACAGAACCAAGGCATCTTTCCTTCTGGGTCCCCTTTGGAAGTATTCACTGCCTTTGCCAAGAGAAAACTGCAGACATCCTCCCTGGCTGCCATCCTCCCCTGCAAAGACGCACCCACCAAACCCAAAGGGACAAGGTCCAGCTCCTTCCCTGAGTTTCTGAGTCAGCCAAATCCCTCTCCAAAAAGGGCCCCCTGCCCCCCCCCCGGGCTCTCCAAGCACCAGCCCTGGCCTCCCATATTAGTAGCAGTAGTAGTATTGCCACTATTGGGACTCCAAGGACTGAGGCCCTCATCTCCCCCCATCTCCCAGGCCCCTTGCACACCGGGGGGGGGGGCTCTCTGTAAAGCATTGGCTGTGTCCTTCCATAAATAACCATAATATCCCACTTTCCCCCTAAAATTGGGACTCGAAGCAGCTGACCATTTCCAAGCCCAGGACCATTACATGTCCTTCCCTTAAACTCTCCCTCCCTGCCTCAGGCGCCCTTCCCTCTCGGGGCAGCAGCAGAGAGACCCAGGCCCCCAGCACACACACCCCCATGCCCCCCCTGGAAGGAGCCCTGGGAGGCCCTGGTTAGGCTCCCTCTGGAGGAGGAGAGGAAGAGGAGGAGGAGGAGGAGGAAGGGGAGGAAGAGGAAAAGGAAGGAGAGGAAGAGGAGGAAGAAACAGAAGAGGAAGACGAAGGAGAGGAGGAGGAGGAAGAAGAAGAAGAAAGAGGAGAAGAGGAAGGAGAGGAAGAGAAGGAAGAGAAGAGGAAAAGGAGAAGAGGAGGAGGAATAGGAAGAAGAGACGAAGAAGAAGAAGATGAAGAAGGAGGAGGAGGAGGAGGAGGAAGGAGAGGAGGAAGAGGAAGAAGAACAAGGGGGAGGAGGAAAAGGAGGCAGAGGGAGAGGAGGAAGGCGACCGGGCCTGGAGGAGTCCGGAGAGCCCCTGGCTGACTCCCTCCCCCTCAGGGCCATCCCTCTCGGACGCCGCTTGAGCTGCCAGGGGCTCCCCGCGAGGGCATCCTGGGCAGCGGGGCAGTCCTCCTTTTCCCGGGCCCGTCCTCCAGGAGCTCCTCCCCGCGGAGGCTGAGAGCGCTAGCTGCCTGGCGGCCCCTGTCTTGGCAGCCCCTTCCCTTCCCTTCCCTTCCTCCCTGGGCTGACCTCCTCATCGCTGCCCCAGCGTCCTCCCGGGCGAAGAAGCCATGGGGCCCAGCGGGAGGGCCATCCTCCGGCCGCCTCCGCTGCTGCTCCTGGGCCGGGAGAAGGCAGCGGGGCCGGGCCCTCCTCCTCCTGCTGCTGCTGCTGCTGCTGCTCCTCTTGCTGGTGGCGCTGCTGCTGCTGCTGCTGGTGCTCCTCAGCCCTGGCTGCAGCCTCTGCCGCTGCCGGCCCCTTCCCCGCCCCCTGACCTCCCTCCGCCTCCTCCTCCTCCTCCAGCGCCGGCCAGGGACACACGCCCCTCTTGGGACACCAGACCCTCCCCCCGAGGAGAGGCAGCAGCAATAGCCCCGGCCCCAGCAAGGACGTCCTTCTCCGGCTCCTCAGGGCCCTTCAGCACACCCTCCTCCTCCTCCTCCTCCGGGGTTTAGGATGGGAGGAGAACTCCAAGACATAGCCCTGTTAGTCTCTAGAATCAGTACAGAGACAGAGAGAGAGAGAGAGAGAGATCTTGCAGCCCCTTCCAGACTCACTGGGAGAAAGAAGCTGGCAGCCAGGGACGTAGCTAGGATTTTAGGAAGGGGGGGTCCAGACTAAGTGCCACCATTATAATGGGGCTTGAGTGCGGCGGCGCAGCAGCACACACCATTAATTTTTCTAATGGAAGGGGGGGGGTCCGGACCCCCAGATCCCCCCCCTTGCTACATCCCTGTGGCAGCAGGAGCTTTCCTAGACAAAAGTCTACTTCCCCAGATGCACTTATCCAAGGAAGAGGAGACTGAAGTCTACCAAAGCTCATGCTGCCAACTTCTTTCTCCCAGTGAGTCTCAAAGGGGCTGCAAGATCTCTCTACAGACAGGTTTACAAAGTGTAAGCCATCTGCCCCCAACAAGCTGGGTACTCATTTTAGTATCCTACAGAGGGATGCCAGGCTGAGTCACCCCTGAGACCCTGGCACGGTTTTATGAGTGTGTGGCTGCAGTTGCAGAGGTTGTGGTTGTGACGCTTTCAAGTCATCTCTGATTTAGGGCGACCCTAAAGCCAACTTCTCAGGGGGGTTTCTTGGCCAGTTTCTTCGGAGAGGGTGTTCATTGCCATCCTCTGAGGTTGAGAGAGTGTGCCCCGCCCCCAGATAACCCTGCTGCAGAAGCCCCACCCCCTGTGTGCCAGGTGACGCCAGGGCTGGGCAGCCACTGCTCCTAGTTATGGTAGTCCAATGCACAATAGCAGCGATTGCTGCACATCTGCCACTGTGCTGGCTTCTCTATGTAGTAACATAACAGCAACCCTTTATGGGATGCAGAATTTACAGAACTACCCATTTCTAATTCCTGCAGATAGAAGCCCACTTACAAAGACATAAATCCCTAACAGGATTCTGGCCCCAGTCTTTAAGATGAAGCCAGCTGCCATGTTAAGAATCTATTCTTCTTCTCCTCAGTTCGTCAGAGACAGCACTTGATCAGGGGGAATACTGGAAGACCAAAGTAGTCAACATCTAGTAATCCTAGTGACCACATAAGGGAGGAAATCTTCCTTTTTGGTGGTTAAAATAGTTTCTGGTGGCCATGAGACTTGGCCATGAATTCTTGGGCAAGTCACATGCTCTCAGCTTCATCAGGGGAAGGCAATGGCAAACCTCCTCTGAACAAATCTTGCCAAGAAAACCCCATGATAGGTTTGACTTAGGGTCGCCATAAATCAGAAATAACTTGAAGGAACACAACACACACACACACACACACACACACACACACACACAATTGTTAACAGATCATACTGGGTGCAGTCCTATAAAT
Organism: Sceloporus undulatus; assembly: GCF_019175285.1. NCBI lineage: Eukaryota > Metazoa > Chordata > Lepidosauria > Squamata > Phrynosomatidae > Sceloporus > Sceloporus undulatus. Next base: position 167,505,365 of record NC_056523.1, read on the forward strand.
ATATATATATATATATATATATATATATATATATATATGGTTGGAACGTTTGATCATTTATATACGATGCTTTCCTTTTTAGGAAAAGGAGAGCAAAGATATTCTGTACAAATTGTGATCATCGTTTGAATTTAGTTGCTGCTATTGCGGGTTTTTTCTTCTGAGGATTGGTGAACAACCATTGAGCACTGTGCTGTATGGAACAACCCAAAGAGACCCGTAGAGATTGGCAAGCTCCACTCCCATCAAATTTGGTGGCAGGCTTGCCTCTGGCTTCAGCCTACAAAGGCTCCGGCTTCTCGTTTATGGGCTGTCTCCATAGAAACAAAAGTGGATCCCCCAAAGGAGGGGCAAAGGAGAGAGGCAGGAATGAGCCAGAGGCGGAACAATCCGAATAACTGTACGCTGCCAGTGTCAGGCTCTGTAAAATGCTGCAAGGCCAGAGGATGGAGGAATGTAGCACTTAGCCCATGAAAGCGATTTTTAAAAACAAAGATTTTAGGGGCAACTTGATTTTATTATATTATTATCCCCGTTTATGGCCTTATCAAGGGGTCTTCATGGGTGACTTGCAAAATAAAATCCCACGTATGAACAGAACAGATGAAAATATACCAACTGGAAACAATTTTCAAGCCATTGCAATTAAAAGCCTGGAGTCAAGGGACAGGCTTCCTAAATCAGAGCACAGGAATATGAGACCAAATCATTCCTGACTTTGAGGCTGACATTATTTCTATTCTTATTGTAAATTATCTGTCAGCCACACACACAGATTTCGGCAAGAATTCAGAGAATGCTTACCCTAAGTATCCATACAAAGAAATGGGAGAGTCATGTTATGACTGCAAAGGATGCAGAACCATTTTAGGTGGTTATATATGGGTTGAAATAATGTGGTTTGCGGTTTTCCCGAACCTAGCTGCATAAGAAAAGGGGAGTGTATTCCAAGTTTACTGCATTACTACAAACTTTGGATATTGGTTTGAACAGTAGCATAGTATGTGGTGCACTCTAAATATAAAAATGAGTATTCTTCAGGACAGATGAAGAAGTAAGAATAAAGGTGCTAAGAGTATTTATTGTAACAAAGTTGTATGTAGAGTGGCTGCTGTTTGACATCTTCACACCTTATTGTAATTTCAGCTGCTTTCATTGGTTTATTTTATTTCAAATTATGTATTTTAATCTGTTCTCTTGTTACACTGGGATTTTATTTTTCCAGTCATGAGGGATCTTTGCTAGGGACATAAAATGGGATAATAATAAAATAAAATATTATTATTAATATTAGGATTCTTTTTAAACAAAAATAAACAATATCCAATCTTGATCTATTCCATTGCATTTAAAATATTTATTATAGGAGATGTGCTAAACTGGCTTTTATGATCAAAAATCCCATCCCTCCCCCTTACCGATTCTCTTCAAAAGTAACACGATGATCAAAAAGTCTCTGCTGGTTAATTACCTCTCTGTTTGATCAGCCATAGACACCATCAGCAGAAATCCATGCTGACACCTCCCTGTTAGAACACCCGCTTGATCCCATGGGGAAGTTGACATTCCTCAAAGCTCATTAGTGGTTTAGCAGCAAAAATATGATAATCCCACATCTAGGACTTTTATTTTTATTATACAGGAAAGAAAGGGGGAAATGTGACGAGCAATTCCTCCCCCTGCATCTTTTGGCCTGTTGGTTCATGTGGGAGTGACATATCAACAGCTTAGATTATGGGCAGCTGTACGAGGGGAGCATGAGCAGCCATGTTGCTTCCAAACAGGGGAGAAAACATGCATTAAACGCGCCAAACGAGATAAGGCCGTAGTAATCAAGAATCCCTTTTTTCATTGCCAGGAGACCATCTCCCATCCCTGGTGACAATACACAACAAGGCACTGAGCAAGTGACAGCAAAGGACTTGCAGCGTGGATGACATATCCTTCCGAATGTCACAGCCCCTGACTCTTCTGTTCTGATGCAAACATTAATGCTTTTAGCCTAGGAGGTTCCTAGCATGTTGGTCAAAGAACGGTCACACTTAACACTCATTCTTTCTAATTGATGGCCCTATTAAGAGCTGCTTTATAGCTGTGCAGCCATTCAGGAAACAGGCCTCGGTGTCACTGATGATAGCTTGCAAAAACATCTAGCCCCAATGAACTGTAATGGGGAAAAGAAAGGCAAACCCATAACCCCCCTCCAAAAAATATATTATGCACAATGTTTTTTTGTTTGTTTGTTTTTATTTATATACCACTATTCCAAAGATCATAGCGGTGAACAGCAAGTAAGCTAATTGTCCCTCTAAAGTAACAGTCCCTCTAAAGTAACAGTCCCTCTAAAGTAACAGTCCAGCCCCATAGACAATAATGTTTCCACCATGAATGTTCTATTGCAACTTTTAAGCACACCATCCTATTTATTACACTATCTGTACAGGATGTACAGCTATGTGTGACTGCTTTTCAACTTTGCAGTTCCCTGGAGTAAAATGCAGACCTGCGCATACCCCAGAAGTGGTGTAGGCTATTTTTATTCAAAGTGAATAAAACTGAGTTGGGATTTATTAATTGGTTTATCTGTACATGCTGCATGCCTTTTGGGATGGGTTGGTGATAAGCCTTTAGTGTGTCAGCTTGCCCTGACATTCTTAGGTGAAACTTGAAATGTGTGTGACACCTAGCAGAGTTTAATCTAGGAAGTGGGAAAGGACAGCTCTCCAGATGTTGCTGGACTGGAAGTCTCACCATCCTTCACCTTTGGTTATCCTTGGTGGAGCTGATGGGAATTACACCAACATTCTTTTCTCTGGTCTAATCCCCTGGAAGCTAACTTTTATCCATTACATTTTAAGACTCAGACTATGCAGAATTCATTACTTCAGTATTACGTCAGCCTCTTTTTTAAAAAAAAAAAAAGCAAAAAACTTTTTAACCTTCTAATTGGTTTTTGTCAAATTTTCTTGGAATGAAGAGATGTGGGAATCATGAAAGTTTACCCATGGTTTTCTTCATATTTGATTAGCTCTAATAAAAATATTACATAATGACAGATTCTGAGACTTTCTTTGGCCCGTGAGTCTGAGCTCAGAGTAGGAATATCATTCCTGGTTCATGGAGATATTTTATCTGCTCCCCCAATGACAGTAGAACAGATTACATTTGGGAATCCCAGTATGTCTTTACCTATTCTCTTGCCTTTTTTTATATCAGAAGAGTGAGAGGCAATCGATGATACACTGAGCTTTCTTGCTCCCATGGGCATCCAGTGATAGATACACCCAGTCCAGTGGCTTAATTTCTAAGGCACCTGTCAGTACAATAACATGCCCTGGCATAGAGTTTGGGGTTGGATTCACTGCCTTTAAGCTAATAAGGAAGATTCAAATGCCCAAGGCTTACATAGGATTGCTGTTCCTCAGATTCAGCTTGTGGGAATGGAGTGGATTGAGGGCACTCACAAAGCCACTCCTTTAAAAAGGAAATTGACATGGTTTGTGTTTTCAATTTTAAAAAAGCCTTTTAACCACCAGCAGCCCAAACCCCACTGTTCCATAGCAAATATCTCATTCTTAATTTTCCTAGATTATTAAAACAGAAGTGTGGCGGTGAATCAATCCAATCTAGATAATACCAGCAAATTAAGGTCTGGAGATTATACATAGCAACTCACACACTAGTTGCAAAAGAAAAAAATTACAAAAGGCCATCAGCAGCTGGCCATTACTACTGTTTCAGATGGATATGTGAGTTTTAAAACAGGCTAGAAGCTGTTTAAAACAGGAATAGCAGGGAAGGGTACATTCTGCTCATGCTAAGCAGCATACATAATGCGTTGGGAGAAAATTCAGTTTTAATATCCTAGCGAGAAACTCACCATGGGGTTATCTTCCATTTTGGAATTTCACCCACAAAGATTAAAAGAGACATCTTCCAAATGGGTCAGATGTGTGCCACATAGTTGGTGCAGCAGCCTCAACAGGAGCAGTTCCCTGGAATTCCACTTAAAGTCCAATGCACAAGAATAAAACTTGAAAGCCCCGCAGATTAGCCCTGCTGGAACATGTTATGAAAGCAGGCTCATGTCTCTCAGTCACAACTTCACATTTCCTCCCATACCTTCCACATAAGGGATCAGATAGATAGACAGACTATGAGGGGAGAAATGTGCAATTGTTAACTGAAGAATGGAAGAGTGATTGTAAAAGCTGGTTTAGGCATTCTAATTAATTTTGACTTCGTTCAGAAAAGGATTTGATGCCTACATATACCTTAGAATACTCAGTGATGGTTAAAATATAGGTCTTGTTTGCTTTTTGAGAAAAAAATAATGGATGGAAGGAGATATTTTGCTTGCAAAGAGTTTAAACTTAAAGTATTGAGCCATGTTAAATGTGTATTCCTTCCCATATCCTTTTCACCTGTATGTATCAATACCACTCACTTTTCAAAGATGAACTGGAAAATTCAGCTTCTGTCTAAATCAAAAGAGACTCAGCTGTCACTCCAGGGCAAACCTAGAAGTACTTCAATTTTTTCTCCTGATTAGTGCAGACACAAAAAGGAGGGAGAGAGAGAGACTTATAGTTTCCAAACAACTGAGAAAAATGGTTAACCAGTGTGTGACAAGCTGCCCAAGGAAAGTCATGTGGTTAAACCTTACAAAATTCCAACTTATGTTTAGAAAGATTCCTAAAATAAATATATACAAAATCAGCAATATTCACTGGCCAGGGGAGTGTGGAGAGAAGCAAGCACCCCAAGGTGTTTCTGTACTGAGACTACAGCAGATACATTTTCTATTGATACACCATTATTTCTTCTTCATTTGTCCACTTAATATATTGCCCCAAAAGAGGAGAGCATCATTAGAAAAACAGGTCAAAAGAGGACATGTGCTTGCATAAAATTTTCCAATTTAGAACGAATTAATCGTATAACATATCTCACCCACAGGCCATACTGGGGAAGACTGTATGTGTTGTCCCATGTTAACTGCCATGGTTCCATCCTGTGGACTACTGGTACTTGCAGTTTAAGGAGGGACATTTAGGATCCTCAGCCAGAGAGCTCCCCATTGCCCCTGACTCCAGGATTCCATGTCACTATAAGTAGTGTGGACTGGCCCCAGATGATCTATGTGGTTGTCTACACTATTTTAAAAACCCTTACTCATTTTGAATTGGTGGTGATCTTGCAATATGACATTCTGTTCTATCTATGGCTATTTCACATGATCATTCCCACCAGGAAGTGACAATTCTCAAGAAGCAGGAAGTTTGAGTGTCTAGTTCACCATTTTTAAAGGGTGCTGCATTTGTCTACATAACTTGGTATCAGTATATCTGCCTGATGGACATTTATACCTGTATCTGTTCACCTCCAATTAATTGTTTGTTAACAATGGCCAACAACCAGCCCTCCCATGTGAAGCCAGAGGCTTTCACGACCAGCATCCATCATTTTTTGTGGGTTTTTCAGGCTATGTGGCCATGTTCTAGAAGAGTTTCTTCCTGACATTTCACCAGCATCTGTGACTGGCATCTTTAGAGAATGCTGGCCTGGAAAGGAGCTGGGTATATATATTGTGTCTCCTGCCTTCCCAGGTCACACAATTGGGGCAAGGCTCCATGGGAGGAGAAAGAAGAGACCCCAGTTTTTTAATTAAAAAAATTAAAATTATAATTTAAAATTTTTTTAATTTAAAAATATTTTTCTTTTAAAACATCACATTTTACCAAATTTTCACTCTAACCACATGAAGTTATGTCTATGTAAATATATTCATGTTGTGCATATGGTATTGCAATTTAAAGGTACAGTTGGGTATCGTTATCCACAGACTTGCCATCCATGGATTTAAGCATCTGTGGATGGCAAGACCTCATTGTCCTCAATGACACCATGTGTATGCAGCCATGCCACCCTTAGGGACAATGGGACTTCAGGTAAGCCCATGTTCCACTGTTCTGAATGGGAGCGCAGCCATGTGCACGCGCTGCCATTGGGGATAACAGTGGCTATCCCTAATTGCAGCACTGACACATGCGCGCACTGCCATTAGGGACAATGGGACTTGAGGTCTCGTGAATTTTGGTATCCCGCAGAGGTCCAGAATTGATCCCCTGCTGATATTGAAGTCCCCCTGTTTAATTTTAATTTTACTAGTTGTTTATGTCACAACCATTACCATTACATTTTGCGATATATGGAAATTACAATTTATGAGTTTCAGTAGTACAAAAACCATTACTAAGGATTCTGTATGGGGAAATATGGGAGAAAGTCAATGAGGGGGTGACACCATGAGTTACTTCACTGGGTGACACCAACCCTAGAGACACCACTGATTGGCGCGGGGGGAGGGATAATGAAGCAGAGCAGCCATGGATGTGTGGACAAAAATAATACTGGGAAACTGGCTTGTGCAGCGCCATTTTGCTATGAAGCAACCTCTGAATGGGGGAACATGAGGCCGCTTAAGCTGAATTTGTTGCGATTTGCTTCAGTGCCCTTAGTAATACTGTAGAGTTACTGTGAATCTGGAAAACCTGGGGCCTACCTGGATTGTATAGTTCAGTTCCTGCTCCCCAGGCCACTTCAAGATTTTCCCTGCACTCCTTCTTCATGATTTTGTCTGTTTGAACCAACCCTTCAAATAGAAGACATTCTTCTGACTATCTTGCAGATAGTAACTGTAAAGCAGCACACAAGTCCACCCTATTTCCTACATGTAAAGTGTTGACATTACACCCACATATGTTAACCCTCATTAAACCAAGTATACAGACTGGGGAATGTCAATCAAACTCAGTGTGTTTACTCTAGGAAAGACTGGAATTAACACCAATGCACAATGTGTAGAGGATACAAGGAGTTGTACCCCAAAAAGTAACTTTTCCAAACTTTTCCAGGCTTTGCACCGCTGTGCCCACAATAATTATCAGTGTATGACTAGATGCTTACAGATTAGAATAGGAAATACTCCTAGTCTTCCTGTTTTTGGATAGGCCTTGTTCTTAAAATGGACTAAACATATAGCAGTAATTTGTTTCCTACATGTAGTTACCTTTTTGGTAATTAAGCTTATGACAAGACAGGAAAAACAGCACCAGTGCAATATTCTTCAGAATCTACCCAGGCCATTTCACTACTAGGTGGTCCATTATCCAGCAGGTTGTTTTAAAGCTGCAAGCTGATTAACAGTTTACATGGTCTGAACTAATATCATCTGGTTGATATGTTATATAAACTTACTTTGAGTGGTTGAGGTCTAGCATTCTCTTTTCTTATTTCTATCCAGATATAAAAACTGAGATGTGTGTTTGAAACTCTGAGAAGTATAAATGAATCTTCCTGCTAGTTTTTTTTTTTAATGTCACAAACTAGTGGAAAAACGTATGTGGGAAGGGTTTGAAGGACGATTTCCCCCCTATCCTTCTCCATCAGTCTAGAATCAAGACACAACTCCCTCACTCTTCATTCCAAATTCTTACACTGACAAAAGAGCTATTTGCCCCACCTCCAGAGCCTGACTTACCTCTTCCAAATTTGACTCAGATTTGGAAGTTAGACTGATTTTATTGCATGGACTTTTCTCTCAAAATGGCTTCCCGTTGCCTCCAGTGCTGAATTCGGGCCTCGTAAGTCACTATTTTTTCCAAATTGGAAGCTTCAGAATTGGAAAACATGGCTGCCGAAGTGACTTACGAGGCCCAAATTCAGCACTGGAGGCAACAGGAAGCCATTTTGAGAGAAAAGTCCATGCAGTAAAATCAGCCTAACTTCCAAATTTGAGTTGGAGGCAGAGCGATAAGCTCCAAAGTTCAAAAGTGAAACAAGATCATTTTTATTCTATCATAGCAGTGGCATAAAAAGAAGGAGCATGCTACATGGTATTTTGAATAGGTATGGAGCTCCTTATCCCATTTCAGTTGTGTCTTGATAGATTTTTTTTTAAAGAGGATTGAAAGCAGTTTTTCCTACTTTTTGAAAGAGATTTAAAGTAGTTATGCTACTTTGATCTGAACGGTGGTTGTAAGAACAGGATAATGTATCTAGAATGAAAAACAATGTGGCGTAAATTGTGGAAACCACTTTTAACAATGGAAACATAGCAGGAGTTCAAATCAGCACAAGAATCACTCTATACTGAGTGTTATTGCAAAAGGGATGCAGGATCAAAAATGAAGCATGGTAAATTTAATATGCATTAAGAGTAGCTTTTTACACCAGAGTGGTTACTCTTACAACCATGAAGACATTCCTGTGAATAATATCATAGATTCTTGCTAAGGCATGCAATAGCGGATGTAATCCTAGGAACTGTATATAGATAGCCAGTTCCAACATAACTTTCTCATATGTGTGCATTTCCTTCCAAAAGGAATATGTTATATTCCAAGACATCCAGTCACAGAGAGATCCTGCATATACATCCCTCTGTTTACAAATGCGTACATCTGGGCTTTTAAACCAATTTAAGACGAGGTAGGATTTATCTGACACAGAAGGAAAAAGCCATCACCTTTCCCACAGCCACTTTAAACATCCTGAACCAATTCTCTTTCTGTCAGGGCAATATATAAACAGGCTCCATTGCCTGCTGGAATGAATAAAGATTCTGATTTTAAAAACCAAAAAAAGGAGGGGGGAGTATTTGGAGACTATAACTCTCCAAGACTATAACTCTCCTGTAAAACCCTCCTCAGAGAGCACAAAGAAGTGGGGTGGGGTTCATCAGCCTCACCTCCCACATCTGGTTGTGCTTAACATTCATGCAGCTAATGGGGGAGGGTTGATTGCCTTTAACAAACAGGGAAAGAAAAAAGGAAGGGGGGCCCAGCACATGGATTAAGCAGAACGCTGAACCCAGAGACCTTATAGGTAGAGATGAGAACCCAAAAAGCAGCAGCAAAACTTGGGAAGGCAAAATTGTTGCACCAAAGATTAAAGTACATAGAGACATCTGAGCGTTGCTAGTTTGCCTCCTAGGTCTCCTTCACACTATCCAGTTAGATCAGTACATTTATACTTTAACTGCTAGGGCTGCATCCTATAAAATCCTGGGATTTATAGTTCAATCAGAGGCACTACCTAGCACCCCCAGCCAGAGAATTCTAAGCACCTCAAGAAATGACAAACCTCAGGATTTCATAGGATGCTGTTTTGGCAGTTAAAGTGGTATCAAAATGCTATTAATTTGGGTAGTGTGAAAGAAGCCTAGCCAACACATGGAAACTCTATGCAGTATAAATGGCAAAGGAAATAAGTATTCTACTGACTGTCTTAAAATAGTTATCCCCAAAACAAAACAAAACCAAAAGCCCTTCTGGGCCAGGTCTTATTCCTGTTCAAGGATCTGAAGATGGTATTTTTCATCATATAGAATATGTACAATTTTCTGCTAATGTCTGGGTATAACACATCTCTATAAGGTTTAGGTGCTGGTTCCATGTCAGCATACATACTTGGTCTGTCACCCAATTAAAGAAATTCTAGCTGTTGAAAAAAGTGAGTATTCATCAATTGGTAGATTCATTGGCTGTACATGTATAATTCTGGATATGGAACAGGTAACATTTCTAAAGTGGGGATAGCACACTTTGTTGTTATAGGATGTGTGGATGTGTCACAGCACTACTAACCAGGCCTGACTCTCCTTTGCTTCCGAGATAGATGGTCTCTCATACATTTGAGTATTTACACTTATAGTGACACACACCATATATATTCAACTATAAGTCGACATGTATAAATTGAGGGCAGATTTTGGGGCCAAAATTATGGATTTTCATATGATCTATGGATAATTTGAGGGTTATAGTTAAGGGCATGTAACAAAGGATGTAAAGGATGAAGCAAATGAAAACAATGCTAAATAACCTACAAAATTCCAGCAGGTATCACTGTTTGTGCTCACCCTAAAAGCTGAATGGATGAGAGAATGGAGTGGATCAATGCTTCCACGACAGATTATGCTTTATCAGGGGGTGGTTCTATTTTTAAGAAGAGTTAAAGTACAGTACTAACACTGACCCGTGAATATGTTGACTTTGGACTTTTGGGTCAATTTTTGATTAAAATTGTTATACATGAGTATATACAGTATACACACTCCTACCTACAAACTGCACTTTATAAGTATCGTGCAAATGTTTATAAATATCATGCATTCTTTTTGGTGATGTACAGAAGCCCTCAGCCCCTTCTATGCTGCTCCACAGTGGTGCTTTGCCACTGTGGTTTAATAAGAGTGTTCTGAATGGTATTGAAATTTTAAAACAGATATGAAAATAACTTATTGATCCAGCTTACTAATAAATTCTTCTGAAATCAGTGAGCCACATCTTGGATTTAAATACTTTTTTACATATTGCAGATGGTTTTGTCTGTTTCGGTTGCACGTTTTGTATTCAAATAAAGTACATTACCATTTATATCCCCTTCAACTGTCCCATTTTGGCAGGAACAGTCCTGATTAATCCTTTTAAAAATTTTATCTCTTCCTCCCACTTTCATCCTTTGTTCTCAGATTACTTCAACTGCTTGAAACTAGTTAAATTAGCTTTGGGGGGGGGAGAGGAGAGAGTGGAATCATGCCTTTCCCAGTTGGCACACTCAGAAGTAGCTTGCCCTGACCTGTCCTCATTTTCATGTTGGTGGGTATGATAGTGCTATGATTCTATTTTAGCTGCCGTGGCAACATCCTATGGAATCCTGGGGTTTGTGGTTTAACCAGCCAAGGAGTTCCTCTGGTCCCATTGTTGTTATTAACTGCCTTGGAGTTGATGTCTACTCATGGCAACCCATGAATGAGACATTTCCAAGCCCCCCTGTCCTCAAACCCTCTGGTGTCTCAGGTCCATGGCCTCCATGATTGAATCAATCCATCTGGTATACAGTCTTCCTCTCTTCCTGCTGCTCTCCAATTTTCCCAGCATTATTGTCTTTTTTAATGAGTCTTGTCTTCTCATGATGTGGCCAAAGTATAACAGATTCAGTTGAGTTATCCTGACTTCCAAGGAGAGCCCAGGCTTGATCTGTTCTAGGACCCATTTATTTGTCTTCTTGACCGTCCATGGTATCCCCAGCATTCTTCTCTAGCAACACATATCAAATGAGTTGATTTTCTTCTTGTCCAATTTCTTCACTGTACAGTTCTCGCATCTGCACATGGTGATGGGAAATACTATGACTTGGACAATGCTAACTTTAGTGTTCCATTGTATATCTTTTTGCTTTAGGATTTTGCCTAGTTCTTTTATAGCTGAACTTCCCATTCATCTAGTTTTCTTTTGAGTTGAGTCTGGAAACCATATCCTATGAGGAACAACTTAGGGAGCTGAGGATGTTTAGCCTGGAGAAAAGAAGTGATATGATAGCCCTGTTTAAATATTTGAAGGGATGTTATATTGAGGAGGGAGCAAGCTTGTTTTCTGCTGTCCCAGAGAACAGGACCTGGAGCAATGGATGCAAGCTACAGCAAAAGATATTCCAGCTCAACATTAAGAGGAACCTCGGAGTGTGGTGGAGTCTCCTTCTTTGGAGGTTTTTAAGCAGAGGCTGGATGGCCATCTGTTGGGGATGCTTTGATTGGGATTTCCTGCATGGCAGGGGGTTGGACTGGATGGCCCTTGTGTTCTCTTCCAATTCTACAATTCTATGATTCTATGATTTCTAGACTGCAATCTCTGTTCTGATCAATGACTGATCCAAATTATGAGAAGTTGGACCAAATCACAACCCACCCACCCCCAGCTTGCAGGATGCAGTTAAAGGTGGAATCACAATGCTATAATTGTGTAGTACAAATGCACCCCCAGTCTTTCTTGACTGTCCTGTCTGCAATGAGTTGGATTAACAAAAGCAGCAAACATCTTTGAGTTTTGTGTGTACATGTGTGTGAAAATGATAAACACTACTCAAAAGCAGGGAAACTACAAGCTGGCAAAAAGGAGGTGAGCAAGAAGCAACAAGGAATTGCCACCTCCATTGTGCCAGCTTGTTGTTTCCCTTCACTCAGGATGCTCTTTTCCTAGGGTAAGCGCTGCTCCCAACCATGCCCCCTTCTCTAACTTGCTGCTGCTAACATGAGACATTTATACAGCTGAGTTCTCCCTTTGAATGCCTGGGTGTTTCAAGCTCAAAGGTATCTGCGCCTTCTAAAAAGAATCCCCACAGTTTTCATTGTGCACAGTTCTAAAATGACTTCTTTACTTTGGGAATTAATATTTTTAATGCAGTTGATGATTGATGGTTCTGGAAGATATTCTGCATAAACAGGAAGAATTACCCATCCACTTTATTATTCTTAATAAATGTTGATATCCTATCTCCCCATTAGACCAACTGGTGCACATACCCAAAAGAAGCAGCAGGTTGAAGGGCAAACTCTTCAGATACTCTGCTTCCTCCAAAAACATTATGTCCAGCACAAACCAGCTAAAATTCTGGAGCAAGATAACTGCACAGTCAAGAGGGTTTCAATTAAAGATGTGTATCCTAATTTTCTAGTGAATGGCCTGCTTGGTTCATGCATTTAACCCAGTGGTCTCTAAATACTAACAGGCAACTCTCCTGTATCAGGCCAGAGCCCAAAGGGGACACAATGGAGTCTTGTTTCTGGTAACTCGAGAAGCCTTATTCCTGGCTCTTTAATTTTAGACTCCAACACACTTGCATTCCTGAGCATTACAATGGCAGATATTTATACCATGGAATGCGGGCCCCAGTGCTAATTTAACAGGCCTGGGGTAACCAAAGGCTGCTCTCCACACTGGGTTGACACAGAGATAAAACTGGAACAGGCGAGGTTTATGGGGCTTACAAATCCTGGCATTTGTCCCCTTCTCTCCCTCCTATTTCCCATAAAAAGCTTGAGCTGACAATCCCTGTAAATTCAGTGGAAACCTGAATGGACAAGCCAGCTGCTGCTAATGAGAAATGTGAAATGGCAGCGATGCTCCAAGGAGGCCAAATTGGAAAGGTTGCATGGCTTGCCTGTCAAAAAGCCCAAGGCAAAAAGAGAGGGAGGGAGGAAAAAGAGGGAAGACTCTCCATCCTTGTAGAGAGAAGGCATATAGGGGATTGCTTTCCAGGCACAGTAGCGGTTTAACTTGCCTCTGCACACAACTGGGACTAATTCATTTGAAGACAGGAGCCCTCATGCCTCGTGGTTATTAGCTTCAGTGCAAACTGTTCATTACAACAGCTTGTCACAACCAGACTGTGGAAAAGGCACCTTTTTGAATTACAACTCCCAGAATCCCCTACTCAGCTACACACTAGCAATGCTTGGATTTTACTCTGCAAAACTAACATGGAACATTTCTGTACCCATCCCTCAAGAGTAATTTTTTTAACCTAGGATTTTCCACATGGTTACTAAAAAAGAAAGAAAGAAAGAAAGAAAGAAAGAGTATTTATAATTGCTTGCACTTTTTTCATTCTGTATTTTTTCAGTAGTATGATGTCCCACACATTTGCATTTTTATTTTTTATAAAGCATTCTACTAATAAAAATGTATGCTAGTTTATGATATGATGAGAGCCAGCATGATGTAGTTGTTTCAGTGCTCAACTATAGGAGACCAGGGTTCAAATCCCCACTCAGCCATGGAAATTGTACTGTTTTAATCTTGTAAACTGCTCTGAACCCCAATTTTGGGGTCACTCTGGTCACGTCCCTCATTTTCTGAACCTATGAGAAAAGCAACGGCAAACCTCCTGTGAACAAACCTTGGCCAGAAAATGTCATGATAGGGTAGCCTTAAGGTTGCCGTTAAGTCAGAAATGACTTGAAGGCACACAATATCAACAAACTGATGATATAATAGAATGAAAGGGTAGCCTCATGCTACTCATTACTACTCCTATTCCTATTACTACTGCTGTTGCGATACATATTGAAACATTTCTATCCTGGGTATTTGACCTCCAAGGCACAACTCAAAGAAACTCTAAGAAATGAAGGCAGAAAGCAGTTCATTTTCTAAGGCTGCTACCACGCTGCAAAACTAATGCAATTTGACACTGCTTTACCTGTCATAGCTCTATCTTATGGAATCCTAGGATTTATATTTTATTGTGGCATCAGATCTCTCTGACACAGAATGCTAAATATCTCACAAAACTACAAATCCCAGAATTCTATAGCACTGAGCCACGGCCCTTAAAAGTGTTGTCAAACTGCATTAATTCTCCAATGCAGATGAGGTAAAAGCTGTGTTTTCTAAGTAAGGTGAGAGCAGAATGGTACTATTTCTTTTATCTCACTATCACCTCATTGTGGATTTTTTAATAAAAAAAATCAAAATGAAAAAAAAAAATCCAAACTTGCTGACCTGAGACAAGAAGAGACACAGGAAAGATTGCTTCTTTCCATCTTGCATCAGTCCACCAAAATATCACTGTCAGTGTCCAGTCAATACCAGCTGAAATGATGTAGATATTCATACTGAACAAGCACTGTCGATGTCACAGGCACTGTCCAGTAGGCCAGGGCTTTCCATCTTCTTAGGTTATATGCTATACACTATATGAGCATGTTTGGAATTTTTAAGAAGCACAAAATGGCTGCCATGGTGGAAATGCAAACCCAGTGTTCATAATTTGTACACATGCATGTACACTCTTCCTCCCTCCCCACACTCCCACAGAGCAGTTTTGCAACTCTTTTTGAAGTATCCATGCATATTATTTGGCCCACACGACAAATGGATATATAAACGTTCCATCTTTTACATCTTTTTAAAACTGCTTCCGAAAGATCAGAAGAGGAGGAGCAAGGGAGGGACTTGATTCTGCGGTTCTCTTGCAGGAAACATACACATGCAAGGCAAGAGATGAAACCAAACTCACAGTGAAGGATTTCAAAACAAACAAACCAATCCACAGTAGCCTGCTGCATTTAAGAATGTGAGGCCTGCCCTTCACACTGGGGCTGCCCTGGGACCTCTGGGCTCAGATAGGATTAAGTAGAAGGCAGTAGAAAATGCCCGTTCCTGGATATTACTAGCCCTGGTGGAAGCTGAGATTGGTTTTGAGAGGAGGTATTATGATGACACTTTATGACCTTGGGCTCCAGCTGCAACTGCAATTTTATGAGCTTAATATATGAAATGGTCTTTTTGATCAAGCTAATGTCACAGCTTCCCTAACTCCACTCCCCTCCCTTTTTCCTCAGCCCTCATCTTTGGGACCAACACAACCACTATGAAGCAAAGGTGGGTGTAAAAATAAACCTGTGTGAGACCTCAAAATGACAGACCACCACATTCACTACATCTTTGGACCCAGAGATTCAAGCCCCATAAATAAACATTGAAGTAGGGGATGGTAAATTGTGGTCCCCCAGAGTTGTAGTTCCAACAGCATTTTCTCATGGCATTTTCACTTCTGCCGTGATGATTGGAGGCTGTTTCCAATTCTTCCTCACTTCATTTCTATGGTGAGTGGTTGGGTGGTTGTTCTGTCCCACATCTGCATCCATGAAGATGTTTTCATTGCCAGGTTAACTCTCCCAACACAAACATTCATATTGCCATCATGTCAGCAGTTGTCTTGCTCTCTAGTTCCTTGTGAACAGAGGGATCCAGAAGCTTGTCATGCATACAGATTATTCAAATTAAAGTTATTTATGCATTTATGTGTTTTTGTTGTTGTTCTCATTGCATCTTCATCTTACCTGCCATCCACAAATGGTACTTTAGGCTGTTAGCCACCTTCTGACCTAAGTTAAATTGAAAAGAATGCTGCTGCCATGATGAAGAAGTAATGCAGTTTGACCTCGCATGGCTCTATCCTATGGAATTCTGGGATTTGTAGTTTGTTGTGTTACCAGAGTTCTCTGGAAGAGAAGGCTAAATATCTCACAAACTACAGGCCCTAGTTCCTGCTAAGCAAAGTGGTGAAGGCCCCAGGGTGAAGGGCAGGCCTCACATTCTTAAATGCAGCAGGCTACTCTGGATTGGTTTGTTTGTTTGTTTGTTTGTTTGAACCCTTTAATGTGAGTTTGGTTTCATACCTTGCCTTGCTTTGACCCTGAGAGCCCCAGCTCCACTCTACCACTGACTGTATGGACCACTGACATGGCACCCTATTGAAATACAATGAGCTGAGAAAACAGAGCTTGAAACAATTGCCATTTTGTGTATGGATAAATACAGCTCAAAACTGATGTGGCCTTGAGCACAGTGCAGTTATTTTGGCTACACAGTGGGCAGAGACCCTAATGACATTTCCTACATCTACCCCCGTCTGGCCACTGCACCACACAAGTATTCATGTTCCCCAAAAGTTAAGCTAAGTGAGCATCTGTTCCTATGGAACAACCTTCACCAAGGCCCACTGTTTAATCCAAATCTAGTTCATTCCTGCTGATACCTTGGGCATATGAAAGTAAATTCTCATAAGCTGGGCTTGGCTTTCTTCAGAACCTGCATCAGAACAATGTTTGTGCCACGGACTCTTAATTATGATTGAAAGCACAAGATGCTCCAGTCTAAATAAGATGGATTTCCAGTTTGTTCCCACTGACCGGCCAGAGGATTGCCAAGACCAGGAAATGTGTGATTCAACCAGCTGAGAGTAAGAGGAGGCACCAGCAAGTGACATAGACCCCTCCTCAAATTATCTCTGTTGCAGAGCCACAGTTGTACACAGCCCACGTGTAGAGGATGGGAAGCCATTCAGGCGCCTGCAAAGAGGTTCAAACTTTTGCCAAGTGCGGGGCAGGCAGCTAATTGAGAGAGGAGCAGCATTAGCAGATAAGAGAAAGGGTCAAAGCCACAAAAGCTAAATCCTTGACCTGTTATTTAAGAGGTCAGGTAGAGTTCAATAGACTACTCTGGGCCAATTCACTCAATTAAAATATTAAAAGTCCAAGTCAGGAGCACTGAGATGGGAGCTAAATCTTGCTTCTGCACACAGGGTGTGTGCATTGGGGGGAGAGAGGTGGGCATAGAGATTATGGGAGCATTCCTTGCAAGCAGCCAGGGAAAAATAAGGGAGGAGAGACATACCAGTCTTGGATGAGGGCGGGATTTAAAATGACATCCTCTTAAAGTCAGTGTCCAAAATGGATGTGCCACTAGCACCAGGAGATAATATTTGCTGGGATTTCAGACGGAGACCTTCAAGGAGTTTTCAGCCAATTAAGTGGTCTATTGTGTTGGACAGCTCAGTGTGTGTTAAGGTAGATCAGGGAATAGGGCTTCAGCCTGTGCTACATGGAGTTATACTCTCTCTAGACATACATTTGCAGTTTGGATGTAGTCTTGGATTTAGCCCTCAACCTGAATGCTCAGATTTCTGCTGGGCCCAGGAGTATATTTGCTTAAAACTAATGTATCAATGATACACATTCCCATGCATGTCTTGGACTTTTAAGAAGTTTTGACTACAGTGACACATGTGTTAATTACACCTTTTTTTGGACAACTGTAATTTGCTCTATGTGGAAAATGTTGAAAAATGTTTGGAAACGTCAGCCGGTCCAAAGAGCTGT
Organism: Sceloporus undulatus; assembly: GCF_019175285.1. Lineage (NCBI taxonomy): Eukaryota > Metazoa > Chordata > Lepidosauria > Squamata > Phrynosomatidae > Sceloporus > Sceloporus undulatus. Next base: position 167,522,877 of record NC_056523.1, read on the forward strand.
TTGGTTCAGGGTCTGACCAATTTGGACATGATTTGACTTGACTCGCATTTGAATCCAAATCAAAATTCAGTAAAATATGGTACCTCCTATTGGCTTGCATTGGAAAATAAAAAGGCCCATGACATTTTGGGTTTTCTTTTTTAATAAGTGTGCAAAATGTAGAGAAACAGTAATCTCTTTAGAGAGGATTCTTCTCATTCCTTTCCTACTGGAGACTGGACAACATCATGGCTATTCCTCAGGTAAGTCCAGGAGCTTTTTGTGCTAAGCACTTTAAAATTTTACTTTAGTATTTTTAAATTCTCCTGATAAAGTTGCTGCTGTTTTTCTGCAACATGGAAGTTATCTCATATACATATGCTGCTGGTCCATTCACTCATACCAGTCATTCCACCAACCTGTTCTCTTTCGTCAGACATGTTTTGAAGCAAACAGATTGATATAGTATGGAAGATATAGTATAGTCACACCTTCCATGCAACAGCACCATAGTGCTGCTTTGGTGATGCACTCCTGGTCAGTCTTCTGCACTGCCTCACTGATGCCACCTTCCTCCCCATGCCCTACAAAGTGCATGCATGCTGTTTATTTTTTTTCTTTGCTTTTTTGCCATAATTGTACAGTTTTGACACTTCTCACTGCTGCCATTTCACTCTTCCAATTGAAATCGCACACATATTCAATGTAACTCATAATCTGTCCGCCTTGTGCACATGTTTGTGTAGTTCACCTATCTATTCCTTGGTTCACATTTATTGCTTTTATTTCATTCACTACTACTTATTTTATATTTTTATTTGGTTTTGCTGTAATTTTATAATTTCACCATGCTGGTGACCTGCCACAGCAGCACAAATGTGCAATTACAGCAAAATAATTTTAAAAATAAAATGCCAGGGAATGGGGTAAAAGCAATGTTGTTCCTATGCACCATGATGTCCTCTTTGTCCGGAAACCAGAAGTGGAGTGACTTCATGCTACTTGGGGATAGGAAGAAGGAGAAGAGGAGAAGCACAACCACTCACACCACAAGACTGTTGGAATATCAGAACTGCAGAAGCATTAAGTGATCACATCAGAAGCAACAGCTGAATGCCAGTGATAGTGGAGCCATTAACAGGTTTTTTTTCCTGTCAATGAAAAGATACAACCCAATAACAAGAGAAATGCAGTACAACAACAGGAAAGGCATGGTGTTGTGTGGTAAAGAAAGATTAAACACAGATCCAAAACAGTGCAATTGTGCAACAACCTGTTGTGTGATAAGGCCCTATATCCAGGTAACCGACACAGCGGGGAGGGAAGAGAGGATGGACAGATTGACAGACAAAAGATAGCAAGTAAAGGCAGAATAATCACACAAACTCTAATTAAAATCTAATCTAGCCTTTAAAACTAGGGCCAAGATTTGGGATGGGAGATGATACACAGACAAATAAGGAAGTGACACTGCTTAATAAAATCTCCTAACACAGCACTGAGGTCAACATAGAAACTCACTCAAATAAACAGCCAATAGAAAAGAAGGATGGGGCTGGTTCAGAAAGTACTGGGAAAGGATGGGGTTGGCTGAAGAAAGGATGGTAGGAAGAGGAAATTTTAGGAAACAAACAACTGCCACCAGAATAACAAAACTCCCCCCCCCAAAAAAAAGCATTCCTGGTGCTAATCTAACAAAAGAGCACAAAAGATTATAATACTCTTTACATGCAGTGCGCCAGAGAGTGTTGGCAGGATTCTCGGACCTGGTAGGAAAGTAGAGCTGCCCCTATGTGCAAAATCCAGCTCTTCAGCTCTCCTTGTTTCCCATCCTGGTGCTTTCTTTGCTTATAGGGTGCCAAAATTTGGAAGACAAACTGTCTGGCTCTCTCCTAATGTATTTTCATGCCCAGATCACTGAATTAGACTGAATCACAGCCCCCGTGCTTACCTAAAAGCTGATTTAAAATATGCTCTCTTCCACACAGTCTGTCCCTCACTACCACTTTCATATGGTCTCACAAATAGCTGTGAGACATATGTGCAACAACCACTTTATGTCTTGTGAATAAAAGAGCACGCCAATTTGTTATTCAGCAGAGATGCTCAGATCATCTGTTTGAACACACTGTGAGGTGGAAGTACTGTGGCATCTGTGACTGCCTTTAGTTGTTATGATGCACAGGCTGATGAAAAGCCACTAGTGCCACAACTAGTCTGTTTTGGTAAGGCACATACGCAGCTCATAGTCATTGTCTGGTCTTTGATCTTGTTCCAGGCTTTACTGCTTATTTTTACATAGCAAACACTTGATGACAAAAAAGGGCAGACTAGAAGCATGCATGACAACTATGTTTCTAGGGCTGGTAGGGTAGGCAGCTATGAGGTCTCACCTCCCTTTCACCAGTGGGAAGGTGAAGGCTCCAATGTTGTGGGCTGGTAAATCTGCCTTGGATTTTATTCTGAAATGTAAGGGAGTTATCCAAGGTGCTGAACCTGTTTGGTGGACAGGGTACACCTTTGCTACCTTCATTCATGTTCAGAGAAAAATTTGCCCTAACTGACATGGGAGCCACCAATCTCTGCTGCCTTGGAAATTTTACAGAGCAGTTTTAGCCCATTCATCCTTGTGACAGACAAAGATAGATTTTTAGACTGGCTCTCAGTCTCACCTTGAATAAAAAGCCCTGCTTTTCTTCTTTCCTCAACATTTTCTCCTATTTAACTGCATCAGACACCTGCTTTGTGTCAGAGGTCTAGGGACCCAGTGCTTACTCTAGTGTCCAAACATACTGAATAATAAGTTATACAGACCTTCTTAGTGCTTACATAAAAACAAACTGTAACTTTTATTGACATAACAAATATAAGATGTCTTAATTTATTTCCAGCTCAATACCCCTTTTGTTATATCAAGTGTCAGCTCACTCGTTGTTGTGAGCCTTCAAGTTATTTCCGATTTATGGCAACCCTATCATTGGGTTTTCTTGGCAAGTTTGGTTCAGAAGAGGTTTGCTATTGCCTTACCTTGAGGCTGAGAGCATGTGACTTGCCCTAGGACAGGAAGTGGGTTTCATGGATGAGCTGGGAATGTGGTCTCCAGGGTCATAGTCCAACACTCCAACACTGCACTGGCTCTGGATATATATATATATATATATATATATATATATACACACACACACACATACATACACACACACACATACACACATTTCTTCTTAAGGGACTACTTTGTATTTTATCACATCATCACACACAACCCCAGACCCTTCCTTCTGAGCATGCTGGCTTCACTTAAACCTCTGTCTCTAAGGTTTCTCTCTGCCATTTCAGGCTGCATCTGCACTACTGAAATAATTCAGGTTGACATCACTTTAACTGCCATGGCACTGCTATGGAATTTTGAGAATTGTAGTTTTGTGAGACATTTAGCTTTCTCTGTCAAAGCACTCTGGTGCTACCACAAACTACAATCCCTAGAATTGCACAGCAATGAGTCATGGCAGTTAAAGTGGTGTTAACTTGGATTATTTCAGCAGTGTGGATGCAGCCTAAGGCAGGAGGGTCTAGCGTGTGGTGGGATTCCTTCTCCACTAGCACAGAGGATCATGGTCCCAGGACTGCCTAGATGAGGAGAAACCTGAGTGTCGACTATTTTTCCGCCAGCAGCTGAAACATAAAAAGAAGTGTGGGATGGTTTGACTAGGCTGGCTTTTGTTCCATTGGAACTAGCATAGATATATAGATCTACCTGGCTGAACAACCGGTAAAATTGCCTGCATCCACCTTCTTTCAGGCTGACACATATCAACAGGGCAGAGAATAAGACTTTCAATCTGCCCTGTCACAAGGCATGCTTAAGAATTGTTCTTATGTTCAATATAGTTCAAGACACCTAATACCTATATTGTATGCATTGTACTACTATACTGCTTTATTTTTACCCTGCCTTTCTGCAAAAATTGGGACTCAAGGTGGCTAGCAAGATTGTTAAAAATACAAGTAAAAGCACAGCTAGGTAAAAACATACAAAGATGCTGTTCAAAATGGCATTCAGATACCTATAAATTTAATGCCATGTGAACACACTGATTTAAAAACAAAGGATATAAGTACATTACTAGAAAACATTAAGGGGAAAAAATTCTTATAAAACAGTAAGTTCAGAAAGGTCTATTGAAATGGGGATTGGGGGGAGTCTTTGCCTGCCAACAAAAGGCTAGCAAGGAGGGAGCCAGTCTAGTTTCCCTGGGAAAGGAGTTCCAGACACTGAGAACAGCTGTCTGGTTATTTTTTGGGAGACTTTGGCCCTTTCTGCAAATAAAGCATCCTTCCCCAGTTCCCACAAGAAGTAGTCCTGATGATGCAGGGCCCATTCCTTGGTTCTGGTGTGAACTGTCCAGACAGTGTCCACCCAGTTCAGTACTGAGCCCACCATAAACCCCTTCTTAAAAAAAACACAACATTTGCTCTGGATCTTCCCAGAACATCCAGAGTCCTCCATTATGACAGCAGGCAGCTGTTTACAATATACCCCATTATGTCACCCAACATTGCAACTGCTGCCACACATCACTCACCTTGAACGAGGTGCCCAGCCATGTGATCGAAGCTGGGTACCTCATTATGACCTCAGATTGAGTGACTCGCACCAGCAGCAGTGGCACTGGGTGGTACAGTGGGATGCTCATGTGAACATTCACCAGCATTGCAACAGAGTGCCCAAGGTAACAGAGAGACATCGGTGCAGCTCTGGGACCAGAATAATCCAGGCGGTTCACAGAGTATTCTGGCCCATGCAGACACCCCTAGCTCCCACTGCAAGCTGAGTTGAAGAGTTGACATGGGAAGTGGTATTGCTCCCATTCAAACTGATATTTGTATACATGAAAGCCATGTAAAAACTTGATGTGTTGTAGCATGCCCCATTCACATTCTCATTGCCCCATGTTTCAGAGTTGGATTTTGTTTGCTTTCTCAATGACAAAAAATTATCTCCTTTATTATCTACCAGTGCAATTATTTAGGGCAAAGGTAGGAATTTGGCAACCCTCTAGAGAGTTGTTGATCTGCATTTCCCACCCGGGACTATAATGGCTAGGGCTGATGGGAGGTGCACTCCAACAGTGTCAGGAGGATTGCACATATCCCATATCTGGTTTTAGATCTCAGTGGTCTGAGTCCTGTTGGGTCGTTCCAGTTACAGTAGGTCGACTAAGTCAATTTTTGGATGATTAGTCAACATGTAGGTTTAGTCAGGCCCCATTCACACTATGAAAATAATCTAGAATGAATTCAGGTTTAACCACTATTGTTCACACACATTCCAAATGAACTTGATGCACTTTGGGGGGACTGGCAAAAATCCCACTTAACCCAAGATATTTGATACCATTTCCCCTCCGACTTTTCCGGAAAGATCCACATCAGTATGCATCATCAGTAGTGTGAATAAGTTTCCAAATCTATTCAGATCGCTCTGTATTGTTCAAAGGAAGTGAAGTGGCTCCATTTTATCCCGAAGGGATGGCATGTGTGTATAACACAGGGGTTGTAATGACTCAAACAGATTTGTGAACCGAAAACAAAATGGGGACAACAAACCTGATATGCATCAATCCGGCGATCCGCATATCCTCGGGACAAAAAATGACTGTAAATGCCCCCTCAATCTGCTATAGGGGACTAACAACAACACAGAGGCTATTAATATCATTGCCATACAACAAATCAGATAAACATTGTTAAGAGCTGAATATCTACTTCCAAAAGGAAGAAGCTCCATATAAGATCCTACCATAAATGCTATTCTGCAATTTATCATCAGTAAATATAGAGTAATACAGTCAGTTAATATAACAAATGTAAAATTAATTCATAAAAATGACAATTTAGAATGGTGTGCTTGGGTCTATGTGTGTGTGGCTCTCTAAACAATCTTGCTGTACAAAGATCTAATTTGTTTTGCCTGTTATACACACACACACACACACACACACACACTAGAGTGGTGTAGTGGTTTGAGTGTTGGACTAGCACCCTGGAAATGAGGGTTATTCCCAGCTCGGCCATGAAACCCACTGGGTGACCTAGGGCAAGTCACACTTTCTCAGCCACATTTTCTCAGCAATGGCAAACCTCCTCTGAACAAATCTTGCCAAGAAAACCCTTGGATAGGGTCGCCTTAGGGTTACCATAAGTTGGAAATGACTTGAAGACACACAGCAATAACAACATATGTATGTATGTATGCATGTATGTATTTCATTTATGGTACAACATTGTGATGTACCAAGGATGCGTTTGCTATGAACATACCTTTGGATCGGGACACTGCACTATAGTGATAGTTAATTCTATAGACTTTTATGATAAGTGTAAGCCACGAGATGGGAAATTCTAAGTCTGGAGAAGCAGCTTTTTACCTCAGAAGTTTCAGATTTTAAAAGACATGCAGAAATATATTTCTCTCTTCTCATAACAACATATTTCTCCCTTATCTACCACCTCACTCACCCTCCACCTTGAAATAACCAAAGAATCCTGAGAACTCTTTCAGCTGGATCTGAAAGGGGCTTCTCTCTCCATACAGCCAACATTTTCCTCTCTGTATTGTACATATAACCCCCCTTCCACCCCCTTCTCCCTATTATGAAGGCCATCTCCTCTTCCTATCCAACCATGCCTCCTCATTCCCCCAGCATCCACCCCCCTCTCCATTAAACTGAGTTAGATTAATTGCTAACACATCTATATTCACCCATGTCCCCTCTCCTTTTGATTACCTCTTGACAGAGATTAATTGAAGATGCTGTAGAAGGTGAAGAGGCTGGCAGGATGTGTGCGCGCATGTGTGTAAGTTTGTGTATGTGTGTGAGAGAGAGGGGAGAGAGAGAGAAATGCACACACTTGCATACGGGGGCATTTAAGGACTTTTAGATTAGGAATTTGGAAACTGCTACACATCTTGATGTAAAAATTACTTTTGCAGTGAAGGAAATGTAATGTCCTGGATGCTGTGTTGGGGAGGGAGACATTTTGTGCAATGTAGCCTAACACTTAGGCAATATAAGGAGGGTATGGCAGTGTTAAGATTGTGATACTTGAACAGCTGCAGTCAAACAAATGGAAATGTTTACCATGTGGGAGGAAGCACACTGAACAATATAGCTGCACTGACATTTCTTTTCCTATCTGTTCTTCAACCAGGCATTTTCAGAAAAGGTGATGGCAGAGCCATTCTTACCATTAGGAACCGTGAAGAAACACTTCAAATGGCAGATATTAGGGATGAACAGATATCTCCTTGGAAGCCAAAATGTCAAAACTGAGGCTGTTATACTTCAGACACATCATGAGAAGGCATGACTCACTGGAAAAAAACAATAATGTGGAGGGAAGTAGAAAGAGAGGAAGGATGCATGCTAGATGGATGGACTCTATTATGGAGGTCATGAGTATGGGTTTACAGGAACTAAGCAGAACAGTGGAGGACAGCGAGTATTGGAGATATCTCATCCACAGGTTCACTAAGGGTCAAGATCAATTCAAGGGTGGTTAACAACAACAACGTACTTGCTACCCACAGGTCTTCCAATATGTATTTGATCTCTTGGTCTCTGGCCTTTCCGCTTTCTTGTTTCCTCTCTTTGGGGGGGAAATATGTAGTGGTGTTTCCCTTCTAATGACCAGGGGTGGAATAAAACTCAACTACCTGGCTTCTCTACATAGGACTTTATCACACTACCAAAAAAGACAGGAGCATAGCAATATGATCCCATCAATATTGCGCAATAACACTAAGGAGTTTATCACACGGGGCTTGGGGAATGCAACCAGAGCAGAACAGAAGGGTGCAGGAAGGGAATGGAAGGGGGAGAAGATGCAGATTATCAGCAGCTGATTTAGAAGAATGATTCTGAACAGTTCTTGAAAATTGGCTGTTGTGGGAAGGATGGGGAAAGGATTGGGGACTTCCGGAGGCGTCGGCGGCGTTCTCCCATGCAATAATATGTGTTTTTCCCCCATTCCGTTCTCTTCCTGCTCCCTTTCGTTCTGCTCTGGTCGCGATAAACTCCTAAGATTTTCACAAGACATCACGCAACATCACAGTTATTGTGCAATTATCCTGTGAATAGAGGCATTCTAGCACTGCTTTTTATTCATGGGACTAGAAGGGGCACAATTATGTCCTTTGCCTCAAGCAGCAAAATCTCTTGGGTTGACCCTGCAAAACATAACCCAGCACAGATATGTTTCTCTACATTTACAGGGAAATTCTCCCCCCTTCCATCATCTCTGCAGTCTCTATAATGCTGGAGGCTTTTTGTTCTATGCTAAGGTGCAGAATAACTAGGTGTTCTCCTTTCCAGGACATGCCCTACATTCCAGCCTGCTCTCCAGGAAGAATTTCAAAATGTCCTCCATTTTGAGCATGCCTAAATAGCATGAATTTACATTTATATTAGTGTTTTTAGCATTTATTTTGTAATGTCCTACACTTTTCTTGAATGTTCTGCCCTTTGCAATGCCTTGTCCTCCTTTGCGGTTTTGACATCTGGTCATCCTACTAGAGTAGGACCAGATCATTATATCAACCTTGTGAGAGGGGCATTTGATATACAAAGAAATTTCTTTCTCTTGTGATGGAGAATGAAAGCCAGGCAGATGGGTATCCAAACAAGAATTTATACCCCATTTAGCCACTAAAAATTAGATATGAAACAGAGGCATTCCACCACTCCCTTGGAAAAAATAGTTTCCTCTTCTTTTCCTCCTATTCCTTTCCCCCTTTGTGTAGCTTGTGTAGACTTTCTTTTGTTTAGGTTTTAAGCCTGCAGGCAGGGGCTCTCCTTTACTGATTCTATGTGAATTGTTCTGGGAGCCTTTTTGGCTGAGGAGTGGGATCCTTTTAAAATCAGAGAAACAGCAATCTCAGTGGCTCATAATAAACTACTAATATAAAATTAGTTATAATATCCTAAAATACATAGGATAAAATTATATCCAGAGACATAGTTTAAGAAAAATAAACAAGACATGGAAGTGGTTCTGGGATTTGACTAAGAAAACAGCTGATTTTTTAATCATTTTTCCAGTATTTGGAGATAGTGTGGGAGAAGGCACCCTAAGCCATCATGTTTTTGTAGTGATTTGGGTGGGTCTGAGGTTTTGCCCCCAAATTCAGCAAATAAATGGGAGTCCCATGGGGTTCAAGGGGTTCCTGGGGAGCTTGGGGGCTGGAGAACTTTGCCCACTCCAAAATTCATATTTTTGCCTATTGGTGGTGGTGGGGGGGGGGGGGGAATAGCAGTATGGCAGCCCAGCATCTTTTTGTAGGGAACGCCAGAGCCTTAGAATAGCCATCAAGATAAACACCCAGGAACCAACTGGGCACAATTCTCTGCTGAAATCTGGTGTTGATCATATGCATTGCTAAACTGATTTGGAATGGTGGCCACAGTGCTATCGAATTCAACCGGTTTCCCCCCTATTTATTTAAGACCTGCAAAAGAACAAATGTTATTCATGGCACTGAAGGAAAAAATGAACCATAATGTCATTCCCACATGTTGTGTTATTTTTGAAATGTAGCTTCCATTGGTAGCCTCATTGCTTTACAGGTAACTATAAGTCATTTATGTCTTGTTACTTCCATGGTCTGCTGTTCGTTTAATTAAAACATAGACCCTGCTTGTGGCAGCCATGAAAAGGTGCATTCCACTGCCAAGGATCATTAGGAAAGAAAATAAAAAATATAAGTGCCCATTATCACAATGGCCCACCTTCTACAACACCTAGTTAGTTACATATGCATAACTAAGTATCATCTCCTGGCCCACTCACCCACTAAACCTACTTTATCAAACATAAGCTGCACTGAGAGATGGAGATCTATTCTGCTGGCAACTGGGGTGCAGCAAGATGATGTTTCCAGCTCCCTCCAAAGGGTAAGGCTTTGGTGAGGAATTGTCATTGGAGTCCAGCTTCTGACTGCCACAGCCTCACTCACTGATGGGAGGAAAGTGGAAACATCATCCTGATGTACCCTGATCGCCAGCAGAACAGACTTCCATCTCTCAGAATGGCTGCTGCCTGGTAAAGTAGGTTTGGGAAGAAGTTGGCAATTGTGGCAGTAGTGCCACAATCAAGACTGCATAGTGAATACAGAGGAGTTACGGATCCATAACTCAGGTTACAATCCATAAATGCAATACAGAATGCCTTCTGACATCTTTATACAAATCTATGGGGCAGCCATGCCTGGAATACCAAGGGTGGTGCCGGTCAACATTTCTCAAAATGAATATTGCGGAGCTGATCTATCCAGGTTTCTGTGGCCTCAGCATATACTGATTTCTAATATCCAACTACTGATCCAATGAATATCTCACTCTCTAGCATTGTGTCTTGTTTCATTAATTTTACTATGTTGCTATGGTGTTTTGTTTGAAACCACTTTGAGAGTCATGCAGGGGAAAAGAGGAGGATATAAATCTAAGCATAAATAATGTAGAGCCTATGTGTCTCTCCCCTGCCCTTCCGCACACACCATAAAATTACATATATATATTTTATGGTAAGGGGTAGAAGAAGGTCACCCGCATCTGCCCATGGAGAAGAGAAGGAGGCCTTCCCACTAATTTAACTTTAAAAGAATAAATAAAAGCTTTCAAGAAAATTAGCAACAGGGGAAAATAGACAAACACTAAACAAGTATCGACATCTGTCAAAGAGAACATCAATATTGATTGACCAGAGAGGTAAATATTAACCAAGTCAAAGCTTAGGTCAATGCTTAACTCAAGGGACAGTAAATTTACATGTGTGGGGCACACAGTGTGTGCCTGGATGGTTCCAAGATTTAGAATATCTTCACCTTGCAGGGGAGATATATTTTGTTCAGCTGAAGAGCATGGAAGCTATGCCACCTCTGTACTCTCACTGTGGCCCATCAGTTAATGACAACGTATAGCTGGATCACTAGGCAGCTTCCAGAAGCTTAACTAATGCTTGCTGGTTGCTGAGATTTCTTTTTTAAGCTGCTCTAATTAGATCTTACTTAAATCTAGAAAGGCACCCCTTATCTTCTCTTTTGTAAGTAAGCACATTCTCAGAATCACTTAACATAAATGACATATGCCCTAATTTATAATAATTCTTCAGTAGATTATTCATTCTTAGTTTGAACACTTATCATATATTGATGGACTACATGTAATTGAGTGTGCATGTGTATTAAGAAAAAGAGCAGTGACTACATCATCCAACTGTCATTAGTTTACTTCAAGTTTATAACAGTTGCACATACTTTATTCTTGGTCAAATATTACAGTACAGTATGACTCCATATCCGCAAATTCAGTATCCATGGTTTCTTTTATCCTCTTCTGAAAAAAATTGTTATCTCTAAGCATTTCTAGGTCCTCCAGCGTGATTCTATGGCCAACGTCCAGCCAAAGCATACCAAAGAATCGTGCTAAAGGACTTAGAAATGCCTAGAACAGTGTTCTTTCTAGTCATTTCTAGGTCTTTTGGTGCAATTCCATGGTTTGTTTGGGCTGGAAGTCATTTGTCTCATTGAAAATAATAGGGTTCCCTATTATCTGAAGTTTCAGGTACCCACAGGAGATCTTAGAACATAACCCCCATGGACAGAAGGGTTGTATTGTAACCATTCAGCCTATGGCACTCTTTACTCTTCACTTTTTTTCAGTGTATGGAAAAAACAACTCTTTGTGGTTAATAATGTAATTAATGCACTGTTAGAATATGCATGTATCATATGCTTCTCAGAGTCAAGTTTCAGCTCCCCATTAAGTGTGAAAAATGCAGATTTGTTGTTGCATAATATGTCAAACAGCATTCATGTGTTGTGAGTAGGATATATATTATATGACATTATGGTCACCATCATCTACAAAGTCTTACTCTGCTTCCTTAAGTTGACATGGAGATGATGCCCAACTCTTGATGCCTATGGCAGCAGGGTACAAATTCTGGCAGGGCTTTCAGTAAAGGTCCAGTGGCACACTGTGTGCCTGCCATCTGGGGACCAGCCTGCTAAGTACTGTACAGAAAGGCCCATCAAGGCACTGAGGTAATGAAGTGGACATAGAAGCTATGAAGAGGATGAAAGTTATGAACTGCATTACTGGAGGGACTCCACACCACAATGAATTCATAGATCCAAATCATGGATTTTCAAGATATCCAAGAATGATGATCACAGATTGTAAATTGATTGTGAGCTCCTGCATGTCAGGGGGTTAAATTGGATGATCTTTGTAGTCTCTTCCAACTCTATGATTCTATTACTGTATTCTAGATATTACATTTTAGGACTACCTCTACCAGTAGCCATCCTGGCTAGGCGGTGCTTGGAGTTATCTAAACAAGTAACGTTTACAAACACTGGCGATAATAGTGTGAAACTGCATACTTAAATTTGGAGTGGTACATGTCTTTATCCTCTTTTGTACCCCAAGGCATCTTATTATATTAGGCACTTCACATGCAGTGTGTCCCCTGTGTATGTTCCAATGTATGTCATTCCAAATGAATGAAATTTTGTTACATCTTTTCCTCAAATTGTGGAAATAGAACATAATATGGGAAACAGTGGCTCTGAGACAAGCTAGTTTTTTATAGAAAGGATGCCATGCACCGCTTCTCAACTTAAATAAGGAGAGAAGAGGATGTAAGCGAGGAAAAGAAACAGTGCACATATTTCAGGGACCAGATGTATATTTCTGTGTCACAGCAATGATCTCTTTTTGCAAGGCCATGGAGGCAGGTGGACTTTGGGTCAAAGGCTTCTCTATAAAAATTTTAAAATGCGGATGGGAGGTGGGGGAAAGGAGATTTTATACAGGGATAATTCAATAGTGGCATGGCCTAAAGCAAGCACGCTCCAGAGGCTTTGTCACTCCCTTAATTACAATACAGCTGCAAAACTATACTACATACTGTAGCATCCCTTGAACTGACATATTGACCAGGTACACACTTCATTTGAAGGATGTGGAAGGCTTTGTTTGGACAGAGAAGTGAGTATGTATAATCGTTAAATTATATACTTCTCCCTGATGAACCAAGTGCTACTTGGACTCTCATCACCTGCCTCCCTGATGACTTCATCCTGATAACTGCCATGTTTCTTTCATATTTCCTGATCAGAATGGATCAGGCTGAATGACTATCTGGCAAAGGCATCAGAATTTCAAAAATCCTGAGCTACCCTGGAAGATCCTCAAGGGTGGTCTTCTGCCGACCATCTAAATCACAAGACAGCAGGGGTAGGTAGGATTTTGGGTCAGGAGAAGGATCATAATTCAGTGAAGGAGGACATGTTTCATTCCAGGGGTAGGGCACCTTTGACTCTTCAAATGTAGATATTCCAGTTGTATCTCACCATTGGCCATACCAGAGTTCCCAAACATCTGGATAGTTATGCATTCCCTAGAACTGATTAAAATAGATATGCTCCCAGTGGTAAAATATAGTAATTATGATTTTTAAATTTTAGATTTTAAATTTTAAATACAATATTTTAATTGTCTCTCACACTGAATAGCTCTTTCACAGAATACTTTAAGCAGTTAGGTAGCAGCTCAAGGTTACACTTTGTTGAAATACCTGAAGAGAGAATATACACTCATCCCCCCACATCCACTGGGGTTAGGGGCACAGGATCCCCATCAATGTAGAAAAATTGCAAATAACAAAAACACTATGTTTTTACCAAGAGAACACCTCTCTAGAAATCTCTAGGTCCTCCAGTGCAACTTTGTGGTCATCACCTGCCAGAAATGGACCACAGATTTGCTTTGGAGGAGCAACAAATGCCTAGTAGAATATTCTCTCTAGGACTCTCTAGGTCTTTCAGTGTGACTTCTGGTTAAAGTTGCCCATAGACTTGTACTGGAGGACCTAGATATTCCTTGAGAAAGCTTATTTAAAAATTTGTGAATAATCAAATCCGCAAAAGTCAAATGTGGAGGGACGAGTGTACTCTATCCTTTGCATATAGGAAGGGAGGGGAAATGAGAGAGACAGAGGGAGAGAGAGAGGAAAGAAGGGTCTGAACATGAATCTACACCCCAAGAACAGCAATTATAGGTTGAATCTCCCTGCCTGGGAGATTTCATAGAATCATAGAATCATAGAATTGTAGAGTTGGAAGAGACCACCAGGGCCATTCAGTCCAACCCCCTGCCATGCAGGAAATCGAAATCAAAGCATCCCTGACAGATGGCCATCCAGCCTCTGTTTAAAGACCTCCAAGGAAGGAGACTCTATCACCCTCCGAGGGAGTGCATTCCACTGTCGAACAGCCCTTACTGTCAGGAAGTTCCTCCTAATGTTCAGGTGGAATCTTTTTTCCTCTAGCTTGCATCCATTGTTCCGGGTCCTGTTCTCTGGAGCAGCAGAAAACAAGCTTGCTCCCTCTTCAATATGACATCCTTTCAAATATTTAAACAGGGCTATCATATCACCTCTAAACCTTCTTTTCTCCAGGCGAAACATCCCCAGCTCCCTGAGTCGTTCCTCATAAGGCAAGGTTTCCAGACCTTTCACCATTTTAGTCGCCCTCCTTTGGACACGCTCCAGTTTCTCAATGTCCTTTCTGAATTGTGGCGCCCAGAACTGGACACAATATTCTAGGTGGGGCCTGACCAAAGCAGAATACAGTGGCACTATTACTTCTCTTGATCTAGACACTATACTTCTATTGATGCAGCCTAAAATAGCATTGGCCTTTTTAGCTGCCGCATCACACTGTTCACTCATGTTCAACTTGTGGTCTACTTGGACTCCTAGATCCCTTTCACACGTAGTTTCATTCAGCCAGGTGTCACCCATCCTATATCTGTGCATTTTATTTTTCCGCCCTAAGTGCAATACCTTACATTTCTCCGTGTTGAATTTCATTTTGTTAGCTTTGGCCCAGCTTTCTAGTCTATTCAGGTCATTTTGAATCTTGATCCTGTCCTCTGGGGTATTAGCTATTCCCCCTAATTTGGTATCATCTGCAAATTTGATAAGTATGCTCCCAATTCTGTCATCCAGATCATTGATAAAGATGTTGAATAGCACTGGGCCCAGGACAGAGCCCTGTGGGAGCCCACTGGTCACTTCTCTCCAGGATGAAAAGGAGCCATTGTTGAGCACCCTTTGGGTTCGGCCGGTCAACCAATTACAGATCCATGTAACAGTTCCTTTGTCTAGCCCACATTTTACAAGCTTGTTTGCAAGAATGTCATGGGAAACCTTGTCAAAGGCCTTACTGAAATCAAGATATACTATATCCACAGCATTCCCTTCATCTACCAAGCTGGTAATTTTATCAAAGAAAGAGATCAGGTTTGTCTGGCATGACTTGTTTCTCTGAAACCCATGTTGACTTTTTGTGATTATGGCATTGCCTTCTAGATGTTCACAGACTCTCTGTTTAATGATCTGCTCCAGAATCTTTCCTAGTACTGATGTCAGACTAACTGGACGATAATTGTTGGGATCCTCTTTTTTCCCCTTTTTGAAGATGGGGACAACGTTTGCCCTCCGCCAGTCTGCTGGGATCTCTCCTGTTTTCCAGGAGTTTTCAAAGATTATTGCCAATGGCTCCGATATTACATTTGCCAGTTCTTTTAATACCCTTGGATGGAGTTCATCTGGTCCCGGAGACTTAAATTCATTTAGATTAACAAGGTGTTCCTCTACTATCTCTTTACTTATTCTGTACTGAAATGCCCCTATCCTGTCCTCTGCTCCATTATCCTCAGGTTGAGCACCCTTTGCCTTTTCTGAGAAGACGGAGGCAAAGAAGGTGTTGAGTAATTCTGCCTTTTCTCTGTCTTCTGTTAGCATTTTGCCATCTTCTCCACGCAGTGGCCCTACCGTTTCCTTCTTCTTCCTTTTGCTGCGGACATATCCAAAAAAGCCCTTTTTGTTGTTCTTAACCTCTCTAGCAAGCCTGAGTTCATTCTGCGCTTTAGCTTTTCTGACTTTACCCCTACACATGCCTGCTATTTCTTTGAATTCCTTTTTTGTGATTTCCCCCTTTTTCCATTTCTTATACATGTTCCGTTTAAAACTTGGCTCGGTTGAAAGTTCCTTAGTCATCCATCCTGGTTTCTTGAGACACCTCCCGTTTTTCTTTCTCACTGGAACTGTTTGAAATTGTGCCTTCAGTATCTCTCTTTTGAGAAACTCCCATCCGTCCTGAACTCCTTTATCTTTTAGTATTTCTGACCATGGAATCGCCCTCAATACTTCTCTAAGTTTACTGAAATCCGCTCTCCTAAAGTCTAGGATGCGTGTCTGACTATGCCTGGCTTCTCCTTTCCACTGTATTACAAACTCCAGGAGAACATGGTCACTTCCACCTAATGATCCCACCACTTGCACCCCATTAACCAAGTCATCCTTGTTGGTTAGGATCAGATCTAAAATAGCTGACCCCCTTGTTGCCTCTTCCACCTTTTGGACCATGAAATTGTCTTCCAGGCAAGTGAGGAATTTGCTAGACCTTGAGGATTTTGCTGAGTTTGACTTCCAGCAAATATCAGAATAGTTGAAGTCGCCCATCACTACTACATCTCTCTTTTCTGACTGTGTGGTCATCTGTTCTAGAAAGATATCATCCAATTCCTCAGCCTGACTTGGGGGTCTGTAGTAGACTCCCACCGTAATATCCTTGTTGTTTCCCTCCCCTTTGATTCTTATCCAGATGCTCTCCACCTGGCTTCCATGATTGATGTCCAGGATCTCTTCACTGGTGTAAATATCTCTGACATATAAGGCTATTCCTCCTCCTTTTCTGTTTGGCCTCTTTCTCTTTAAAAGGTTATACCCCTCTATTTCCACATTCCAATCATGAGACTCGTCCCACCAGGTTTCAGTGATGCCTATTATATCATATTTGCTTTGTTGTACTAGGAGTTCGAGTTCATCTTGCTTATTTCCCATGCTCTGTGCATTAGTGTAGAGACATTGCAGACCATGGTTCCCTTTTACTTGCTGCCTGTGCAAGTTTTTTTTGCCTCCCACTGTTGGGTCCTTGCACTGTTTGCCTTGTCTCCTCTATGTCAGTTTGACTATTTTCTCCAGCCTTTTCGCCTTCCTTAATATTGTCTCCCTTCCCCTCAGAACTCAGTTTAAAGCTCTCCTGATCAAGTTCTTGAGACTGTTGGCAAAAACATTTCTTCCAACTGGCGTGAGATGCAACCCGTCTGTTGCAAGAAGTCCCTCCTCATGGAACCGCAGCCCATGATCGAAGAATCCAAATCCTTCTCGGCGGCACCATCTGCGAAGCCAGTTGTTAACATCTGCTATTTTCCTCTCCCTTCCTGGACCATGCCCTTCAACTGGCAGAAGAGACGAGATGACGACCTGTACATCCATTCCTTTCAGCTTCCTACCAAGCGCCTCGTAATCCCTTTTGATGTTCTGAAGGCTGTGTCTTGCAGTATCATTAGTTCCCACGTGGACCAAAAGGAAGGGGTATTTGTCAGTAGGCTTGACCAGTCTTGTCAGCCTCTCTGTCACATCGCGGATCTTTGCACCTGGAAGACAACCCACCTCTCGAGACATCTTGTCAGGCCTACAAATCACTGCTTCTGTACCCCTCAGCAAGGAGTCCCAGAATTTATATTATTTTAATTTTGGAGTGTGTGTGGAATTCACTTTGACCTCAAGCTTACCTCCTAGGGGCACCGCCATTTCTCCAAAGCAGAGATGTCAAGTGCATTGACTCAGACTATTCTTCACCTTGGTTTAACAAAAGCCCAGGTCTTTACACCCTTTGTCTTGGTTGCAGTTAAGCCATTAAGTCCATAGCTAGAGGCTAGAAATTGTCTATATAAGCTTCAGTTTAAGCACACACCAGTGTGCTACATTCACAATACAGCTTGGCTTCATATCAGACCAAATTCTGATCTTAGCTCCCTTGGCCATTTCCCCCCACATTTCGGCGGCTGTGTCCTCTCATCATCTAAATCCACATCTGGTTCCCGGAGAAGCCTTCAGAAGTAAGTATCTCCCATAGATTTGCCTCTCTCAACTCTCATCTGATTTCCCTCCTTTACTTTCATTGAGAATTGCATGTATGCATGTGTCCATGTGCCCCTTTGCTGTGTGTTTGTTTTCCACTTTTAATAAATATTTGGACTTAATTGGAGCAGTCTGTCTCAGCGTCGTCTCTCAAGGGATTCTTCTGGACCTCTTGTAGACATCACAGGACACAGTCTAGTGAGGGTGTTGTTAGGAACCTCCCTCTCAGCAATTTGAGCTAAATTCAGAAATTCCCCTAATTAGATCCTTCCTAACATGGGCTTAACTGTTAACATGGGCTGTTTACACTGTATTTCTAGATCCCTAGAGGAGGTATGGTCACTGATATTTATCTAGCACATTAGCAATGGTGGCTGATGGCTCCTATTTCAGTGCAGGCAGTGAATCTGCCTTGGGGTTTTGTCCAAAATTTAAAGAAGTTATCCAAAGTGCTGAGCCTGTTTTGGGATTAGAGTTCAGCTCCTTGGATAGCACCTATAAAATTCAGGCTACAGAGTAGATTTACCACTTTACTGACATAGTCACTAGCTGCCATTGAACATCAGAATATTCAAAGGCTAGAATTCCATTGATGTCATACATATTCATAATCAGATAATATTAGCACTGGAAGGAGCGTCATGAGCAATCATGTTGAACCCACTGCTTATGCAGGATGTCTAGCTTGAGCAGTGGTTCTCAACCTTCCTAATGCCATGATCCTTTAATACAGTTCCTCATGTTGTAGTGACCACAACCGTGAAATTATTTTCATTGCTACTTCATAACACCATTGGAAATATGTATTTTCCAATGGTCTTAGGCAACCCCTCTGAAAGGATTGTTTGACCCCAGAGGGATTGCGACTCACAAGTTGAGAACTGCTGAGCCAGAGCTTTCCTAGCAGGGAGCTGTCCAGCCCCTTTTTGTAGACCTCCAGAAAAGGAGATCCCACCAGCTTTCTAGGCAATTGGATCCATCCTCTCCTCCTATTGCAGTGAGGCCAGACTGCCAAGTAGATGCATTTCTCAAAGGGAAAGAGCAAACGTAGTATTACTCAATGGCTTCTTAGTCATGCTCAAAATGTAAGACATTTTGAAATACCCCCCAGACAGAAAGTGAAAATGTAGGACATGTCCTGGAAAAGGAGGACACGTGGTCATCCTGCATGCAGTTGAAGCTAGGGAGGTGGGAGCATGAGACATCTTACTAGAAACTACAAGTGGGCCATTACTAAATACGAGGAAGGAGAAGGTGCTAAAGTGGGCAAGGATCAGCACCCCACCAACAAGGCAGAAGCAGCAGTGGGATTGGAGAGTAAAGGACATCATAACAGAAATAGAAAAGTGAAAGAGATTTCTCCTCATTCCTCTTTTTAACATCAGAGTAGGAGTGGCTAACAGAGCCATAATAAAATATATAATTCATGGTGTCTCTATAAGTTGACAGGTGACTTGAAGGCACATACACTTACACAGGAGTAGTAGAAGAAACCAAAGCTATCAGTTTGTGGTATGGATTTTTAGTGGAGGATTTAAACAGAGGAGACTCAAAACATACAACAGCCAGAAGTTGGAATACCCACTTTGCAAAGAACGAAAAAGAAGGAGGGAAAGGAGAGAGAATCCTGCCACATCATCACTACCCTCATTGAAGGGCATTCTCCAGACTTAAACTGAAAGATTACATGATCATCATACACACCATTAAATAGATACCACAATGTCCCACAGCACTCCTAATTACCAGTTTTAATTAGTATGAGAACAATAAGAAAGCTTTGCTTTCTCAGTTTTGGGGTTGTTGCACAAAATAAGGGTTTTTAGTTGCAAAATGTTACAAAAGAATTACAAAACTGTGACACGGGTTTGGAGATTGTTCCAAATTTTGAGGTTCATAGTAAACAAAGGGGCCATTCATACTATCTTTTAACCCGGTTTTGAAATCGATTCTTCCATGAGAAGTTCATATTGGGCCCGATTCTGTCACAATCCATGTTGAGGCTTGCACAAGGAAATGCCCCTTAGCGCGGGCTATCAAGATTTGGGCTAAAATCCATCTTTTCTGAAAAGACCCGGGTTCCGTGAAATATGAACTTGCCCTCTATCATGATCAGGGCAAATTCATGGAGGGATTAAGGTCAGAGGGCAGGCAGAGGTCAGAGCATTCCCTCCCCTCATTGGAGGGGAGGGGAGGAGGAGGAGGAGAAGGAGGAGGAGGAGGAAAGAGCCGAAGGAAAAAGGGGAATCTGGAGGAAAGGGTGACAGGAGGCAAAAAGGGGAAATCAGGGTGACTAACGGGGGCTGCAAAGGGCTATCAGAGGGAGGGTGGGGGGGAGTGGAGAAAGTGATGATGGAGGAGAAGGAGGAGGAGGAGGATGACGATGACAACGACGACGACGAAGGAGCTGTGGGAAGAAGGGAGCCATGGAGGGCATGGAGCAGGAGGAGGAGGATGAAGGAGCCAGGGCAGCTCCCAGAGGGAGGGGAGGGTCGGAAGGAAAGAGGAGGAGGAGGATTGCCAAGGGAAATTAGGCTGCAGGGCCAAGCCAGAGGAGGGATGTAGGGAAATCAGGCTGTAAAATCAGGCTTTTATTTTTGACAATTTATGTGCATGATTTTTTGGGTGACATGTCTGTGTGCTTGCTTGTGCTTTATTTCCTCTTGCTCCTGGATTATTATTATTATTATTAGCAGTAGTAGTAGTAGTGTTATATGAGAATGCTACAGTCAGAATGCTTGCGCTGCATTTCCCTTTTATTCCCAATTGATTCCATGGGTCAGTTGGAACTGACAGGTCACTCTCTCTCAACCTCAGTGGAAGGCAATGGCAAAGCTTCTCTGAAGAGAATGTAGCAGGAGAAAAGGGGTCAGTTCAGTTCAGGTCACAGACAGGGCTCGAATGGAGCTTGCATCAGGCACCTTCCCCCCTTTTTTATTTTTTAAAATTATTTTTGTCAAAATATGCGCATGTTTTGTTTTTTTTTTTGCTTGAGGCAGATATATAGATAGATAGAACATGGGTAGCTGCTGGTGGTTCACTTTCCCTTTCATTTGCTTGCTCCCAGCAAAGGGGAAATGTTACAATGGGCAAGACTTGCAAATGGAATGCTACAATTCAAATGTTACATTTGTTGCTCTTGTCAATTTGGCCAGTTGGCAAAATGATACATGTTTTTGCTACTGTCTCTTAGGAATTCAGGGGTAGCTCTGAATTGCTTTTAAGAGCAAATATATATATATATATATATATATATATATATATATATATATATATATATATATATATATATATATATATATGCGCATGGCAATTGCATCCTTCTCTGGCATTTCCGAGGTGAGGAATTTATTATTATTATTATTATTATTATTATTATTATTATTATTATTATTATTACATTCTGAGGTGGCAAGGAGGGGGGATACAGGATGCATTAGCTTGCATTTGGGGGTTGAAAATGGGGCCAAGGGCAGATCATAACCTGCACTGACCCAAATGCCCACAACACACACACACACACACACAAAAAGAGGTTTTTAAATTTGACAAAATGTGCTCATTTTGGTGCATTTTGTGCCTGGCTCTTTAAAAAAAAGGAGGGGGGGAAAGCACACTTCCAATGCTCCAAAGAGTGCTGCAAACGTCACCTATGACAATCGCTTGATTGACAACAGGCGCCTTCATGGTAAACCCCAATTTCTGAAGAAGACATTCCGGTTAAAATGCCCCTCTTCTTGTAGTGGGCACTTACTAACGGAGAGATTCGGAGCAAACCCGCCAGTGGGAACAGGGCCCAAGCTAAGAATAGGCAAGGGAAATAATTTGGGACAAGGTATCCACTGTCAATTCTGAGGAAAAGGTGGAAAATGCTTCTCAAAAAAGCACCCTACTTATAGTGGAATAAAATCCCACCTGTTTCCCTCCCTTTCCCTACATTTATTTTTTTGGCTATATATCCAGTTTTGCACACTAAGCTTCCAAGATGCCATACTGGGTAAACACCAGAGCTGGGAAGAGTGAGTGATCTTTTTAGATTATCACAATTTGCATGGCCAGTGTTTTCATCCAAAATACAGGATGAATTTTATCCCTGTGAACTAACTAATAATTATTTTTAAAAGTTACAAACAACTGCTAACCCAAAGCTCAGGATAATAAATTAAAGCCCTCTGCAGAGATAAAGGTTTGGCAGGAACACTCTTTACACACTGTGGTGTGTGTGTGTCCTCCCAGAATGATCAAGAATTTAGAGATATCTAAACCATTTCAGGAACCAAGGGCAACCGGAGTGCAGGGTCCTACCAGCCCACCTGCTGAGGCCAATGTGAAATATGCTGGTGCAGCTGAAATACTCCTGTCACTAGCATGCCCTAGTAAAAAAGACAGATGCCCGGTTGGGCAGGGAATAAATGTTTTACCTGTTATGTCAGCTGTTGGAGGCTATGATCACACAGCACCAGATGCTCTGTTATAGCCCCCAGAAGAACATTTATAGGTTTCTTTCCTAATGTTAAAAAGGAGGAATAGAGAGTGGGACTGGCCACACACAGATCTCAATGGGAACTCACCAGAAAGACATAAGAGACAGAGCTTTTCCTGGCATCACTCCAAGCAGCCTGAGCAGAGAGCCACAGCTGGACTTGAGGTGGCAATGTGGTCACAATGCTCACATCTATCCACATTTTAAAGTATCTTGCTTGTATTTTGTTTGGGTTGTTGTGGTGTTTAAAGAATTAAGATTTAAAACAACCTCTCAGTTCAAACAGTTTTGGATCCAAATGCTGAACTACAAGGTAGGGAAAGTAAGGCCTGCAGGCTGTGCTAGACTCCCATCTCTCTTTTCATTTTAGTCCACTTAAGCCCCACCCTACCAAAAGCTCCTGAAATCCCCATTTAAATCTGAATGCTGAAAAACTGACCCAAATGGTTAATTGTCACTCTGAGAGCAGCAATTTGCCTCTAAACTGCACTCCACTCTAACCTGCCCTTACAATTCCCCACAAAGATCAAGATCCAGCAAGAAAAATATATAACCCAACACTCATTGAAGAAGTCACTTTCAGGAAGTGTTTTCTACCAGTTTTTGGCTGCAAATATGGTGTGTTTGCATGTTCAGATCAGCCCTACTCATTATGACCAGATAAGAGAGTTTTAAAACACACCAACCCCTGCTATTTTCTCCCTTAAATTTGCCATCTCTCCATGAAGGAATTAAAGGGGCAGGTAGGATGATATACTCCATTAGCACCAATTAAGGTTTTTTTTTCTTTTTCTTATCTTTTTTAGTTCCTTGAAGCAGGAATTAAGAAGGCACCAAATGCGAGGTGATGTATGCTGATCTTAATCCAGATCGGGCCTCTTTGTCCTCCTTTGGAGCAAAAAAGAAATTGTGGCTATGTTTATAAGGTGGAAAACCTAAAAAACTTGCAGGCGCCAGATCCCTATGATGTAAACTCAAGTCAGTTTACTCAGATTCAAGTCATACTACATTTACTGTACTTAGACTCGACTCGGTAATAAATGACACAGTAACTCGACTTGACTTGAGACATGTATATTTTTACCATCAGATCAGGGCTGTTGATGATAGGATGACTTGGAGATCTCATTCATGGGGTTACAATAAGTCAATGTCAACTTGATAGCGATTAACAATGACAAATTGACACTGGGGACGATATCACATGACTGAAATTGGAAGTATAATCCAGTGTCATCCTGAACAGAATCATGCGTATTCACATTATTGTGCAAGAGGTTACCACACGTGATCGCTGGCAGTCCAAACACACTCCGAACGCAATCACACATCAATCCACAGTTAAATAAATTTGTTGAACTAGCAAAGTCACAAACACTGTTCCTAGGCAACTTTGCACTCAGTGCACTGTTGTTTGGTGTGATGTACATGTCTCCTTTGGTCCTGCTCCCCCCCCCCCCAAATCTGGAAGGGGAGTTCCCATGAAGCCACACTGCAATTCTGCTTCAATTTTGCCTCCACTTGTCTTTCAGCATTGCTGAGGGGGAGCTGCTGCCTACTAATTAAGAGTTAAGTAATCACATCATTGCGTGAATTTTTGAATTGACCTCACTAGCTTCTCATTAGAAATTGAGAGCCTCCCATCCCATTTGATAAACTCCAGAGAGAATGCAGCCTATCCAAGAATGAAACAATGGTACAAAGAAGCAACAGAAATAACAGAGACACACAGGGGTATCAAAAATAAAAAGGGACAAATGCAAGCAAATGGAGAACAGAGCCTGAAAGGGAGAGATTTGCCCAAAGCCACCCAGTGAGTGCTGTATCCTGACTTTAACCCAAAACTATACAGTGAGTCCACTTTGAACACACAGTGACAGCTACAATGAGACCAGAACTGTGCAGTCAGCTTGCACAAACTACTTTTGTTTTAAGGGCCCAAAAGAACAACCCAGTAACTCTCTTGCCTTTTTTTATCATTGACCTTTGGAACCATCATTAGCTGTAGCCTCCAAAATAGCTTGTGGAAAAATTCAGAAGACTCTAGTGACTTTATTCCCCTCTCCCTCCCCACTTCCCTCCTTCCCAAAGTCTCTTTACTTTTTAACATAACCCCATGTCTTCTTCCTCTCTCTTGCCCATCTGATCCCAGCTCCTTTGTTTACAAGAAGTCCAAAGATTCAGTCTCTCAGATGCCTTCCTCTGTACCTTTACTTCAGCTCATAAAAGCCAACACCCTTCTAGCAGGCAGGGGGTAAACCAGCAGTCCTGGACTCTTTCACTGAGAGGACACAAAAACTTGGTTCATAGGCCTCCGTTCCCACCCTCTGATTCATTGTTTCATTAGTAAGAAGCTAGGGCCTATAAAATACTTTTCAACCCAAACCAAAACATACATTAAATTAAAACCACATGAATAAACAGCTGTTCCTTCTGTGGGTTTTTCTTTTTTTTTAAATGTGGTGACTGTGGATTAACCCATCTTAAAACCTACAGACTGCAAATCGACACACTACACTGTTGACTTTAGCAGAGCTGTGTGATCAACTTACACCAGATGAGAGTTGGTAGCCATGAGGAATAAATAATGCTACAGGGAAAGGAACTATTGACAGTCGATGATTACAAATCCTGTAGACACCTTCGTGTGGGGACCTATTGATGAGTGAGGTTGTGATCAGCCCTTAGAACCACAGATAATCCGAGCCTCCATCTGGCTAAGAAGAGAAACAAATTCTTTGGCACTGACACCAGTGCTTTGGGTAGCTCACCTAATGGGCCATTGATAAGAGAACACATGGGAGCAAAGGAGGAGAAATCTGTGACAAGGACAATCAATCCATTTTAATGGGTATTATTAATTTGCTGCAGAAATTGAGCTTTGATGACAAGAAGGCTGACGGAGCCTCAAATTCCAGCCATCAGTCATCCTGTTCCACAAGATTTTAGCCAACCCCTCTCTCATTAATCATATCTTCAACAGCAACACAAACACTGGTGGGCGGGGGGGGGGGGAGATTGTTGCTGAAGGCAGCCAAACAACCTATGTGCTTTTTGAAGTCCAAAAATTCTGGCTACGTCCAGAGGAAAAAGAGGAGGAAGCAGCATGGAGAATAAAGATGTATGCAGATGAGATGATGAAGAAGCATTTTATTTTCAGAATTAAGAACCTTTTAAAGAATGAGAAAACCAATAGTATGAAAAACCACTGCAGCTTAGGGAATTAAATGCAGCTCATGTGAAAGAAAGAACAATACACATACATAAACATTTTTCCCCTTTGGCATCTTGCATAGATGGCATTCACTTTCCCTATAGACCTATCCCCATAGGCTCCAATGTTTCACAGGTGAAAACTGGGGCACATGTGGCCAAGCAACATCAGAGTGTGGTCAAGATGGCCACATTTATTGCACAGTTATTATATATGAGCTAAGAGAGACTGCAGTAGTTTGCTTTTGCCTGAGCTGTCTGGAAAAGGGAAGATTCTTTCCCATCCTCTCCTCTCCCCATGCTGATGTCAAGTGCAAACTCCATTTGCAGCAACTGAAGTAGGCTGAAGACAAAGGGAGAAAGTGGAAGGAGAGAGAGCAACTCGGACTTTTAAAACAGTAAAAAAATGGGAAAGAGGGTAGATTAAACAGGACGCTCCCTATCAAAATGGGAACATTTGGAATGTATGTTTCCCACCATGTTTTGACCCACTCAAGTTAGGAGGCATGAAGGGGAGTGGGCTTCAGTTTTAATGTGTGACCTTAGACAACAAAAGAGAACCAATTAATCTAAAGAAAGTCAGCTCTAGCATCACAGCTAATTGTTTGTTGATGTTTTGGAGTACCTCACTTCTTTTCACTGCTCTTTATTTCTGGATTGGATGATATCACAGCTCAAAAAGATTACTTTTGGGGCTCACAGATCCCCAGCTTCCAGCCAGAATGGCCAGTGATAAAGTGAGCTGTCAAATTCTGAGTTGTAGTCCAAAAGGTAATGCATCCAGGCTCAGGGTTAAATGAACTCTGAAGGCAGCAAGGCTCTAGTAGGAGACAAGTCAGCCAACCAGTCAGAGTTTCAACAAGGCATAATGGGATAGTGAAGGTTGTGGAGAGTCTATTATAATTTCCCAAAATTCCTAAAGTTGTTGAGTAGTTAACTATTTTTCCAGGACTGAAAATGTCTCCCTTCTAGTCTCTGTATGCTGCCGCTTTCAAAATTAATAACAATTTCATTATTTTTGGTTTTTGCTAGATTTCTATATGAAGCTTTTGTTGCTCTGCAATAGCAATAGCAGGTACATTTTTATACTGCTTATCCGTACACTTAAGCATTCTCTAAGCAGTTTTCAGTGTCTAAGCTAATTGCCCCAACAAGCTGGGTACTCATTTTAACGACCTCAGAAGGATGCCAGTCTGAGTAGATCTTGAGCCCTTGGCAGGTACTGAACTCACAACCTTGTGGCTTGTGAGCGAGTGGCTGCAGTACAGGCATTTAACCACTGCACCACCAGGCTTCTGCTCACTATCTTTTCAACTGTGCTCTTTTCTGGCCACATAATCTGGAAGGTGAAGTAGCATGAGCATGGTGGCTCTTGTAAGTGAAAGGCACATACCTATGGGCCCTAGCTGGGATGTCTGACAAAAGCAGCACCAGTACCTGGGAAAAATAAGAGAAGGACTGAAGATGTAGAGAAGAAATGCAAAAAAGATGTGACATCTGGGAAACTATCCTGATCATCCTATCAACCTGAAAGGCTACTGTTCAACAAAAAGGGTATTAAGATGCAATATATTTACTTAAGAGGTTTTCAGATACTATTTTCCACAGCAAAGAAGACTAGGCAGAAAGGATGCTCTAGGAACTGAAGTTCAATAAATTTGTGTTAAAAAATACGGCATTTGACAACAACCCAACTTATAAACAAGGAGGAGCTTCCCAAAACTGCTTAATTTTTTTTTAAAAAAACACCAGTTTTCCAAATCAGAAGTGACCTCAGGCCACTCCCAAGTTTTATTTTGTTTTATTTAGCATTTTTGTCTCTCTGTGTAATGCCAGAGCATCCTGGATCAGAAAATGGCCCACAGAACTTATCAACACCTCAGTGAAAGCATTGAAGTAAAAATGTTGTATGATAGAAATATATTTTAGCCCAGTGCATGAATTGATATAATGCATCAATAAAGGGAGACAATTGCAAATGAGCAGAAGATTGTAGGCCAACCAGGCCTACTCAACTGTCCCTTTTGGGAATAAAAAAATATCTAGAAATGATTACAATTAATATTAATAGCTACCTGTTAATAACTCCTGAAGTTCATTAAAACTAAATGAGTAAAAACTGGGGAAATGATCACTTAGACTTTAATCAGCAGCAAAGATTGCATGTTTGTGCCAGATAATGTTCCATCCAGCTGTCACTGCCAATAACAAAAGATGTTTGCAAGAAATATGGGAAACAATCTAGATTGCCTTGATTTCAGGAAACTGGAGAATAAAGACAGAATTGTGAGCAAAAATCCATTTGTAAGAGTTAAAACTACAGCCAGAAGGCCACAGCTCAGCACTTTGGGCAAGGAACAGACAACTGTGATGGCCTCAGAGACCTTTTCTATCCATCTCTGCTAAGATGTCCCAACTAAAATATTTCTGAATCATGGCATTCCTTTTCTCCATTAGGTCCAATTGGTCATCATTTACAATATTTCACAAGATGGCAAAAACTGATTTAATCTGGCTTCACCAAGTAGATAATTTTCTATTAGATCTTTGCTTTATCTTCCAAATTTGTCTCTATTTCATCATACTGTGACTTTTTTTTTTAATGTTGTGTTCTATAAATGTTTTTGTCAGCGACTTGAATAGTAAGGACTAGGCAGAGCCTGGAAACTAGCTTTTTAAGAGTATTTTGTTTTTCTTATAGTTTATTTGGTACCTCATTACATTACTCATTGGTTTGTTATTATAATATTACCTTAAATAACACTCTTTGGATAGAACTGAAAAGGATCTCCTTAAAATGCTCCCAAAAGGTAACTAAACATTTGAAAATGCTACTCATCACAGCAGAAAAAGGTACTGTCGTTCCTACTCTTTGTTTTAGTTTTGAAACATAACTTCATTATGCCCTTATAGCTTAAAAAAGAGGGAGAGCAATTTATCACAGGTAACTCCATTACTTGTGAAGTTGTTTCTTTCAAGCTTTGAGACTAGAAGGGTGGGATAAAAAAGAAAAATATTATATGTAAAAAAATGAATGAATAAAAGAGCTACGTGTTTGTGTCTTGGTTTCTAAAGTAGGAAAGCAGTAGCCAGAACAAACTGTTCAGGGGTATGTCTACATGGGCCATTTGCTGTGGTCTCCCCATACCTTTGTGTTATCCTGTTCAGACAATGCAGGGCCAAATACCTGATTTGACAGTGGACTCTCTCAACATGGGAAGAGTAATTCAGCAGCAAATCCTGGCCATCTCTGTGTTCAACTGAATTTAAAAGACTCACCAGTTGCTCAGGATTTTTCCAGAAAATCCAGAGTGATGCCAGGCAAGTATCTACTGTGTCCTCCACTGCCACCCACTGCATCCCACTGTGCCCTCCACTGCCACCTGCATGAGTTGCTCCTCTGAGTTCACAACAAGAAGCCCAGCCATGTGATCAATGCAGGGCACCTCTTTTCTGGCCTCAGAGTAACTCACAGTGGTAGCAGTGAAAGGCAGCACAGTGTGGTGCTGTGTAGACAGCCAACTGATGTCACTCCAGAACGTGCAGGTAAAGGCGGGGAATGTGGGGCAGATTTGGGGCCAGATTACTCCAGGGGAAGCCTAAATAATTACAGGGCTGTGGGTGAGCAGAAACCCTGGTTAGATGGATATCCTGATTACATGGGATTTGTAGTCATGGCTGGGTGTTTACAAATACATTCCTTCTTTAGACAGAAGGGGCATGGGTGGAGGAGGTGTGGATCACAATTTGTTGTTATGTACCTTCAAGTCAATTTTGATATGATCCTATCCTAGGGTTTTCTTGGCAAGATTTATTCAGAGGAGGTCTGCCATTGCTTTTCTCTAATGATGAGGGAGTGTGACTTGCCCAAGGTCACCCAGCAGGCTTTCATGGGATTCAAACCTGGTCTCCAGAGTCTGAGTCCAACACTCAAACCATTACATCATGCTGGCTCTCTTGGGGCCACAATACACATCTCCATTTTTTTCCTCCATACACAGGCCTGAATCCTATTGGAACATCATGCCAATGTATGAAAGCCACCTTATCGCCCAGAGAACACTGCCCTGTTGGCTCCTAACCAGCTCAGGAGCCAGCTTTTTTCTCCTCATGGGAGCCTGTAAAGTCATCCACTACCAAGTAAACAGAGCAATTGTTTCCAGGTCAGAGATTCAACAGAGATCAAGTGAAGGAAAGAGGAACATTAGCACTAAAACAAAGGGATCTTCATGCTTCACTAGTATATTACTGCTAAAGCACTTAATAGCACATTGATTATAACCCCTGAATTTTTGTTTTAAAAAAGGCTCGGTGGAAATCGGTGAAACTCAATTTCTGAAATGTTGAATTAAATTGGATCTGACAGTGGATCAGTTTGGTGGGAAGGAAGGGATGGATAGAAGGAAAGAAACTAAGGCTATTTCAGAAGAACTTGGGTGCAAACCCATGAATATTCAGGTACAAAACAGAACAAAAAGAATGGGAAAGTCTAGATGGTTTTTTAAAAAAAGAATCATATGGAGGCACCCATTGACATCTTTTGCTGGTGTTCCTTCCTGTGTCATCACAGTCCCCCTGCCCTTTTCATCCCTGTTGTCACACCACCACCTACCTGCTGCAACCTACATTGAGAGAGTTACTCAGTAGACAGGATTGTGGCCTTGGAATGTGTAAATGCCTGAACCAAGTTTTCTCACTGGTTAAGGATGGGAGACCACCAACGAATGCCAGGTGCTGCAGGCTATATTTCAGAGGAAGGTATTTGGAAAAGTATTCCTTTCCAGGTGCTGCAGGCTATATTTCAGAGGAAGGTATATGGGAAAGTGTTCCTTGCCTAAGAAATCATACAAAATTCATGGAGTCACCATAAGTTGTCAGGCAACTTGAAGGCACAGACAGACACACAAGTGGGCCTTTCAAATTATTCTAACACAGAGGCCTGCAACTTGGGGCCCTCCAGATGTTGCGGAACTGAATTGCCCATGGACACTAGCCAGTATAATCCATGGCAAGGAATAATAGGGATTATTGTTGACCAGTAACATCTGGAGGGCTACAAATACTCCATCCCTGGTGCAGCATGCATCCAATCATCTTCTCATGTACTTATTCATTAAATGTGTGCAAAATATCTTGCAGCACCTTTGAGACTAATTGTACAAAAGACATTGTAGCATGAGCTTTCGTAGATTTGGACTACTTCCTCAGATGCATAGAGTGAAATGATGCCCAAAAGGTGCTGCAAGATCCCTTTGCATATTGATATTCCAGATGATCACAGCTATGTCTCTGAATTCCACGCTTATTTATTAAGGGCATTTGTTTATCGCCTTAACCAAACAGGGCCTCAGAGGTGACATACAATGGATTTTAGTGACCCCATTTCATCCCAACCGTTCTGAAAGTTTAAGTGTGCCACAGCTGCTTCCAGCTTCCTATGCCACATGGTGTAAGCTGAAGGCATCACATATCGTTACTAATTTATCCTGAAGCACACCGAGGTCAACTAGGGTGCAACGCTCAGAGACCCGAGTGAAGAAAGTTCTTGACAGCAGCAAGAAAGGCTCTGGTTTCTGTCAGCCCTGCCTGAGGTTTCTCCTAGAGCTGCCCCAGCAGTTACTTTCAATGGAATGGTGGCTGCATGGGGTGTGATGGCACCTGGATGTCATGGTGGAGATGAGCAATGAAGCACCCTTGCCTAAAAGGAGGTAAAGTGAAAGCAAAAGTTTCACAGTCAGGAATTGTGGGTAGTGTATAAAACTAAAACAAACAAAACCTTCCTCCTCCTCATGCCCCCTCCCCCTCCTCCTCCCTTTCCTCCCCTTCCTTCTCCTTCAGTTTGATCTGGTTTCCAGCGTTTAAGGACTTTAAGAGGCGTCTCTCTTTTTTTTGGAAGGGGGTGATTTTCAAGAGACAAACATATCTTCCTACATTTGACAGATAAAAACACATGAGGCCAAGCAAAAGCAGAGTGTGATCAAGGTGGCAAAAGTTACTAATGAGGAAGAATGCCCAAGCTAGTAGAGGCTGCAGCAGTTTGCTTTTACCTGAGCAAATTTTATTTTGGCATGGATCAACACATCTTCAACAAGGAAAAGATCTATGTGGATATTCATCCATCAGTTCATAAATAATACTCTACATAAAACTGCTGACTTGCACCAATATTCCCATATACAATAGAACCTTCTTACATGACAAAAGCCAAGAGGCAGTATTCTCCTTGCATCTCTGCCTACTGCTGTAGTACTTCTGTTCTCCTTCCAGATGTAGATGGTCGTAAAAGTGTGCCTTTTGACAAATGGATTTTTCAAGAATAAGAAAAGGCATACTTTTACAACCAGCTCCCTTGGGATGAGAAAAGAAGTGCTTCAAAAGCATGCAGATAGGCAAGGACAAAGTCACTTCTTTTTCACTGCATCTCTGCTTTCTTTTATCATGCAATAAGGCTCTTAGTCACATAACACATAACTTACATCTTCTACCCCAGTCCCTCCTTCCAACATACCTTAACAGCCAACACTTGCACTGGACAAAGGTGAAATTCAGCTGCTGGTCAGGATGTAAGAAAAATCATGTTTCCACCCGACTCTCACTGGTGAGCAAGGCTGCCTCTGCTTGTCATAGCCTCGCTTGCTGGCAAGAGAGGAGTGGAAGCATTCTCCTCCTTGGGCTACAATCCAAAGCTGAATGGGCCTCCTTCACCCAATCCAGCTGCTGGCTCTTAATCTGGGCTAGAGTCGTTTTTATGCAGTCTTACAATAAAAGTCTATATAGTTTTACTGAATACAGAGCAATTATTAATCATAACTCTAAGTTGCGAGTCCGTAACTGCAATACTGAATACCAGCCCTTATTTCTATAAATTCTTGAAATCCGTAAAATTCTTTTGGTTGCCTCTCTCAAGCATGAAGAACATTAACACTATTGTTTTTTGTGGGTTTTTCAGGCTATGTGGCCATGTTCTAGTAGAGTTTCTTCCTGATGTTTCGCCAGCATCTGTGGCTGGCATCTTCAGAGAATGCTTGCCTGGAAAGGACTTGGAGATATATATATATATATATATATATATATATATATATATATATATATTGTGTGACCTGGGAAGGCAGGAGTGATTTGCATGTGCATTGTTTTGTTGCTAATGGCAGGCCTCAGAGTGGGAGGGTCTGCAAAAGAGGATTAGTGTCGGCTTGATAATGCCCATTGTCTGCTTGGAGATTTCTCATTTGCATTTGTTGCTACCAGTCCTGAAAAATAGCAAATAGCAAAATATCAAACAGGGCTATCATATCACCTCTTAACCTTCTTTTCTCCAGGCTAAACATTTCCAGCTCCCTAAGTCGTTGCTCATAGGACATGGTTTCCAGACCCTTCACCATTTTAGTTGCTCTCCTTTGGACATGCTCCAGTTTCTGAATGTCCTTTTTGAATTGTGGTGCCCAGAACTTGACACAGTATTCCAGGTGAAGCCTGACCAAAGTAGAATAGAGTGGTACTATTACTTCAATCTAGCCTCTATACTTCTATTGATGCAGCCTAGAATAACATTGGCTTTTTTAGCTGCCAGATCACACTGTTGATTCATGTTGTAGTCTACTAAGTCTCCTAGATCCCTTTCACATGTACTGTTGTCAAACACTCATATTTTAACCATTGGTAAAAATGTATTTATTCTTGCTTGCTGTGTCACCACAAATAGCCTTATCACACAGGGCTCTTTTCCTCTGTAATTCCCTAGCATACAAAAATTGGGGTAGCACCTTTGGTCCCAGTCTGGAATTGGAGGGCCTGTTAGCACCCAAACCTCATTGCACTGCCTTTGCTGCCTTCACCATTTCTGCTTTCCCTCCCTCCTTTACACTATTCCCAGGAAAAGCCACATGGCTGCTTGTGAGGGGAAGGCAGTAAGAAAGCTTTAGGAAAGAGTCAGTGAAAGGGAGGGAGGAAAAGAAGAAAGTGTATGTGAGAGAAAGAGGGAGAGTAGCATAGCAGCAACAGAAGAGGTCTCTGGAAGGGGCCTGGATTGCCAAACAAAATTGGCAGGAAAACACTACTGAATATTTGCACTGCAAATCATACATGGCAGCAGTGCTATGAAGGCCATTAACACATTTTTCATGTGAGTAAAATGATTCACTTTTACTACGGTCTCCCATGGTTCAACCACACAACAACAACAACATTCTGCAGGAGGGAGGAACTGAACCTGTGGTTATCATGTTATCATGCCACTTTGATGGCTGTGTGTGATAAGGACCAAAGCTTCATCAAGTGCCACACAGTACAGAGATCAATTCTGAAGTGTCCTACTTTACACAGGGCATTCCCCTATTTGAAGATGTCCTTACTTTGAAAGGGGTACCGCCAACATCTGATTTAAAAATAAGGAAGCTTAAAGAAGGGAGAGCAGAAACTGACCTTGCTGTTGCCCATCACCAATTAGGAGCCTGATAGCATATGGAGTAGGCAGGCCCTGTGGTTATCGTTGCTATAATGTACTACATTCCTATTTAAATTGTAATAATCATTTTTCAGTTAGCATTTATAGATACTGTAAATTAACAAAAGCAAATATTTGAAGTGTATGATGCATTGCTACTTTCTTGCAATCCAAACGTTACCCCTCTGATTATTTAATACATATTATTCCATGATTCCATCTGGCCAAATGAATAAACCTCAAAGAAAAAGGACCAAGTTGGCACATATCATGCAGGGATGAACAATTTCAGGGGAAATGAGAAATTACTTCAGTGTCCTCCAGCATCAACCTGCTGTCAGGATAAAGACAAAAGGAGGGTTCCAGTCATCTTCCGTGAAGCTGAAAACAAGGCAAAGACAGTTTGGCATTGGTAACAAACTTGGACTTCTGCCCTAAGAAGACATTTCTATGTTCTACTGCCCTAGGTTATGAATGGAATTGTATGTTGTACACAGATCGGTTAGCAAGCAGCCTGACTCTATGAAGATTATCGCACCGGGGTTAAAATGTTCCCTGGTGTGTTCTAACGTGCACGCACGGGGTGCGCACGGAGCGTGATGGGAACCTGATGGGGCCCAGAACGCTAGTTTACTGCACAGCAGAACGCCGCCGCCACCGAGCATTCCCATTGGGTTACCATTGGGTTCCAGGGGACGCCATTTCTGGAGATGGTTTCAAAGCATCCCCAGAAATGGCGTCCCCTGGAACCCGATGGGAACCTGAAGGGAACGCTCGGTGGCGGTGGTGGCATTCCGCTGTGCAGTAAACTAGCGTTCTGGGCCCCATCGGATTCCCATCATGTTCCGTGCACGCCCCCGCGCATGCACGTTATAATGCACCAGGGAACGTTTTAACCCCGGTGTGATAACCTTCTTTGTGTTGGGTTGACTGGCTGTCAATCCTAGCAGATCTCACTCTGGCTTGGTTTTCCTCAGTTAACTTTTTCCTCACTCTGAAGGGCCTTGTTTTCTCATCTCATTCTCTACTTCATCCTGCCACTTGTCCTGCACATATCTTATAACTCATCTCAGATCTTTATCTCCCTTCTTAGAACCTTATCACACTCACTTTTGCCCCCGATCTGGGCATAGGCAGGGGACGCATGTGGCCGAGGGATAACGCATTTTATTGCATGCTGCACTGTCCCCAAGGCAGCACCATGCCATCGCCCATCACCAAGCCATCCCCAATCAGGGCTCAGCCATGTGATTTTGCTCCGCTGGAAATCCTCCGTCTTTCAAAATTCACACTCCTGAGTTCTGATTGGGGATGGCTTGGTGCCAGGCAATGGCATGGGGCCATCTTGGGGACAGTGTGGCATGTGCCCAGATTGGGGGCAAAAGTGAGTGCTATAAGCTCCTTAGTTCTGGTTATTGAATTATACAATAAAGTCCAGATTTATTTACCTCAGAGTAGTTGAATGTGAGGTAACTGAATATCCAGAATATCCAGACATTGGGATAGTTAAGCAGTAACAGAAATGAACATTTGTATGTGGATGCATGTGACTTCCCTCTTACACCAAATGTCTGTTAGGTATCTACTGTGAACTGGTACCAAGCTGATGTATTGCTAATTCACAGTTGTCCTCTGTACAATATAATGCATGTCTTATCTGTAGGTTACTCAGACTGCCCACTCTTGCTAGCTTACCTGACCCAAACACAGCAGCAACACCAAAATTGTTGATATTATACCAACATCCTAGATGAGCTGGAGAGTCTTCTTTGTTCCACCTTTTGGGCTGTTCCAGCAAGATCTCCACACCTCCATCCCCACTCAGGCCTCAAACATTTTGGAACATTGCTAGATTTGCAGCTCAGAATTTGCAGCCAGGCATCCCTTTTGTGAATCAGGGAATTGTGTGCTGTTGTCTTCCAATCTTCAGCTTACTGCAAAGCTATTTCCACACACACCCTTCAGTTGGAAAGAACATCCTCTCTTACAATAGCCCCCAAAACTTTCTCTCACCCTGGCAAAGTGCACAACACCAACAAGAAAAGTAAGTGAGTAAGTTGCCTTCCTTATTTCCATTTGACAGAACAATCTCATGTTTGCCTTTAAAATGAAAATAGGGGGGGAGGGGGGGCACAACCCGAAAGTTGCATGTCTAATGCAAACCAAATCTGAGCTGAGATGCTGGTAGAGGATAAAAGGGCCACAGCCGTGTTTTGCTGCCGTTTGAAAGTGTAGGCCCTTATTGCTGGTGACATTTGAATTTGGCGTTTGAAATGTTTCAGTTCTTTGTTTTGACACATTGATGTTTGAAGCAACTGGGGAAGGGAGTTAACTTTCCCTCCTATAATTGCTGCCAGATTGAGACCCTTCCCCCTCCACCCCACCCCCAGCCCCCCAGGGGATCCTGTCATAGGCTCAGCAGAGGTCATTAGCAAGTGATGCAGGAGAGCAGTGTTCTTCTGATACACTTTTGCAAGCGGGGACAGGAAGGAGGAATAAAGAGGCTCAGAATCTTTTGATTCATAGTTTACATGCATTTGGATCTTGGTAGACCCATGAAACAGTGCTAGTAGCCTGTTAGGCAGAGATACAATTCTTGCATCAGGTTCCAAGAACCAGAAGCTACAAGTAAGGAAGTTTTCATGCACTTACAATCCAGTTCAAGGCAGGCAGAATCTGCACACAGTCCATTGGTGCCATCACAGCTAGACATCAGGGTAAGAGTCCAGGACACTATTCAGTAGAATAATAATAAATAATAATAAAATTTTATTTGTATACTGCTTTTCCACTGATCAAAGCGGTTTAACAACATATAAAACTTACAATATAAAAGCCATCAATACATTAAAAACACAGTAAACAGTAAACCATATCTCATGCCAACTCAGCAGTGCTGTCGGAGGGGGGGGGGAGCGTTCAGGAGTCAGGGGTATGCCTGCTCGAAGAGGTACGTTTTCAGCCCATTCTTAAATTGGACTAAGGAGGTGGCCGAGTGGAGCTCACCAGGGAGCGAGTTCCAGAGCTTGGGGGCCGAGGTAGAAAAGGCCCTCCTGGTGGTGACAGACAATCTAGCCTCAGGAACTCTTAACATATGCTTCCCGACTGATCTGAGTGTGCGGGGCGGATTATATGGAGAGAGGCGGTCCTCCAAGTACCCTGGGCCCAAGCCATTTAGGGCTTTATAGGTAATAACCAACACCTTGTATTGCGCCCGGAAGCGAATAGGCAGCCAATGAAGGTCTTTTAAGACCGGTGTTATGTGACTGGTCCTAGGTGTATTAGTGACCAGTCTTGCCGCCATATTCTGCACCAATTGCAGCTTCCGGGTATGGTACAAGGGTTGCCCCATGTAGAGCGCATTGCAGAAATCCAAACGAGAGGTTACCAGAGTATGTACTACTGTTTCTAGGTCCCCCCAGCTCAGGTAGGGACGCAGCTGGCGTATCAGCCGAAGCTGATAACAGGTGCTCCTGACCGTCGCATCCACCTGTGAAGTAAGGTGGAGCGACGAGTCAAGAAGCACCCCCAGACTGCGTACTGAGTCCTTCACGGGAAGCGTGATCCCATTCAGGACAGGTGGAAATACCGCCATCCCTGGGCCTGGAGAACCTATCACGAGTACTTCCGTTTTCTCTGGATTCAGGCTGAGTCTGTTTTCCCTCATCCAGCCCATTACCGACTCCAGACAGACAACAAGAGGAGAGATGCCATCCTTGGTCCCCCAATTATGGTAGCAGGGTTGGCTTATCACAATTTGAAGTAAGAGAAGTAAGTACTGCAAGAGAAGTAAGTACTGCAAGAAAGGAAATTATGAAGAACACCCTGAATCAAATTAAGTGTGAGTTTCTGGAAAGTGGTTTTTGTGTATATGTGTGTGAAAATTCTGTTTTTCACACAAAAACACTTTTTTTGCAAAACAAGTTTAATTTATTTATTTAATATGCATCTTGCTTTTCCTCCCCTATGCGACCCAAAGTAATGCACACTGAATGTGAAAATAGCTAAAACAATCTGAATACAAAAATTTAAAATGTATTAATCAACAATCCTTTTAAAACCATAAATTTAGAAGTTAAAAACTGCTACTTGTTAAAACCAGCATGTCCATTGCACTTCTCCAACCAGTTGAAAGTTGAAAGCCTGTTTAAATAAGAAGGTCTTTGTCTGCTGGCGAAAGAGAGCAGAGGGGGGATTAACAAAGCCTCTCTCAGAAGAGAGCCCTATAGGCGGAAAGCAGCCACCAAGAAGGCTCTCTCCCAAGTCTTCACCAGACCTATCCGTAACGGTAGCAGGACCATGAGAAAGCTGAAGATCTTAAAACTCAGGTAGGCTCATATAGGGAAATGTGATGTTTCAGATAGTTTGGACCCAAGCCATATAGATAGGACCACCACCACCCCAAATATTTGTTGGAGGGTTTTTTTGCATTCTCTTTCCCCCCCTTTAGGAAGAAAGGGGGTTACTGCATGCAAACTTCTCTCCCCCCCCCCCCCCCACTTTCATTCAAACTACCCATATGACTTAGGTTACTCCCTCTTTGGGACTAACAGTCATTTTTTCTCTCTGAAAGATTTTCAACTGAACTGCATGTTTTCCATCTTCCTCCTTTCTCAACTTTCTTTGGAAAGATGCTGAGATAAAAAATTCTTTTTACCTGATAAATTCACTAGCTAGATTAGAATATAGCCTTTATGTATATATAGATTAAAGCCATTAGTAAGCTTTTGTTTGAACTACAAACTACTTTTGTTGTTTTTGGAGTCAGTCTCAGTTCTTAGGGAAGCATAGTTAGACAGAGGCGCAGTACAGACTGCCCTGAAACGGCAGCCTGCACTTGCCCATTTTACCTCTGGAGGGACGCTGCAGCCACCAAATACTGCAGCATCCCTCCACAGTAAAAAGAACCCGGAAATACCAGGTTCTTTTTACTGTGCTGGGCGGATGTCATCAATGGGCCAATGGCGCACTCAGGACGTAAGCAATGTGCAGCAATGTGCATATACTGCACGTTGCTTACGTCAAGATGGTGCCGCCCATATAGACAGGACCTAGAGTACTGTGCCTAGTTCTAGGCAACACAGTTTAAGAAAGATATTGATAAGTTGAAACACATCTGGAGGGGGAATGACCAAAATGATAGGAAACCAAGCCCTGTGAAAAATGGTTGAAGGAGTAGTTATGTCTAGAGAGAATCACAGATGAGAAGAGGATCCAAACCAATGGATTCAAATGTCAAGAAAGGAAACTCTAATTAAAGATCAGAAGAACTTTTTCATGGTTTAGCAGTAACATAAATCCTCAGAAGGTGATAGAGCCTCATTTGTTGGAGGTTTTTAAGCAGAGGTCAGATGACCACTTTTAAGAGATGCTTTAATGGTAGATTCTTGCACTGGCAGAGGGTGAGATGGCCCTGGGGGTTCTTTTTAACTACATGAGTCTATGACTTTCCTGAGCTGGGAGGAAGAGACTATCATGGATATCACGGAAGAGGGGAGTTCTAAATTTCTTCTCCCTGCAATCTCTCACCCACACCGCAGAGAGCTCTGCATTGACAAAGAGGGAACTGGGCAACTATGTCCAGGTGGTAGCCTGTGATTGAGTGGGTCTATGTCCCTATTGCAAAAGGCAAGATGCAAAGACTTTGGGGGGGTCTCTGGACTTTATCACACCACCTCCATTCTCACTGCAGTCATGTTAATGAAGTGCATACATACAGGTGTGGGAGCACTCCCTACTACATGTCCATTCATTAGTGCTACCAGACTGTTGCTGGCCTCTTATGCTCTCTTCTGCCCTCTCCTTAACCCCATCTCCCTGCCCTATGTCCTACTCAGCATTTCTTGTATCTGTGTATATGTGTGTTGTTTTTTTAAACACAGTTCTGAAGTTATATGAATGGGGTTTAACAAACAAACAAAAGAAAGTAAAAAACAAAACCTCACAATCCCAGAACTGTCACAGGAGTAACTTACCGCACTTGAGGACAAGCGCTAAACCAGGGCTATCAGGATCTTGGAGTTTTCCATTAATGGCAAGATGCAGGCAAACTGCACTTCAGGACAAGACAGCAATGAAAGGGAAACAGGGTTGCATGATAGATATCACCAAAGCTAGTATTATCAAACTTTTATGCCAGTTTAAAAGCAGCATGTCATAAAGTCCTCAGTTTTGAGGTGTTCCAGGTATCTCAAGGTAGTGATTTCTGTCAGCTCCCAACTTCCATCACTTTTTCAAAGACTTAGGGCTTTAGGGAAAGGAAAGTCCTCAGGTGAGGCCTTGGCACCCTGGTAGTATGGATCCAAACGGCAGGTCAAATGATTCCCCAAGGGTTTATTTATTTGAGGTATTTATTAATGACTTCCATGTCAAAGGAGTGCTTAATGTCAAGGAGACACCATACATGGCAAGCAAGGTGTGTTTAATCTGGTACATCAGAGGTTTCTCTGGCCTGATATGAGAAAAACTAGATATTAACTAACTTATGGTAATTTGTTTA
This sequence comes from Sceloporus undulatus, assembly GCF_019175285.1. Taxonomy (NCBI): domain Eukaryota; kingdom Metazoa; phylum Chordata; class Lepidosauria; order Squamata; family Phrynosomatidae; genus Sceloporus; species Sceloporus undulatus. Next base: position 167,563,551 of record NC_056523.1, read on the forward strand.
TTTTTTATCATTTGTTGATTTCATTTGCATTTTTCTATTTCTTTGAGATAGCATAAATGGGATTCTGTGATTCAGGCCCAGACCTGCTGAGAGTCAGATCTGGAATTATCTCAGGTGTCTTCATTCAAACACCTAGGCTTAATCAACATGGTGTGTCTTAGGCATGACCCTTCCTCCCCATTGGGGTGTTTTCTTCTTCAAACAGCCATGTAGAAACTTGCATCAGATAATCTTAAGGTAGGAACACTGGCTATACAGAACTGCTTCAGGGAAGGAGACTAATAAATTCAGCTTCATGTTTGTAGGACTAAAGATGAAGGGTCAATTTTCCCCCTCAGGCAATTTTGTTAATGACAGATTGTTTATAAGTATGAAAAGGCAAAGGAATCAGAGGGAAGAAGTATTAGAAGCAAGTAATCTCTGCTTTTCCCTCTAAAGCTTAGACAAAAGGGGGAAATAAATATTATTTGTATTAAAAGAAAAACCATTAGAATTTGTAACATTAATTCTGAGTCAAAAATTATTAATACCAATAAAATTATTTTGTTATAGTGCTTTCTCAAAAAAAAATATAATGTTGTTGTAAAACAGGTTGCTTCAAGACATTTTTTTCATTGCTTCTCAGCCTCAGTGTGTGTAAAAGAATTGAAATTTAGACATTTAACATAAACACTCCACTGAGCAAGCTTTAAAAAACCGTTTTGCACATGAAATCCACAATGAGGTCCTGCTCAATGTGAAAACATACAGCACTGACTTTATCCCATCCAAAATAGTATTTCATGAGGTTTGGTGGAGCAAATCTGCAGATCTGCTTACCAAAGAAAATGAAAGAATTCTGTATACTTCATTTTTATCCCAGCTTCCTTCCAAAGGATTCAGGTCAGGTTTCTACCTCAAGACCTTCTTCACAACAGCTCTGTGAGTGAGCTTCATGGCTAAGTGAAACTGAATCTGGATCTGGAAAAATCAAATGTACGGTAACTCAGGACCAAATTAAGTAAATGTAAGTATGGCCCAGAACAGATCACCTGTTTATGGCAGTCTGAGGCCAATTTTAGAGTTCTGAAGCATGCAGCATTTGCATGCTCCAGAACCCTAACATGTATGGACGGTACCATCTTTACATGGCACCATCCATACATGGCGTGCATGCATGATGCAAGCACGGCGCTGTGTCCGCACCTTTGGGCTCCACACTTGTGTTGTGGATGCGTCACAGTGCGCCAGTGGCACACTGATGATGTCATCCCCGTTTGCCAAAAAACCCATTTTTTCCAGGTTCTTTTTGGTCCGGTGGGACACTGTGTGGTTTGGCTGTTGCAGCGTCCCTCCGGAGGGAAACTGGGCACCTCCAGCCCACTCTGTTGGGGCTGTCTGGAGAACTCCTATATGTGCCCTTTTAAAATACATATAATGCTCTGTTTTCTTTACCATTTCCAGTAGAAACCCAATAAATAGTTTTTTGAACAGGAGACAAAAGACTGAAACTCAGGTAAAACTTTGGATCAATAACAGGAGTGGCCAAATTAACCTGGGTACTAAAGGATTTAAGGATTAAAGACTGTTTGAAAGATTGGAAATGATTTGGTCATATGTACACAACCCAAATAAAACAATTTTCACATGGCACATGGGACAATTTTGGCTGAATCTGGGCCTTTCCACTGGCCTGAAACACATGGGCTAAATAAGGAGGCTTCCAGCTGCTTTAGAGGTTCAAATGACGCACATCCCCAAAGCAGCTAGAAGCCACTCCGGCACAATCTGGTCCTTTGGTCCAGCTGCTCTTTACCAACCATGTGCTTTGGCCCAGTGATTCAAAGCTTTAATCCATATAAAGAAGAGTTGGGATTTACTCCAGATTTGAGCTGAAAATCCAAATATTTGTGGGTGGGTAAGTACTGCATTCTATAACATTGAGGGGCAGTGGGGGTGGCGATAGTTTTTGGTGGGTGGGACTGGTTGGATCCAGCAAATCTGGTTTGCATTGTCATGTTTCTACTTCAGTGTATGCTCAGCCTTAATAGCAGTGGTGATGTGTTAGATTGGGCTATTCCCTGTTTCTTCCTGTAGGAGATATTGGTATTTATTAAGCAGAATGCATCATGCCCTAGTACAAAACAGGATAGAAATATGCAGGATACTGTGGTCAGTTTTTTTTTAAAAAATTACTTTATTGTTGCAAAGAAATATATCCAAAATAGGAAAATGGAGAGTCAAAGTTACCTAAACTTCAATATAAGAGTACCTAATGCTGACTCTCATGTGTGGATGTCAGCCATCCTGAAGCAGAAGCCTCAGGGATGCTTTCTTCCCAGACAAAGGGTTGAAACAGCCCAAGAGAATGAGCAGCAGTCTGGAAGCTGGGAAGGACTAAAATGGAAAGTGCATAAGTAATGCATTGTAGCTCTCTACAACCAGGGGCATCACTACAGGGAATTGAGGGTGCAAACCACACTGTGTGATACCTCAGAGGAGGGTGAACACCTGGGAAAGTAGTCACCCACTGAATTCCAAGACCTGCCTGACCACTCCATTCCACTAGGCTTTTCTGCCCATTGGCTGCAGCCAGGGACGTAGCCAGGGGGGAGGGTTCTTGGGGTCCGAACCCCCCCTTCCATTAAAAAAATGAATGGTGTGTGCTGCTGCGCCACCACACCCAAGCCCCATTATAATGGTGGCACTTAGTCTGGACCCCCCCCCTTCCTAAAATCCTGGCTATGTCCCTGCTGCAGCTGTTGGTGGGGTAGGATGCTGCTACCACCCAGCAGCTCCTCTGGGTCTGCTGGTCAAGTAGTAAAAAGGCTGCTGGGCAACAGCATCAGCCCACCCCCACCAGTGGCTGCTGGTAGGAAGGATCTGCCTTCCAGGTCTGTTCAGTGGGTAGGAAACTGAATCACCTCCCTTTCCTGCTGACCCAGGAAATTTGTGAAATAGATTTCACAAATGTTAATCTCTGATCTGTGTGCTGGGCGCTGTAAAATATTCACATACCAGCTCAACATGGAAGCAGGTCATATCATTGTGTGATGTATGCAATCTATTCTTCGTGACTATATTCAGTTTGGGGAAAGAGTCTCTATATATTAGGGGGACATCTTAGAGCAGTGTAATGTTTTTAGCATTTGGTTGCAGAGGGTATCAACAGAAAACGCACAGCATTTTGTTGCCAATGGTGGAACATTCATTCAGTAGCCCCTTCCATTAATTCATACAGAATGCAATAAAAATTATCACTCTTTTACAGTCTCTGGCCATTTCAGTGAAGATTGTGAACATGTTCTGAATGACTGCATCTCCACCTGGGCCAGCTCTGTCCACTGCCTCACTCTGTTGCTTTTAATAGTGCCTATAGTAATGGCCCAGTCAAGACATTTTGTTTCTCAGGTCAAAAGACAAGATTTTATTCTGCCTCCATTCACTGTGCAGAATTCACAGTTCAATCTTACTTTAAGACCAGTGGGAGTATGGTGTTCTTCATTGTACTTGAGGGCAGGAGGCTCATTTAGGAGGTCATACCACATGACACACACAGCTCTGTCCTCTAGCATCTTGCTATTACTCCTCTGTCCCCCTACATTTGCTGTTTGCAGCAGCTGCCTCACTCTGCCCTATAGTAGGGCTGGCCCTGCCTACAATCTACCAGTTGAAATGTTTGACACTGCCTTATGCCAGGGCTGCCTCTGAAGGGTTAACACCCAGAAGAAAAATATATGCTTTTTAGCTTTTTTATGCTTTTTAAACAAGTTGGGACACAGCCCTGTGTGTTGAGGATTTGCAGTTGGCTAAAAGCTCCCAGCCAAGTATCCACGTGATATTACCTTTGATCTTAGCCAAAAGACGGAGGAGGAGGAGGAGGAGGAGGAGGAGGAGGAGGAGGAGGAGGAGGAGAAGAAGAAGAAGAAGGTGGTGGTGGTGGTGGTGGTGGTGGTGGTGGTGTTCCTGTTTCCACACACATGCCATTCTTTTTCCCTTCAGATATTTCAGTGTTCACTAAGATAGGCATGCTATAAACATGTAAAATGAAGTGGTAGGAGGTCCATATTACACACAATACTCAGCCATTTGTGTTTTAAAAGGGGGAAAATAACTGCTTAGCTGCCTCCTGGTATGTGTGGGCCTCACTGACCAGTGGTTGGGGTGCAGAGGTCTGCCTAAATCCAAGTCACACAGAGATGGAGGAGCCTGTAACCTGACCCTCTCATTCCTGCCATATTTTGCACGGATCAGCCATGTGGTTATATTTTGTTTGCTCTCTCTCAAAAACAGGCAACGAAAAGCAGGGTTGGGGGGGAGGACTGCACTATGATGGGGATCCTTTTCTCATAATGAGGGAGAGAGACCAGCACAACAAAACAGATGCTTTCTCCTTAATCTGGCCTGTTCTTCTGTAAACCACCTACACAGCTTTGATGTCACCTTGACACATTCCATGTTTTTCCAATAAAGTACGTTGTATTTGGGGGCTGCCTTAAGGGAGGGGGAGTTGGCTTCATTGAAAACAGTTCTATGTGTGCTTCTTGTGAGTCAACTGGGATTTCTTTCAGGATGATCCACTGTTTCTCAAGTTTCTTAAATCATCCCCCACCCCACCCCCTGCATTATTTTACCTTTTGAATTCCCCTGATACCACCCATCTGTTCTACACCAGAGTGTAAAAAGAGATGTGTGTTGGTGGTTGCACTGCATGTAGTCTGCTGATGCCACCAAGGAGTTTGTCTTATAAAACCATGAACTCCATCTGGATGATTTTGAAACAGGCACCTATGTTAGCCTTGTTGTTGTGGGCCTTTAAGTAATTTCTGACTTATTGTGACACTAAGGTAAATCTATCATGGGGTTTTCTGGCACTGTGTAACTTGCCCAGGGTCACCCAATGGGTTTCCATGACAGAGTGGGAAATCGAACCCCAATTCCCAGAATGGTATTTGAATGCTCAAACCACTACACCACACTGGCTTTTCATGTTAGCCTACTTCACTATCAAAGGAAACAGCTAGAGAGAAATCTAGTGGCATCTTTAAAACTGAGAGCCCCTCCAGATGAGAAAATAGTTTCTGAAAGTCCCAGGTTTTGCTCCTGTACAAACGTATTTTATTTTGGAGATTCACGTGACATTTTTGTCATCCCAAAGTATTTTCTGTGAGTTTCCTGCATTACCAAGATTTTTTTATTCCTACTTCCCCGGTCAGTATAAAACCAGAATGGACAACTATGGAAGAGTAGGGGCTCACATTGGGCTTCCAGGAAGACTTTGGAAGGTTGCACCTGCTTGTTACCCTGTCATCATGATAACAACAACAACAATTTTTGCCCCAAAATGCCCTCTAGGGAACAAGGGGGCATGTTCACCATGTTATGGGCCCTTTTGGAGGCCATTGAACATTTTTGCAAAAAAATTGGTTAAAAATCAAAGTGTGGTGGAAGTGTCCTTCCTGCACACACTTGAAGAGGATTCCAACTACATTCTTCAACTTGCAGGAATAGGGAACTATCTCAAGTTTCTCACCTTTGCAAAGTCTACAAGAACTACTAATGAAATGACCACAGAGTTCTTCCAAAACATCAGCTCAGAACACCAAACACAGTTGTACAAAGTCTACAAACCCCAAAGGGCTTTGGAGGGCATTTTGGAGCATTATAAATAAATCCATCTCCAGAGAGGTGCCCAGGGAGGCACAAAAATGGAGTTGGGGAGCCACATGCTGCTGTGGTCCACACTTTGCCTACTCCTGGTTTAAATTAACCCAGTATTTCCTGAAATGAAACATATCTTGACATGGTTGCTTATATTAGCCCAGAGCTAGCTAAAAGGGCAGCCACCAGTGAATACTGCTATTGTTTCCAGAACACAGATTCAAGAGAGATCAAGTGAGGGAAAGAGGAATGTTTGCACCCCCAAAAAAATGATCCCTATACTTAACTACTGCTATATTGCTAAAGCACTGTAACACTTTGGCTAGAATTCCTGAAGAATAATTAAAAAGATCTCAGTGGAAATTGGTGAAAGCCAATTTCTGAAATATTGCCTGACCAGCTGTTACACATGATCAGTGTGAAAGGGAGAAGAAGGAGAACCTAGGATGTTACAAGAAAATGTCTGGATGCAGAATCATCCATTTGTTGTTGTTGTTAACCACCCTCAAGTTGCTGTCACCCCATGGTGACCCTGTGGATGAGATATCTCCAAGAATGTCCTCCATTGCTCTGTCCAGCTTCTATAAACTCATATCCGTGACCTCCCTAATAGAGTCCACACATTTAGCATGCGGCCTTCCTCTCCTCCTACTTCCCTCCACCTTTCCTAACATTATTGTTTTTTTCCAATGAGTCATGCCTTCATTATTATTATTATTATTATTATTATTATGCTTTATTTATATAGCGCTGTAGATTTGCACAGCGCTGTACATACAAACAATAAAATACACTGCTCCCTCGGGTTACGAAATTAATTCGTTCCGCGGCCGCTTTCGTAACCCGAAAAGCCTTCGTAAGCCGAAATGCCATAGGCGCTAATGGGGAAAAGCCGCGATTCCGTGCGAAAAAGCCGAAAAAAGCACCAAAAATTTTTTCGTAACCTGAAAAACATTCGTAACCCGGAACAATTATTTCCTATGGGATTTTTTCGTATCCCGGAAATTTCGTAACCTGGGTATTTCGTATCCCGAGGTACCACTGTAGATAAAAGTAAACCTGCCCATGTTGTACAATCTAAGAAATAATAGCTTAATACATATAAATAATACATAACAATACAAGAAAGGCTTCAATAAAACAGGCAACAAATTAAAGATGTCAAATAGCAAATAACAGTCACACAATGCCTGGGAATGCTTCTCTGAAAAGGATGGTCTTCAACTCAGTTTTGAAACTAATTAAAGAAGTGATGAGCCATGTTCGTGGGGGAAGGAGGTTCCAGGAGTGAGAGACAGCAAGTGAAAAGGGACGAATCCGGGACGGGGCCGAGAAAATCCTGGGTTGGGACAGCAGACTTTGACTACTAGAATGGAGGGCCTGAGCAGGAAGGTGAGGAAAAAGAAGGTCTGATAAATAAGGAGGGGCCAGCCCATGGAGGGCTTTAAAAGTCAGCAACAGGAGCTTATACTGAATACGGAAGGGGAAGGGGAGCCAGTGAAAGGATAATAATAAAGGAGAGATATGGGTGGAGCAGTGGGCAGATGTAATAATGCGTGCAGCTGAATGCTGGACAGAAATTAAAGGATGGAAGTGAGAGAGAGAAAGTCCTGCCAGAAGGAAGTTACAATAGTTTAGTCGTGAGATGGTCAGAGTGTGGACCAGAGTCTTGGCAGTAGAGGCTAAAAGAAATGGATGGATTTTTGCAATATTGTAGAGAAAGAATCTACAGACCTTGACTGTGGCCTGGATCTGGGGGATACACGCCAGAGAAGAATCAAAAATGAAACCAAGACTGCGGGCTTCCTGGACCAGTCGAATAGAGAGGTCATCAACAGAAACAGAAAATCTACTTCTCATGATTTGTCCAAAGTACGACAGCCTCAGTTTTGTCATCTTGGTTTTTAAGGAGCTTTCTGGCTTGATCTGCTCCAAGACACATTTGTCTGCCATTTTGGCCATTCATTAAATCCTCAACACTCTTCCCCAGCACCACATCCCAGATGAGTTGATTTTCTTCCTGTCCGCTTTCAGTATTATCCACCTCTAACATCTGTACATGGTGATGGGAAATACCCTGTCACTTTCATTATTATTCACCTCTAACATCTGTACATGGTGATGGGAAATACAATGGCTTATATGATTCTAACTTTTGTGCTCAGTTGTATAGCGTTGCATTTTAGGATCATTTCTAGTTCTTTTTTAACCATTAACCATTTACTATTTCTATTTCTTCATTGTCTAGGTTGAATTTATGTAGATTCTCCACAGGTAAAATCAAAATTTAAAAAACTGGAAAGTCTCAATACTCCCAGGGACCTTCCCCCTTCTGGATGATGTCTAACTGATTTATTTTAGCATGAATTTTTGTGCATTCCAATCTCATTTCTTCTGATGGGGTGCTATATTCATGCCACAGATATTTAAGTACCATTACATAGCCTTGGGGTGTGGTAATGGGATAAAGGAAGGTGCAAATTGTCAAACTGGCTACAAATCTTTAAAGGGTTGTGTAAAATGTTACACTGGAGCAAGTATCCTTGGACTGGCTTGGGCCCGAGTTACTTGAGGGAGCGCCTCTCCCTACATAATCCGCCCCGCACACTCAGAACAACAGGCAAATATCTATTGGAATATCCTAGGGTGAGATTGTCTGCAACTCACCAACAAGCATTTACATCTACTGCTCCTGCATGCTGGAACGGATTCCCTGAGGAGATCTGTCTCAGTTCTTCCTTGGAAGCCTTTAAGAAAGCGTTGAAGACTCACCTATTCCGTTTGGCATATCCCCCTGATCCTTCAGAGAGATAATTATCCTCCTACCCTACCATCCTCCAAAGTTATGAGTATCTGTGATGTTAATTTGTAATTATGAGATTGTAAGATGTGAGATTGTGAGTTTTTAATATGTTTTTATAGGATGTTTTTATACGAGGTTTTTAGTGGAATGTTTTTATTGTATATTATGCTGTAATACAATGTGTTTACATCTGTATTCACCTGTGAACCGCTTTGATCTCCAAGGAAAAGCAGCATAAAAATAAAGATTTATTATATTATTATTATTACTGCCCCTCGGCTGCCAGTCAAGGGTGGGGCATCTGTCTTGGGGCCAGTCCTTGCCCTAACCTCCCACATCAACAGCTGGGATGAAAGGAATGACACAGCTTGTGTGTTTAGCCCAAGCTATGCCACCACTACTGCCATGAGAAGCCCTGTGGCCACCATTTGACCTTATTGATACAGAAAAGTAAGGAGGAAGGTTTCTTGCTAACAATCCTGCAAAGTTGCAGTAATTTCACTTGTTGCTCTGGCCCTGCCTACTTTTTCCCTGGCTCTACCCATAACAAGATGCAACTTCTCATTTGCCATTCTGGCCCCACTCACTTTGACACTGCCCACTTCTCCATGATTAGGAATAAACTTCAACAGATTTTTTTTCCTGGGAGTCAGCAGTTCAAAGGAAAAAAAGCTTGCTCACCCTGGCAGTACAGCTTTGTGCCCGAATGCTTGGGGACAAGAGGTATGAATGAATCCCCTAAGTGCAAAACTATGCTGCCAAAGTACTCTATTACAGAGCCAGTGAGAGGGACTTTCTTCCTTTGAAAAGCTGTTCATATATCCTGTTAGCCTAAAAGTGAAGGGCATTGGGGATCCTCACCCATAATGCCAGCATCTCCTTCAAATTTGGGAAAATTATAGCTTAAACAAGACCTGCAAGAGGAGGATAACTATGGGGATCTCTTCACCTATGTATAGTGGTAATAATTGCAAAGAGTGCTCTAGTTTCAGTAAATAAAGTACAGTCATCCCTCCATATTTGTGGGTTTGATATTTGCGGATTTGATTATTCACATTTCATTAATATGTTCTCTCTAGGAATCTCTAGGTCAGTGATGGCGAACCTATGGCACGCATGCCAGAGGTGGCATTCAGAGCCCTGTCTGTGGGCACACATGCTGTAGCCCTAGCACAGAGTTTGCCTGAGTTTCTTACTAGAAAGCCAGAGGGACGTGGCACTTTGCAATAAATAAGTGGGGTCTGGGTTGCAGTTTGGGCACTTGGTCTGTAAAAGGTTCACCATCACTGCTCTAGGTCCTCCAGTGCAACTCTGTGGTCAACTTTAACTAAAAGTTGCACTGAAAGACCATTTGTAGCTACTCCAGTGCCATTCTTTGGTCAGTGTATGTTGGACATTGACCACAGAGTTGCACTGGAGGACCTAGAGATTCCTAGAGAGGTGTCCTCTCCGCTAAAAAGTGTTTTTGTTATTTGAGGTTTTTCCATATTCACGGGGGTCTTGTTCCTCTAACCCTAGCGAATATGGAGGGACAACTGTATTTTATTTAGAAATGAGCAAGGGTGCACGCAGACATAAAAGAACCAAGATAATTCTTAAGAAACATACAAGGGTATCAGAACAAAAAGTAAGAAAGGTTGACTAGAAGGCAGTACAGGGTTGAGGAGGCAATAATTACCAGTCCTGAAGAGAGAGAGATCTTGGAGAATGCAGAGTGGCTCAGAACACATCTGAGGGTTACACAGAAGGGTCCTGATCTGTGAACAGGGCCCTGGTCTGTGAACAAAATTGCTAGGATTGGGGCGGATATTTATACCCCATTGCATATTCTCAGCGGGTGCATTGTATGATATTTGGTGTGACAAAAGCCATGATGTCTTTCTCAAGATCCTGACAAGAGGGTCTGGAAAGGCTTGATGGCCTTAACACTGAAGTGACAGTACATTGATTAGATCTGAGACAATCCTTTGATGACTGGGTATGAAGGGGAATGTAGGATCATCATCAGAAGGTGAAGTAAAGGCAGTCTTCTGTACTCCTCCTTAACAGCACTTTCCTACCCTATGCCCTAGCCAATGTGCCTTTTATTTTTATTTGTAACACAATTGCAGAGTTATGTTAATGCGATTTCGTGAGAAAAGGAGAAAAGTGAAACCGTCTGCTTGAGAATAGTGAGAGGGATAGGGAGAGGGGGTGAGGAGGAGAATCATGCTCACTGACACCTCGTCACTGCCCAATATCAGAACTACAGTAGGAGGAACTTATTGTACTTGTGAAGTAATGTGAAAGCAGCACAACTCAGAGCTTATTGATGGGTTTTCCTGCCAATGCAAAGGGATGCTAAAGCAAATGTTTAATGGCAAAGCACTGATGAGACAGAGATGATATTGTGTTATAAGTATGGCCAAAGATGCTACTCTCCAACTTTAACTGCAATTTAAAAGCCTTGTGTAATCATCGCCATCATCTGCCATGCATTTCAGCTTTCTCAAAACAGGTTGTAATTTATGTCTTGCAGAGGATGACATGATATTAAACCAAGGGATGTACATTCCACACCCTGCCCCAACTCTAGATAAACCTAAAAGGCTGCCTTATAAGAGAAAGATTATTTCTCTATCTAGCCAAGAGTGCCCACTCCAGTTCTCACACAAAAGAAAATCTTTCCCCATAATCACCTATCTGATCCTTTCAGCTGGAAAATCCAAGGATTTGACCTGGATCTCTTGCAGGCTGCAGTCTTAAATCTAAATCATCCTATAGCTCACATTCAGAGAGCCAACTGAGGGATATCCCATATATTATAAGATAGCAAATCTGCTTTTTCATTGAGTGCATACTCTTTAGCAATCCAGGGATCTCTCAGGAATGCCAATGCATGAGGTATGTGTTTCCAAATATGTCAATCCATCTTCTTGCTCCTGAACTATCTAGTGATGGGAGGGGAGGCCAATTCTGTGGTAGAGCAGCTGCCCCATCCCAGATTCTGCTGAAGTGGATTTTCCCCTCCATTACATGTGTGTGTATATGTTTCCAGAGCTTGAGAAAATTATCCTTTTTAAACTACAGTTCCTAGATTTCCCCAGTCACAGCAGTTGGCAGTTTCTGGGTCCAAAAGGGTAAATTTTCTGAGCTCTGAAAGTAATATAAATTACTATCTAAAGAGAGTCTTTAGATGAAGTAAAACCATTAGGTCCTCCAAAGTCTGAAACAACACAACTTAATCTATTGTAAGAGGAGGTCTTCATAACTGTGCAAGAAGAATCGGGACACCTTCTCTTAAAAGAGATATTCTTTTCAGACAGGGAGCATGCCTCTTTTAAATGTTAGTTCCAGGATCAAGAGAAAAGGGAAATTCAGTGGCTATTCCACGGTTAGGAAAACCATTATTCTTGGTAACCCCCCTAAATTAAAACTTAATATTTTATGTAAGGTGTATTAGATATTTCTGTTCAACTGACTTTTTATTTTCATGGTTTAGACTTTAAAAATAAAAGCATTCCATATATATGGTTGTTGTGCGCCTTCAGATCATTTCTGACTTATGGCAACCCTAAGGAGAACCTCTCATGGGTTGTTTTTTTCTGGGGCTGAGAGTGTGTGACTCACTCAAAGTCACTCAGTGGATTTCCATGGCCAGGGAGGATTGAAAATTGACCTCCAGAATCATAGTCCTACACCCAAACACTACACAACACTGGGTCTCTACATATGACAATTCAAATATCAACTCATAAGCTACTTAACACAATGCAATTCATGATAGAGGGGAAAAGACAAATATTGCCATAGCAACATGAAGTATATCATTTGAAAATAAAACAAGCAAAATCAACTTTTATTTACCAGCTTTCATCCAGTTCCCATTGATTTTTCAAAAAGTAGCACTTGGACCTAACAGCAGTATGTCATACAGTGGTACCTCGGGATACGAAATACCCAGGTTACGAAATTTTCGGGATACGAAAAAATCCCATAGGGAATCATTGTTCCGGGTTACGAATGTTTTTTCGGGTTACGAAAAAACTTTTGGTGCTTTTTTCGGCTTTTTCGCACGGAATCGCGGCTTTTCCCCATTAGCGCCTATGGCAATTCGGCTTACGAAGGCTTTTCGGGTTACGAAAGCGGCCGCGGAACGAATTACTTTCGTAACCCGAGGCAACACTGTATTTTGAAACAACAAACCTGAAACTGGTAGAGCACTACCTGTCTTCCAGCAACTTGCAGTGCTGATCCTAGCTGGGTTTAGTCATTGTCAGTTATACATAAGATTTTTTAAAATACAGACAACAAACTAAAATCACCTAGGTATCAGTCAATACTCAGTACAGTTGCTCTTGGAACTTGCAGGGGGTCCATTCCGGATCCCCCGCAAGTTCCCAAACTTGCACATATTCAAGCCCTATAGGCTTGAATAGGGTTCATGCATGTGGGGTGCATACCACAGGCGTGCGCCCCTCTGCAGATTTTCAAATCCGTGGACTTCAAGTGGTGACTGTAGTTTTAGCCACTTTATAAATAACACTTTTGGAGAATCATTATTAATAAAAATCTACCGGGGTGCAATGTTTAGACCAGCAGATGTTTTGACCTGAATTACAGATGTGAGAGTTGAGCATTTTCATGCATATGAGCCAAAATGAATTTTATGTAGTTTCAGTAAATCCTAAAAGAATTTAAACCCATAACCTAGATAGTTTCTTTTCTTCTTTATATATTAACCATACTCATCTGACTGTGCCAGGTATTAATGTTACCTGTGTGGCACAGTTTTGTTCATTTGTCTTGTTTTGTGTGGGGATAGCTGTAACAAGAGTATTTGGTGAAAAACTGATCAAGAAAAAAAAGCAACTAGGTTCATTTTGTGCTTTTGTTGCTATGAAATATTAAGCCTTGACAATGTACTACACATGGAGTAGAGGAACAGTGCAGATGTGATGTGTTTCCTTCCCAGAGGGCTTACAGTGCAGCTAAGACAGAGGGGACAAAGGTGAAAAGCGGATGACAGGGTGTGATAAAGGAGCAGGGCAAGCCCAGGGAAGGAGGATTTAATTGGTAGCCAGCAAAGCAGAAAGGAGGGGGCTATGATAGTCCAAGGGAGAAATTACATAAGATGTGGATTTGACGAAGGAGGGGGAAGGGGGAGAGAGAGAGGTGGACAAAGAGTGGGAAGGAGACTGTTCTAGGCACAAGGAGAAAGCAGCACAATACGCAAAGGCAAGGGTCGTGGGAGGGTGGAACAACAAGAGGACAACAACTGGGGGGGGGGGGGGAGAAATTGCAAATCCAGTCCAAATTTCTGTTTCCTTTGCTATGCATTCCAAGGTTTGGAAGACTCCATCAAAGCAGAAATAATGATGATGGGGTTGGACACCATTGCATCCGTGCAACAGTTTGACAGAACTCAGCCAAATTTTACGAGAACTTCCAGAAATGGTTCTGAAATGCATACAGGGAATGGCTTCCATGTTGGGAAGGCCCACAAGGCATTCATCTGGTAATGGGGTGCTTCCCCAAACTGCATGGAAATGCTAACAGATTTTGGTAAGTCCATGTGTGCTAATACGCACATGGGAAAGTCACACACTGAGTTGGAACTAAAGAACATGCTACTAATTTTCATTTCTAGCAGAGGTCTATGGGATTTCTTCTTACTTTCCTAAGCTAGTCTGTTTCTTGAATCTCAAAACAATGTGGATTCCATCTTACCTCATGTTTTGGATGCTTTCTCTCCTTCTAGATATGTCCTAAAGTATATATTGCTTTCCTGATGTATGGATAAGCTCCTCCAGTTTTCTCTGTCAGGCACAAAACTATGATTCAACATAGATATTACAGAGCTATTAGGATGCATCTACATTGTAGGAATAATGCTGTTTGACACCACTTTAATTGCAATGGCTCCATCCTACAAAATCATAGGATTTGTAGTTTTATGAGGCACCAGCATGTTTTGGCATAGAAGGCTAAAGACCTTGTCAAACTACAGATCCCAGGATTCCATAAAATGGTGCTGTACCACTTAAAGTGGTGTCAAACTGCATTATTTCTACAGTGTAATGCATCCCTGGTCAGCAATACAGCAAAACATCAGCGCTTTAAAAAAAAAAATTTTAAGACTGCAACTCCCAGAATCCCTTTGTTAACATGGCCAGTTGACTTTAGTTGCCTTGTTTTTGTTGCATTACAATCAATAAGAAAACTTAAATAGCCATACAAGCAAACAAAAAGCAAGCCTCTGTGTCACATGTTATTTCAGCCACATTCACAATAGTCTGGTGAGGCAGGTCTATATATTTTCATTTCCACACATCAGATGAAATGTTGAATTTGAAAGAATACTGGCCAACTGGTGTGCTTGTAGCAGAGGAACTATTTAAGGATTTCTCAGTTCATAGGGCCCTCACAATCAACATGCTATACCACTTCTCAAAAATGGATATGTTCCAATTAGAAATAATGGAAGGGACTCTAATAGTAAGGGCGATAGACCATTAGATAGGCTGTCCAGACTTAGGAGAGATGGAAGATTCTCAGTGGCTTGCGTCCTCAGTCTCTTACATGCCCTTCCAAAAGATACACTAGCAATTAAAGAAGAGGATTTAATGGCCTGTATCATGCAGGGCTGCAAATCACCTATGGAAAATTGGATCTTCTTTCTTGTCATGTCCCTACATCATTTACACAAGTAATCCAAAACTACTGTATACGTCTAGTGATTCTATCACAGCAAATTGTTTGGCATTTGGTGAATCACTGACACTGACATATTACTGTGAATGTCAGCAATCGGCCTCTGCATGTTATTTTGGGCATAATTATCATGTAATTATGGTGTGCATGTGTGTAAGTGATGACACTGAAACTCACATACAGATGACTTTCAGCATTTATGGTCATTACTTTGGAATGTTTGAAAACACAGAAATAGTTGCCAACATTGTCTTATCAGTCATTAACAATAAGACATTTGCTGAATATTGATAATCTCAGTCCATCTGTGTGTTTTCAGATATTCATAAGAAATTGTATTGAGTTCACTGGAACAACTGACTAGACTTTTAAACTTTATTGTCACCTTTTAGATGAATGGGAGGAAAGGCTTCAGAATATGTATTTCTGACTCCAGTGTGTAAAAAGTGTTTCCTAAGGTGTGTAGAACAGGGTGCAGGCACTGTGCCATGCTAGAACCTCCAAAATAAAGGGTCCTGGGTGAATAAAGACAGTTAGAAGTGGCACAGATGCAAAAACAAAACAAAAAACAAACCCCAAACTAAAATGTATCTCTGTCTATCCATGTCACGACAGCCCAGCCAAAAGTGTCTGTTACCCTATTCCTGCATAAAATATTTGCATAGCTCCTAGGCAAATATTCCATTATTAGATTTGGCAAAATATCATGCCTGTGTTTGGAAGGTTAATTAACACAAGGCATTACGGCCTGGGAACTTGACATCACAAATTCATTAGCCACGGACCAGGCACAGTTCACCCTTGCCCATCTGAAATAAAATCTTCGGCAGCATGATACACTGGCGACCTCCCGACCTACAAAGGCCACCTTCTTCAAGGGTGAGTGGTAATTAATTTTTAGTATCTCAATGAACTCTGTTCTAGAATTTGAAAACCCCAAGAAGATTAATCCAATATGCATTCTTTTTTAAGACACTGAAACCAAATAATGATGATGATTATGATGGTGGTGGCAGAAGAATGAATATGAGAAATCAGTAGTGAATGTGGATATTTTACAAGCAAACATCAGGTGGTTGATCCTATCCAGCGAAACACTGCAAACTATCACATTAAACTGCATAAAAAATCTTAAACCTTACATTGCTGTAATCAGCAAAATGCAGTTATATATGTTATAATAATATATAATAATAAAACTTTAATTTATATCCCACTTTTTGTTACCACAATCAAAGCGGCGTACAAACTTTAAAAAATTCAATATATACAATTCCCCCCCTTAAAAAAGGTTTAAACAATTCTATCCATTAAAATTACAAATGAAAAAATCTAAAAACAATAATACGATAATAAAATAACGGTGGGCAGAGTCTTCGCTTATATATGTCTGTGGGGGGAGCGTTACATGGCCGGGTTCTATTCCAGGAAGGTCTGCCGGAAGAGATCCGTCTTGACAGCTTTCTTGAAGTTCTATAGGCTGGTAATTTGACGAATCTCGTCCGGCAGGCCATTCCATAAAGTGGGAGCGATCACGGAAAAAGTCCTCTGGGAAGTTGTCGTCAATTTGGTCTTTGTGGACTGCAACAAATTCCTCCCAGAGGATCTGAGGGTACGGGGCAGATTATACAGAAGGAGGCGATCCCTTAAGTAGGTTGGGCCCAAGCCATGGAGGGCTTTAAAAGTAATGACCAACACCTTGTACTGTGCCCGGAAATGAATAGGCAACCAGTGGAGTGATTTCAATATAGGTGTAATATGGTAACTCCTAGTTGTTCCTGTAATCAATCTGGATGCCATATTCTGTACCAGTTGAAGTTTCCAGACTAGGCACAAGGGTAGCCTCATATAAAGCGCATTGCAAAAATCAAATCTTGAGGTTACTAGTGCATGTACTACAGTTTCGAGGTCACCCCGTTCCAGGAAAGGGCACAGCTGACATATCAGCCGGAGCTGATAACAGGCACTCTTGACCATTGCATTCACCTGATTTCTCATCTGAAGCGACAAGTTGAGAAGCACCCCTAAGCTGCAAACACAATCCTTTGAGGAGAGTGTGAACTCCTCTAAGACTGGAGGTTGCGGCCCGATACCTGGTTTGGGGGCCCCTACTGTAAGTACTTCCGTTTTGTCTGGATTCAGCTTGAGTTTGTTTTCCCTCATCCAGTCCATTACTGCTGCAAGACATTGATTGAGGGGGGAAATGCCATCTGTTGTCATTGCTGATGCCCGAGACATAGAGAATTATGTTTGGGTGTCATTAGCATACTGATAACACCCCACTCCATGTCTACGGATGATTTCTCCCAGCGGCTTCATATAGATGTTGAATAACATTGGGGACAGGATGGCGCCCTGAGGGACGCCACAATTAAGCTCTGTTTTTGAAGAGCAACTGTCCCCGAGCATGTTACAGGGGGGCCCAATAACACAACAGCAGAATGTAACAATGTAGCAATAAACAGTAAACTATTAGAAAGAAGCTTTAATCCTGGTGTTAGACTTACAAGTAACAGCTTACATATACATATACATATAGCAGAATGAAATGGGAACGACCCAGAAGAGATGAGAAGTAATAATTCAGTGCTTCATATGTTAGTTGCAAGAACATATTTTAGGTGCGCCGCCGCATTTGGTCACGGCACAGCTGCGACGTCATCGTTGTGTGTGCCATCTGTACGGCGCTGTGCAACTGCGGCGCACCCATGATGTGCTAGGGTTGCGGGGCATGTTCACACCCTGCACTCAAGCAACCCTAGCACGTAATGGGCGCGCCGCAAAGGGATGGTCTGTACCGGGCCATTAAAACTGTAAAAACATTAAGACATTCAACTAGAATTTGGAGGAAAATAAGCAGATGAGGAGGCATCTTTCATAATTGTGATCACATTCATGTCAGGTTCATATCCAGATCTATATCTATATTTCTATATGTATATCCCTATATCTGGGGAGGGCTAACTAAGTTGGAAAGGCCTGCCGGAAGAGAGCCGTCTTGAGTGCTTTCTTAAAAGCTGGCAGAGTGGTCTCAAACTGGTGCCAGGCCAAAAGTTACCAGCCTATAACAAGTTTCCAAGAAAGAAAGAAGCAGTTATAATCAATAGGCATCAATATGGTGCCAGTCCCATACCTCTCTCTAGGATGAAGAGGAGCCATTGGTGCACACCCTTTGGGTTTAGTCCGTCAACCAACTACAGATTCACCTAATAGTTATATTGCCTAGCCTACATTTTACTGGCTTTTTTGCAAGAATATAATGGAGGACCTTGTCAAATCAAGATACACTGCATCCACAGCATTCTCCTCATCTACCAAGCTTCCAGTTCTATCAAAAAAGTAGATAAAATTAAAGTGGCATGACTTGTTTCTAAGAAACTCAAGTTGATTTTTAGTGATCATGACCTTGTTTGTTGATGCTGTTCTTACTGTATGATGTTGTATATTTTATTGTTTTTAGCTGCTTTTAATTGAATTTTTATGTAAACACTTTGTGCTTTTTTAGTCTGTAACCCTGCTTTGATCCACTGGGAGAGGAGGGGAAACATAAATAAATTATTATTATTATTATTATTATTATTATTATTCCTAAGTACTAACAGACAGTTTAATGATACGCTCTAAAATCTTTCCTGTTTTTTTGTCAGGCTGACTGGGTAACATCACCCAGTTTGATTCATCTTTTTCCTGATCTCCAGGAATTTACAAAGATTATTGTTCATAGTTCTGAGATCATGCCTGGCAGCTCTTTTAATACCCTTGGATGAAGTCTATTTGGCCTGGAAACTTTATTAATTACGTATAAACTGCTTTTGCACTTTGAACTCAATTTGGACTAATGGAAGTTAGCCAAGTGGGAAGAGGAGAGAGAAAATTGGACATTTTAAAAGCAGCTGAACAAGTAGGATGACATTGGGGCTGTCCCTGCCAAATTGGGAAAGATTAAGTCCATAGTCCATTGGGGGAGACCTTGCCAGTTCCCCACATCAGGTATCTTAACAAGCACTGGTATAGATACAGTACCATCTGTGCTGGCAGGTGGCCCCACTATTTGAAGATGACCAGTTCTATTCACCTCCCAATCTAATTGATAAGCATGATGCTCTATAAAACAATTACATCTAGCTTGGTTAGGCAGCAGTTTGAGCAGGTTGTCCCTTTGTAGAGCTATACAGCTTTGCCTGTTGTATACTTGTCCTGTCTCTGGCATTTGGTCTTTGTGACTTTACCCACAA
This sequence comes from Sceloporus undulatus, assembly GCF_019175285.1. Classification (NCBI taxonomy): domain Eukaryota; kingdom Metazoa; phylum Chordata; class Lepidosauria; order Squamata; family Phrynosomatidae; genus Sceloporus; species Sceloporus undulatus. The sequence continues at coordinate 167,582,922 of NC_056523.1, forward strand.
TCCAATTAGCTGGCATAACTACATCACTGTGAGAGGTGTAGGCAGCGGCACAAGAGAAGAGCCAATATGGCTGCAGGCACTATGAAGATGGAGGGGATGGCAGTTTAGGTGCTTACTGTGTAATTTTCTCTCGCAGTGTTCACTGCCATTCCACCATTAATGCTATGCTCACAAAAATGCTTATGGCACAATGGACAGTTACATCAGCAGCATTCATCAGAAGGATCCTGACTAGTGATCCTGCCTCTGGCCATTTGGTCCTTTTGTCTTGATGTTTAGGCTGTTTACAGTCACAACCCTTAGCTCCAGCTCCATGTTATCCATGACTTTACCTACATTAGGGCAACAAGAGCCGGTTACCTGTTAAGCTCCATGTGATCATTCTAGAACAAGCACTTGAAAACATAGATAAGTGCAAAGCCATCTGGTGAAGCTAATAAACAGTGTAAAAGGCTTCTAGTAAAACCCACCACATCCCTAATATTTTGAAACTTTAGTATATTGGACTGGAGGATTCTGGGAACTGTAATCTTTTAAAATTAATTTTCCAGCATCTCTCTCTAATAATAATATCACTACAATTATTGCTTATCAGGGACCGGTTGGACTAAGTGAATGGAACTGCATTTCTCAAAAATGATCCAGGGCTTTTTGTGGTTCCTGTTATTTATCTGTAACACAAGATCTCATTTGGGGCACCTCTGTTTGCCTAGCCCCTCAATTTACCCATAGGTGGAACAGAGGTAACAATGCTGGCTATATTTATTCTATAACCCAAAGGGAAGGAGCCTCTTTCAGAGAATTTTTCAGAGATGTTCTTGGGGTGGGGGGAGGGGAGATGCATTCCAGAGGTGGGGGAAGAAAAACAGTGGGACTGAACATGCCAGCACATTTTAATTTACAGCTCTCGCTGACAATGCTTCCACTGTAAGAGAGGCATTTCAACTAGGGTTCCCAGATATCAAGGCCTGGATTTGAGTCTCAGTGTTTGGATCTTCTTCTCTGGTCCATAGGGCAAGGGGAAGGAACCTCAGGGCAAGCACAACTGCGTTGAAAAGGATGTATATATCTAATTTCCTCAATTGTTGGACTTTATGCTTATTTGAATGGCATATTCTGTACAACTGTGGTTGTTGCTTAATGTGTCATGCTTAATGACATCACCAGGGACTGAGTCATCCCTAAATGTCAGGTTTTGGCAGTGATGTTCTTACCTGGCAACCCAAATTTCAGCTTTTTAGAATGGAAGGAAACCACATAAAAGCAAGGAAACCATCAAGTGATGATGTCACGAGGAAGGGGATGTGGCAATAAAGGGAACCCTGAAGCTCCAGATTGGTCCCTCAGGAGGGATGGATTCAGCCCCAGGACCTCAGGTTTCCCCACTCCTGTTATAACCAATCCACAAACATTTTATCATTCAAACAAGAACTGGAAGCTAACCTACATTCCTTGAATGCCACCGCTTACCTTTTGTTTATGATCTGTTAAGAACAGTGCACAATTAACAGTGCACTTGATTTTGCTCCCCTGCCCAAACAAGCAGAGAACCAGGCTATGGCAAAATCCACCATAGAAGCATGTGCTTTAATTGGAATGGGAGGATCCATCCGTTTCCTGATATGCATTCACACTGCAAGGTTATAGTAGTTTGATCCCATTTTAACTGCCATAGCTGCACCTTTTGGAATTCTGGCATCTCTAGTTTGGTGAGGCATTTAGACTTCTCTGCCAGAGAGCTCTAATGTTGTAGATCAAGTGAGAGTGTAAGTGCTCTTTGGCAGATAATTCTAAGTCCCTCCCCAAACTACCTATCCCAGAATTCCATTGAATGATGCTATAGCAGTTACTGCAATACCAAATTGTTATAAATGCAGTGTGGATACACTATTCCTTAACTGAGCAAGCCTTCAGTGGCTTAAAGGCACATGTCTGTGACAATACAGATAAGCTGCGTAGTTGTATGACAAAACAAGAAAGGAACACATGTTCCCTGGCTTTTCACTTGACAAATCACCTCTGATTCATACCAGTTCCTTATACCTTATAAGAATCCTGATGAACACAGGACATAATGAAAGGAGAACAACACAGCTCACTCCCCACACTCAAACTCACATGCACCACACCCCACTGCTGGCAAGCCACTGATCTGTGATTGCCACTCTCTGCGAAAGGCGATCCATCTTCTTTATAGGGACTATCTGCAGCTGGCCCCATCTGCGACATCAAAAATACAATTATTGTAGCCAGAGTCCCCCTTCCCTTTCTAGATTTCACTGTAGCTTATACACTGCTCAGCTAAATCACTCACCCTCCTTCCCTCCCCCTTCATCATGCACACACATGGGACCTTGTGGCTATCCTGTCTCTCATAGTACAGCTCTGGAATTAGCAAGTGTAATTTGGTAGAACTACTACCCTCTTGCCCAGCCCGGAATAAAGAGAAATTGAAATTGATCATTTGCCTTTGTTGGCTAGGCAGCTGGAATTTAATCAAGGATACATATGAAATTCCATTCACTTAAAGGGGGGAGGAAGAAGGACAGAATATTGAGACAATGATTTTATTACATTTTTGTGCTGTCCTTCCAAGTCCCCCAAATTCAAAAATGGGCAAAAGTGTCACGTTTCTAATAGCTAGATTGATGCAGCAAGAAAGATCTAAGCAGTCCCTTTGACATGTTGGAACCGGGCAGTTATCAGTTTCAAATATTTAGGCACCTTTACCAGCTTTCATCCTTAACGACAGTTTTAACATCTGTAATGACACCAAGTGAGAATCTTTAATCCAAGCCTGCATGTTTCTCCTCTCCCTATTCATCGATACCTGTACCTGGGAAATTATTCTCTTTCACCTTTTGGAGCTGCCTTTTAAAAATGTTGCTAGGATGTGCACAGGTTTCATCTCCCTCTTCCAGATGTTAAATCTCCAAGGGAGCGATATATCTTGGTAAATGCATGTGCATGGATATGAAACACTAATGTAATGACCACTCCTTTCCATCCCACTCCTCAGTAAACACTACTGAATTCCTGTGAACTGCAGCTATTCTATTAAGTACAACTAGATCTACTGTAAGAATAAACCTTCTGTTGAGAATATTTAATATCAACTCTTTTAAAAACCTGAACTGTTGTAGTTAAGCAGTAGCTTTTATATTTTTTTTTTAACACAAGAGTATCCATTGTTTTGTTTTGTTCTTTCTTCCAGAAGCTTGTGCTGCAACCCTAGACATGTTTGCAGCAGCCGGGTATAACGTAATTAAGGCTGCAATGCAATGTACATTTGGGACTTTGATCTCTGCAGGCATACATGAGATAGTGCTGTATTTATGAGTTAACTGCTCCTATACTCCAATTACAAATTACAGCCTTGGGCTTTTTCATCATACCCAGGAACTTCTTTCAATCTCTTGTTCTCTTTTTCCTCTGTACCCCATTCCATTTTTTCTTTGCATGACTGTGCATGCATGTACACATACATGCACAGGCACACATGGACGTTTAATGTCCAGTCTGAAAAGGAATTCCCTGAACTAGGAACAAAGACATTCTATTTTATGCTAATAAAAGTGTCACTCTACTGTTACATTTTGGGTTTTCCTAGTAGGGTGAATCAATTATCTGAATTCTTGGTGTGCTGTTATTATTTGTCACTTTACACATATACTTAAGCCCGATGTACTGCTGCCTCATCATATCTACTACCCAAAACAGCCACCTCACTCTGCCTAAAGGTTCTGCTCTTATATCCTCTAACATTTTAACGATGAAAGTCAAGATATGACTTTCCACACTAGTTTCTCTCTATGAGGAATGTTGCCTAACATGTCTTCCTCTTACCATTTTACACATTTCTAAAAGCTCTTCTCACCTGCTATATGTTGTATTTATTAGCTAGTTGTGCAATAGCCTGTCCAGTATAGGGAGAGTACTATTTATTTATTTAGTGCCACTGACAATACAGGATCTGCATGTCCCTGTCCCATAGTGTCCTCTAGCATTTCCATAATCTGCAGAGGATAGAATGCTATAAAACATTTAACTACAGTTGGCCCTCCGTTTTTGCAGGGGATCTGTTCTAGACACACACACCTGCACAAAAACAGGGTCATACATATTCAAGCCTCATAGGCTTGAATGGGGCGTGCCCCCATGTGCATGACCTGTGCACGCGGGCCACTGGAAATAGCAGAGGTCGCCCCTCCACAGATATTTGAGGGCACAGATCCAAGATCCATGAGTTAGGAGGAGCAACTGCATAAGGTTACTTCTATGGCTTTACCATGCCAGTTCTGTAGGCCAGGCCTACTCTTAGGCAGAATGAGGCAGCTGCTTCAACCAGCAGATTTAGGTTATCATAAAAAGGAAGCAAATTATTGTTTATTGATTTGTTATCACTGTAATTTTGCTACCAGATGAAAAGAGGTGCTTCTGAGATTTTGTTGCTAGGGTGCCCAAATTGTTCAGTTGGATTTGTGGTCTAGGGGGGCATTCCCACTTGGCAGATAAAATGGATTATATTGGCACGATTCTGATTCGGATTATGTTCCGGTAATAATTTGAATTTTTTCCATCGCTTCCATTACCAAAAGGGGCAAATTACCTCGATTCATTTAGACCCTGTTTTCGTTCCCATTTATTTTAAATCGCTTTATTTTAAAGCGGATTAACTTGCTCCCCGTTCCCATTTGTGTGCACAAGCTGTCAATCAAGCATGTAGGCTTCAGACGTCACAAGTCTAGGGTTTTTTTTTTATTTTTAGGGCAGCCAATGAAAATTGGCTGCATCCAAGGCTCTTCTGTTGTGTCTCCCCAGACTAGAAGGAGGCTTGGCAAATCGGATCAAGGAGGAGAAGGCAGCGGGCTTCATTATTGGGGAGAGAATCTTTGGGGAAGAAAGAAGATAAGACTCAATCCCCCCCTCAGATCCCTGGGCATCCAGGCTCTCCTTTCCCCAAAATCGCTTTGCCTCCCCCATTGCTCCCTGGGCTGTCTGGGGGGCGATCAAGCAGGGATGTCCTGCAAAGCCCATCTGCTGCTCAGGCTCTCAGGCAGAGGTGAAAAAAGAAAAAAGAATAGTTAAAAATTGTGTTCAATGGCTCTCCTCACACATCAGTCTATGAGTGAGGAGCAGAGGGGAGGTAAAGGCTATGCGAATGGAAGAACATGGGGCCAGCGATGCAGAAAGAGAACAAAGAGGGTGACACTCCCAGGCCAGCCCCTTGAGCGCTGCTCCTCCCATCTCCAGGTTCCTGAATCAGACACCCTTTTGTTCCCATTCGGATACTGCGAATTGTATCTCGCTTTCAAAAATAACCCGCGTTATAACCTACTATTTTTTTAAACCGGTTTATAGGCGTCTAATTCGAATTACATGATATAATTCGATTTTGAATCAAATCACAGTGGAAACAATTCCAGGACATTGAGGAACTAATTCGGGCACGAGTGGGGACAACACCTCTTAATTTGCTTCATGATCCACTTTATAGGCAAGTGGGAACGCGACCTAGGTACCATAGCATCGAAATCTGGGTGCTATTTTTTTTATTACTTTTATTTTTTATTTCACACATCTAAATATGCTTACATTCACAAGATACAACATATCTCTTGCCCACCTTCCTTCCGACATTTCACTGTTAATTTATTCTAAATTATCTTATTTTTTTTCATTTGTTATATTATATCTCCTCTTCCACTTCTTCCCTCCCTTCTCCTCTCCCTCCCTCCCGCCCTCCTCCCTCTTCCTCCCCTCCCCTTAACCCTTTTCCAACCCATTTCTTCTATCTCCTTCTCTAAGACTATATTACCTTTCTCTCTATCTCTTCTTTTCCCCCTTCTTCTACTTACACTGCTCCCTCGGGTTACGAAATTAATTCGTTCCGCGGCCGCTTTCGTAACCCGAAAAGCCTTCGTAAGCCGAATTGCCATAGGCGCTAATGGGGAAAAGCCGCGTTTCGTGCGAAAAAGCGCCGAAAAGCACCAAAAAATTTTTTCGTAACCCGAAAAAAATTCGTAACCCGGAACAATTATTTCCAATGGGATTTTTTCGTATCCCAGAAATTTCGTAACCTGGGTATTTCGTATCCCGAGGTACCACTGTATTTTCCTTGTTACTCCCCTTTTCCCATTGTCTTATTCCAGTACTGTGTTATTACATTCCATACTTCATTCTCCTCTTCCTCCTCCTCTTCTTCTCTTTTTATGTTTCGGGAAAGTTTATCCGCCTCTTTCATATCCATCACTTTGTTAAACCAGCCCACTATTGTTGGGATGAAATCTGGGTGCTATTAACTGTTCTGCCTTGAACAACAATATGTCTTTGGCCAGCCCTGTTGTTGAAAGACTAAAGGGGTTCAAGGAATATCCCATTGAGAAAGGAATTAGGAGCAGAAGAGCTCAGTCACAGGCTGCTGTCAGAGTGCAGAATTAATGCAGTTTAACACCACTTTAACTGCCATGGCTCCATCCAATAGAATCCTGGGATTTGTAGTTTGTTGTGGCACCAGAGCACTCTGAAAAATAAAGCTAAATATCTCACAAAACTACAGATCCCAGGATTCTATAGCACTGGGCCATGGCAATTAAACTGGCATCAAACGGTATTAATTCTGCAGTGTAGGTGCAGCCACAATCTCTTACAACCAGTTAACAGCTGAGGTTTTTATGTTTCAGGATTTTTTTTTTCTTCCCGTGCCTCTTTAGACATGGTAAGTCAAAGAACATTCATCTTGCCACTTCAAGGTGCTTGTTATAACCTATAAAGGGCAGACATGATTTGGGCACAGAGACCTAAAAGAACAAAGATAGCCCTGCCTGGTTTTTGAGACCCTTGACACAAGTAATTCTCTCTAACCTATGATCAGCTGAAGCATGTTTGGCAGGAACACAAGGAGTGCCTTTTTGGTAGTTGCTTCCTGCCTCTGGCACTCCTTGCCTGCCAATGGGACCAGGCCAGCTCCATCTTTATTGTCTTTCTGTCAGCAGGCAAAGATATTCTTATTCAGACAAACTATTGACCTTTAAGATGACTTCAATTTTGATGGAGTAGGTGCTCACTGGCTATGTTATACTTTAATTTTATTGAATTATTTCAGATTTGTATCTTTTTATGTTTTGATTTGCTTTGATATTTTGGTGATAATTTCGTATTTAATTTTTATTTTATTGCCATTAGTCAGTTTGTGCACCATTTGTCCTGGAAACATGGTATTTTATATACATTTGAATTTATACTATTATAAAATTGTACTAAGAAGGAGAATGAAGTGAGGGGGAAGAAGAGCCAGTTGGGAGCTTTTGCATTAGCCAAGAAAAAGTATTTATTTTCAGTCGTTTCAGCAGCTCCTAATAACTTGCTCTCCAACTAAGGAGTTTATCACACAAGACAAATCCATGCAGAAACTAAATTTTAACTGAAAACAACCCATATTTGTGGGTTGTTTTTCAGACAACATTAGGGGTTAACCCAAACAGAAAATTGGAAAAAAACCCGCATTTGTGAGATGTTTTTTCAGATGATGTTAGTGTGAAAGAGAAATAACGTGAAAATAACCCATACGCAAAGTCATCAAAACCAGCTCCTTTTCACTTTCACTAAATTCCAAAAGTACAAAAGAGCTTTCTGTTTGGATTATTTTTGTTTTATTTCTCTTTCATGCTAATGCATCTGACAAACAACACCCAGGTTTTAAAATCCCATTTCTGCACAGGATTTTACTAATTCTCCCTCCATGTGATAAACTCTACTGACTGTAGACTTGCCCCTCAAAAGAAGGAGGCAAGATAAAAGAGATAACAAGACTTACCATTCTGTTCTTAAAAGCCTGATAGGCATAGTGGCTGTTGTTTTTATGTGCCTTCAAGTCGTTTCTGACTGTCATGGCGTTTTCTGGCAAGTTTCTTCAAAGAGGGGTTGCCATTGCCATCCTCTGAGGCTGACAGAGTGTGACCTGCCTAAGCTCACCCAGTGGGTTTCTATGGCTGAGCCAGGATTTGAACTTGGCTGGCAGGGCACATGGAACTTGATATTCTGTTAAACCATGGCACCTGGCATGGCACCTGCTTTACCTTTATGGTTAAACTGACCCTGGTTTTATATGTATCCAGCCTCAGGGTGGAAGAGACAATATGTGTATATATGGTCCTTGGTTTTTCTCAGGACTTTTCTGTGGACTCTTTCACACCATACAATTATAGTGCAATGATCCCACTTTAACTGCCATGGCTCCATCCTATGGAATCATAGCACTATAACTGTGCAGTATGAAAGGGCCTAAGTATCAGGATAGAAGGTAGCCACTGAGGGGGCAATTTGAAGGTAGAGACTGGTGTGAAGTGAGAAAGGCTTATGCATCTTTTCGACTTATACCATTTTCCTGCTAAAATCTGTGGTGCTTGAAGATGGGGGCTTTATAGTGTAATCATCCTGTCCCATTTGCAGAATTTGACAGAGGATCCAACTGTCAGGTTCATCTGTATTCCCACCACATCTTCTGTATTTTTTCTTAGCAAAAAGAAAAGAAAAAAGAATCTGCAACGACAAAATAGTTCCACAGTAATGCTAGGAGCTTTCTTCCAGCAACCTGCATTTGTCCTGTTGTGAGAATGGATGTTAATATCCCTATCTTACCTTTTTCAGAGATATTCATTCATACAAATAGGCATGGAAGACCAGCACAGACAAACCAAAGCTCGTGCTCCATCTCCCCACAAAGCAAATACCCTCCCTTTTACAGGAAGAACACAATATATGAACTCACTCTCCCCTGGGAGGCAGAGAGTGTAGAACCATTTTCTATTAAAGGCATTTATAACCTTTCAGATACATGAGCTGGAGAGGCAGGCACAGAGAGTCAGTGCATATAAATTGCAATATTTGAAGAAGATGGTGTAATATGAAACAGAGGTAGAGGTTTGGGTTTCTGATTCCACCCCCCATCAGCCCCCTGCCACCAACATTTCCTTGTGCTTATCATAGAAAGTCAAAACAGAAGGTTAGGCGAGAAGAGCAGTTTGGCAATTTTGCAGATGGAATATTATGTATGAGATATAGAAGAAGGTGGATGTAGAAACTATCATAGATAAGAACAGAGAAAGATTTTTTCCTTGCAGACATTTCCTATCTCTGCTAGGCATTTAAGAAACATAAGAGGACTTCACCAGGCTTAAATAAATAATAAATAAAACTTTTATTTATATCCCGCTTTTCTGTTACAAGACAATCAAAGCAGCTCACAACATATTAAAATCCACATTTACAAAATTATGTCCCAAATTCCCCCCCTTAAAACAGGATTAAACATGTACAATTAAAATATCTATTAAAAACACACACACAAAAAAAAATACGAGGACAGAGCGGTGGGCTGATACATGATGTGAGGGGCAGTCATTCTGTGGCCGGGCACTTTATTCAGGAAAGGCCTGCTGGAAGAGATCTGTCTTGACAGCTTTTTTAAAGATGTCTAAGCTGGCAATTTGACGGATGTTGTCCAGCAGGCCGTTCCATAGTCTGGGAGCAATTGCAGAGAAGACCCTCTGGGAGGTAGCAGTTAGTCTGGTTTTTAAAGACTGCAATAGATTCCTCCCAGAGGACCTGAGTGTGCGGGGTGGATTATATGGAAGTAGGCAATCCCTCAAATAGGTTGGACCCAAGCCATGTAGGGCTTTAAAGGTTATAACCAACACCTTGTACTGTGCCCGGAAACTAATAGGCAGCCAGTGAAGAGATTTTAAGATGGGTGTAATTTGGTCACTCCTAGTTTTTCCGGCGACCAGCCTGGCTGCCATATTTTGCACTAGTTGAAGTTTCTGGACTAGGCACAAGGGTAGCCCCATGTAGAGCATGTTACAGAAATCAAGTTGTGAGGTTACCAGTGAATGTACAACAGTTTCTAGGTCCTTTACTTCCAGGAAAGGGCGAAGCTGGCGTATGAGCCGGAGCTGATAGCAGGCGCTCCTGATTGTCACATTCACCTGATTTCTCTTGTGAAGCGACGGGTCTAGGAGCACCCCCAGACTGCGAACACAGTCCTTTGTGGAGAGCATGACCCCATCTAGGACTGGAGGTTGCAACCCTATACCTGGTTTGGGGGCCTCTACTGTAGGTACCTCCGTTTTGTCTGGATTCAGCTTGAGTTTGTTTTTCCTAATCCAGCCCATTACCGCTTCAAGACACTGATTGAGGGGAGAAATGCCATCTGTTGTCATAGCTGCTGATCGGGACATGGAGAAATATATTTATTGTTGTTGTTGTTTAATATAGGAAGGAATGATAATTCCCATAAAATAAAGAGAAGAGGCACCTACTGGTGGCACAGAAGGGTCCTGGTGGTGCAGTGGTTAAATGCCTTTACTACAACCAGCAAAGTTGTGAGTTCAGTACCAGCCAGGGGCTCAGAGTCAACTCAGCCTGGCATCCTTCCTAGGTCACTAAAATGAGTACCCAGCTTGTTGGGACAATTAGCTTACACACTGTAAACCGCTAAGGGAGTGCTTAAGTGCACTGATAAGTGGTATAGAAATGTACTTGCTATTGCCATTGCGATAACAAATCACAGCATTGGGCTGGCAAAAGGCCTACCATTCCACTATAATCTCTTACCAAGAGGAATATATGTTGATTATCAGAATAAACAGATAAGGAGCAATACAAAGAGATTGGGAAAGGGCGGGATAACTATGATACCAACATTCCCAAACAGCAAGGCCATAGTCCAAAAAATTAACTATTCCAAGCTCTTCCTCTCAGGTGTTTATCACACTGATCTGTTGTTCTCAGTTGTTCTGTTTGAAAACATTTCTTCTGTACTTGGAAAGGCAGCAACATAGCAATGAATTCTTTTGCCACATCACCATATTTGTACTTCAATGGCATTTGGTGGCATCACTAGGGGGGTGCAGACTGCACCAGATGACACCCCACAGCCACTGGGAGAGTGAGAAAGGGGTCTTTTCCACTCAACCAGCAGCTCCACAGAACCCTAAAGGGTCCTCCAGAGGTCACAACACCACCGCCCCCTCAGTAGCAGTGCCTAATGGAAGGAGCAGTTCTTTCAGGGTGTAGCACAGCTGCAGCCATGCTTGACCCTGAAGGCCTTTCAGGGTGGTTGTGGCTGTAAGTCTGAATGGGCAGGTGAGCAGCTGGGGAAGGGCAACTGAGTAGGACTTCCACCACTTAGTTGTGGATCTTAGTTATCCACTTAGTTGTCTGCAATGTATTGCTGTGTCACATGGCTTGCAAAGGCAGATAAAAAAAACAAGCAAATATATTCAATTTTGCTTTATTAGCGTATAATATACAGGCCACGAAGTTCATATTTTGTTGAGACCAACTCTTGAATTGTCCTATCTATGCTCTTGATATTTTTATAACATATGCTTTCTTTTTTTTAAAAAATGCTTTTTTAGAAAAGGCTCTTGAGGTGTTGAACGCCACCTGTTCATTTATCCTACAAAAAAAAGGGGGTTACCAATACTGAATCGAGTCTAGAGCCATGTTAGATTTCTTTTCTTTACTGGTACTGACAGAGAAAATGTAATCAGATCAGAATGGCTAACATTTCACATACAGTGAATAATTACATTTTTAAAAAGTAGCAGGCAAAAAGTAATCATTTGGCTATTAAAAAGGGTGGAGATTTAAAAAAAAAAACAATTACACAATCCTGCACATGCTTATTCAGCAGTTATTTGGAAGAAGTGGTGACTAAACCTCAACTCAGAAGTAAGTGCCACAGAGGTCAATGGAATTTACTCCTAACTATACAGGTAATTAGTATTTAAAGTTTTTAATACAAACTTTCTTGGGGATATACAGCAAAACCTAATCTTAAATCTGATTTACACGCGTGCACACACACACACACACACACACACACACATATGATGACACTACACTTAAGATATGAATACTGCGCTTAATCTTAAATATGACTGTGTATGACTACAGACGCGTTCAGAGTTAGTAGCATTCAGGTCTTTATCCCAAGTTGCCAGCAGAAAAGGATTCAAACAAAAAGGCTCTTGTTTTCTTGGCTGAACAGGCCTACTAGAAAACAGCTACAACACAATGCAGAGGGCTTAACTCATTGGCTGCTTCCTTTATCTAGAAATTTAAAATAAAAACACACTTGGAGCCATGGAAACATTTTCATCATTTGGAAAGGTCTTAACTGTTGTTACTTTAAATTCTTATTGTTGCCAAACTATTATTTGTTTGGGGAAATGAGGAAGGAGAAAGTTTGAAAGATTTGATTCTTCTACTACATTGTCATGTTTACACCATAACACACATTATCTAAAATTGCACAAAAATAGAGATGTGTAATGGTAAATAATTTCTATATTTATCCCAGTGTGGCTGTCAGGTGAGCACGGCATGTGTATCAGGATGGCTCACATCTGTATCGAAGACCATTGTGCTAAAGGGTACCTTTTGGGGGTAGAATTGTCAATTACAATTTAGAAAAAGAAATAGGCATGGGGAGGGTGGAAAGAGAGCACTAAGTTAGCATGACGCTACCTTGCAGAAAAGCACAAAAGGGATTATTGTCTCTGCCCCCCAAATCCACAAACAAGGCAGCCTCTCAGCTCCCAGGCCCCATCATTGCTGGAAGGTGATCGGCCGAGTGTGACAGATGTTTGGACACCATTGTTGCTTTCGCCCCTCCTCACACAAGACCGCCTTGCTTTCCTTTCTTTGCCTCACAGGCTCAGAAGAACTTTCTAACATACGTCCGCCACCCAGCTCTGGCCTCAAACGCTTCAGAAGAGAACTAGAGAGCAACAGCCCTGAAGTCCTTCATTTGGCTCTTCTTTGCAGCCCTAATCAATGGTTGGGGGGCTTCCTCCCCCAGTACTCAAAGAGGGTAGCCCGATATCTGCATTTTCCAGGACATCTCCTACATATCAACCGTGTGTCCAGGAGGAATTTCAAACTTTCCTCCATTTTCAGCATTACTAAGAAACATCAATTTATATTTTTTATGAGTGTTTTTAGTTTTTATTTCATAGTATCCCACATTTTTCTTGAATATCCTACATCTTGCAGTGCCTTGTCCTCCTTTGCAGTTAGGACATCTGGTCACCCTGTACTCAAAGAAACTTTGTTTTAGAGTGAGAAACAAAAAAGAAAGTTTTTTTCAACCCTTATCCTGCCAAGGATATGCAAAGCCATTATTTGTGCTGGAAAGACAAAATACAGTAATTTAAAGCTATCAAATTCCTGTAATGCATAGTGTATATCAGTGCTTCTTAAACTACCTGAAGTGTGGGATCTGGACTTTTTTTTTCATCCAATGTGGCAGGGAATGGTGTTATATCTGTGTTCTATGTCCAATGGCTACCATTGTTTCTTTCTTTCCTGGAAAGCTTCTTTCCGAACACCAGCAGCAGTTGGCTCAGGACTGGCACCAGGGCCATGGAGCACTACTGTGAGTTTTGCAGCTGCACAGCCTCAGGGTTTTTTTTTAAAAAAAATAAAACTTTAAATTGAGGCTTCAGGGCTCCAAAACTGAGCAACAAAAATTGAAGAAAATATAAAAAAATAGACAAAGGCATGCCAGGGAGGGAGTGAAGAGTTAAGGGACAGGATGGGACGGGAAAGGAGCATAATGGGGGCAGCAGCCCCCAGTCATACGGAATACAATCACAGTGCAATGATGGCTATAATAACAGTGGTAGGTTGCCGTTTTATTTTTTTACTGTGATTGCAGCACGAAAGAAGCTGATGTGATACAGCCCATAGTCTAAAACATAAACCACTATGCCACACTGGCTCACTTGACATAGGGAGAAAAAATAAATCCAGTAAAGCACTTGTCCTCCATCATTGAAAAGAAAACCAAAAGAGAGGGCAGGGGTAGATCAGTGACAAATTACAGCTTGGCATTATCCCACTTCCTGCTCAATTAAAAAAAAATCTGATGGGAAAACTAATAATTAAGATTAAAGGAAGAAAGGAAAATAAGTAAAAGTGAAAAATTCTTCCTTCCCTGGCATGATCATCTAACATTCTCCATAGCTTAGTTTTATAGGAAATTCTCTTCTATCAAATCAACCAGTATATTCATTTAAAACAGCACTGCCTACTCCAAAAGCAGATCTTCATGGTTTCAGATACATGCTGTATCGCATCTCATGTTCTCTGATCCTGTTAACTCAGGATGTCAGGGCAGGCTGGGACACATTGGCAGCAGGTGACGTCCATGTCAGTGAAATGGTGAATCCTCTCCAGGTTTCACTCTAAAGAAACTATTCTCAAGGTGCTGAACCTTATCCCCAAAAAAGGTTCAGTACTTGGACAGGACGTTTACTGTTCAGAATAAATCCCAGAGAAGATTCAACTCCCCACTGGCTAGGAAATCATAAGCCACCACTTCTGGGACTTTCTCCTTACAAAGCTCATTACCTATCACTCTGTTGTGGTCCCTAACCTAAACCTTAAGAACCACTGGGTCAGAAGCTTCACTAGCAGAGTGCAGGGAGGTCCTGAACACACCAGGTGACAGCTCAGAGGAAGTGAACATGCGATGGGGCAGTTGCTCATCATTCATCTCACCCCCTTGCCTCGCACTCCACTGCCAGCTAGTGCACTTCTGCAAAAGAGAAGAGGGAGGGGCTTGGAAGAAGAGGAAGATGCCACTATTGCAGAGGACTGCCTCACCATCCCTTCACTCCTGCTGCCTCATCTTCCCAGCCAGCCAGCCCCGGACCTTTCCGAATCTGTCCAGGAGGCAGGCAGATGGGCTGGAAAAGCAGTGGAAGGGAACTGAGGGTGAGGAAAGTTGCTGCCCTCTGGCAGCAATTTCCAGGTCTTGCTGATTGGCCAGCCAGTGGTGGGGAAATGGGCAAGTGAGTGGGCAAGCAAGGCAGCAAAGCAGTAGTAACAAAAGGTGATTGGGGCAGTCTGCTGCTGCCACTGCCACTCAGCACCCCTTCCAGATTATGAGTGGGACGCCATGAGTTATTCTACCAGGTGACACTACCCCTGGTGACGTCATTGCACTGGGTCCCAGTCCACCCTGACATTCCCCACTCTGTTCCATTTGGATAGGGAAGCCATTCCGCATTCCTTAATGGAATCTCTCAGCTTTGGAACACTCTCTCTAAAGGTGTTACAGTTTTTCCAGAACCAAGTCAGGATGTTCTTAAATATGTTTGCAAATGTCCTCTCAAAACTTTCCATTTCTAGAGCAAAAAAAAATTAGGAAGACCATACCATTAATTCTGCCATAACTCAATCCCTGGGCAACTCAGATGAGGAAGAGCAGGAAACATATTATCAGGAAGCTGCAGCTTCTGATAGTGAAGCTGTCTTTGAATTCAAGGAAATGAGAGCTGGGGCAATGGGAGGATGAAGCCTCCCAGCAGGAAATGGCAGAGGCTGAGGGCTCTGAAGACAGCATGCCCTCATCCTTTGTTGAATGGTGAAGAGAGAAATGCCAACCCCACCAGAGGTTAAATCTGAGATGCTAATTAATTAGGCCCCAGGTGTTGTTGGGGTAGCTGACCATAAATTTCCCAGCAGCTCCTCCGTGTCTTCTGTCTGGATGAACCAGAACACTGGTTCTTGTGTTTATTTGATCTTGGACTGGCTACACTGATGACTATTCCTTGCTGGCTCTGGTATCTGGATTGCTGACTTGTTAATGATTTTTGGATTGGTTGAGGACCACCCTCATGCGTCTCCCTTCATCTGACTCAGATATTTGGTGTCTGACTTGGACTGGACTGACCACCCAACAACTCTTACACAGCAACCTCATAGGGTACTAGCTGAGTCATATTCCTAAGAGAGCTTTCAAAAAAAGAAGAAATTCTCAAGCAATTTTTCTAGGGAGGCTCACAGCCCTAACAATGTCTGTTGTTGTGCGCCTTCAAGTTATATCTGACTTATGGTGACCCTAAGGCAACCTATCATGGAGTACTATTGGCAAGATTTGTTCAGAGGGGGTTTGCCATCACCTTGCCCTGAGGCTGAGAGAATGTGACCCGCCTAAGGTCATTTAATGACTTTTCACAGCTGAACGGAGATCCAAACCCTAGTCTCCAGAATCACAGTTCAATGCTCAAGCTTCTTCCTTTTGAGTATGTGTGTATGCTATTATTAGAAGCAGCATCACCAAGAAATGTGTTGGCAACCCAGCCATCATTTTTTCTTCTTCACAACTCCCAGACTTTGTGTCATTCCAAAACAGAGGGCAAGGGGGAAGAATGACAGCAATCCCCCTATCCCCAAAACTGATGGAAAATATTTTGAGAAAATTCACCAAAGTGTGAAAACCAACACACAATTTTTCTTCCAAAAAAAGTCTTCTCTGAAATTTTGCCTTATTTCTAGTTTTACACTGAATTTCTTGTCATGTTCTATAATGTTGCAGTTTCTTGCCTTCCAGTTCTCTGTAACGTGAAGGATAACAATATTTGTTTTTAAGTTATATTGTATTTACTGTACACTGCAATGAAATCTGTTGTGTTGATGGCTGGTCTAGCCAGTTTCAAAATAATAAATACTCTATGGCGTAGATCCCATTGTTGAACCAAAGTAAAATAGAACCATTGAATCAGTTGAATATGTTGACTCACCATTCAACAATTGATCCAATGGGTCTATTTGGAATCCCAGCCCACTGGGATTCATGGTCACCCAATGAAATGGAATGACAGGTGATTTAGTAGACACAAAAGAAAGTACTTCTTTATATAATTAATAATTAATTTATGGAATTCACTGTCAGAAGATGTGGAGTTGGTGATGGTATCAATAGCAGTTAGTTTCTTGTGCATATGAACTGTGAAGTCACCTGTTGATTTGTGGTGACCCCATTAATTTCATAGGGAATTTCTTAGGGTTTCAGAGCTGGTTTGCCATGGCCTTGTTTGGAAATATAGCCTACATACCTAAGGGTACTGTAGGCAATGTGGTGTAATGGTTTGAGTGTAGGACCAGGACTCTAGAAGCTGGGGTTCGATTCCCTTCCTGGCCAAGGAAACCTACTGGGTGACCTGGATGAGTCACACCCTCTCAGCCCCAGAACACCTCATCTTAGGGTTGACATACATCAGAAACAATTTGAAGGCACAAAAAAACAACAACTGATATGGTATTAAAGAGGGCTTACACAGATTCATGGAAACATTATCAATAGTTCTCCAACTATTTAACTATTTAGTTTAACCAGTTACCAATTAAATTGAGCTTCTATCTTCAGGGGCAGTATACCTCTGAACAGAGCCAGCATAATGTAGTGTTGGACTAGGGCTATGAAAGAGGAAAGCAATGGCAAAAACTCCTCTGAACAAATCTTGCCAAGAAAACCCCATGATAGGTTTGCTTTAGGGTCACCAAATGTCAGAAATAATTTGAAGGCAAACAACAACAAACAACACACCTCTGAATACCAGTTGCTGATGCTGCAAAAGAAAAAGCTTGACGTGGGCTTGCTTCAAAAGCATCTGGATGACTGATCAGTCACTGTTGCCTTGCTGAGAAAAAGGAAGCATGGACTTAATGCCTCCTCCACGCAGTCGCCTGGTAGAGTTGTCCTGATGGGGGCTACCAATCTGTGGGTGCACACAAGTATGCTAGAATATAAAACACTTCCAGACTTGATTAGCCCTGGGTGATCCTTCCAGCCTTGCATTTTGTCCCCTCTACAAGTGTCAGCTGCGTAACCTTTCATCCTCCTATGGCCTTGGACCGCCTCACCATGTCCTTTGGATGCTTGGCCTTTCCTCCCCTTCACCCCAATCTCTGAGTGGGAAACGCCCCTCGAACAGCAGTCCCTTATCCTCCAGAGCCCTCTCCATCATAGACTACAAATCAGACCCAACAACACCTGTGATGGGACTTTGGAGGGTTGGAAGGAGGGAACTGGACAATCCCGGAGGGTTGGGGAACCTGATCTGGCATCCCAGCACCCATTCCATGAAGTAAATTGAGGAATATTGATGGGGGCCAAGGTCCGGGCCTTGCTCCCACCCTCCTGGCTACCAGTCAAGGGTGTGGGGATGGACAATATGAGCTCAGAGATCAGCCTAGACCTCTTTCAACAGCAACCCCACCCACCTTCGCAGCTCTGCAAATCCCTCCAAAAATTTATGTCCAGGACATTGTCCCCTACAAAGAGGGTACTGTATGGGTTGAAGAGCTCATTAAAAAGGCAATCCGATGTGACCATTGGGATTCCCTCCCCCTCGTAAATCTGTTAGTCATGCTAAATGCTTGCAGGCAGCAGCCCCTCTGCTTCATTCCCTGCCTCACACCCTTGCTGCCTCCTCCTCCTGAAACAACCAGGCGATGGGGCTTTGATTCATGGTAGAGGGAGGCCAGAGTGGACCACTTTTGTTATATTATTCATGAGCAGTGCAGCAGAGTCCACAAGAGCATGCATGCGTGTGTGTGTGTGTGTGTCCTTTTGGAGACTAGAGAGAGGCTGTTTCCTCCATTCCTTCCTGGCTGTTTAGGAATATTGTCAGGATTATTCAGAGTGTCTCGGGGTTCTTCAAGTTTCAGACAACAGGGCAAACTGAAGTCCTCAAAACAAAAACATCAGAACCATTTAAGGTTGAGGAGGGATGCTAATTCAGTGGGTGTATTACAGAGCAGCCCAGCCTGGTGCCCTCCAGGTATCAAGTTAGGAGTTGTAGTCTAACACAGCAGGAGGGCTGCAGGTTGTGAAAGATTATGAATTATGTAAGAAGTTTATATACGAGTTGTGACTAGAGTGGTCCAGGTCTGACTTGATGAACCGACATGTTAACATGATGCATTTCACATAGGTTTCTTGACTTCTCTCCAAGTCAGCCTCAGCCTCTATGTGTATTGTCCTAGAGTTGATCCAGATAGCATTCAGTTGTGGGACTGCATAGTGAACCAAAGCAGCTAACAACAAATGTAAAACAGTACAAATTAAAAACAATGCAAAAGCATTTTAAAAAGTATAATGTTTAAAAACAAATAATTAATAAAGAAACTTGCCAAGAAAACTCAATGATAAGGTCGTCACAAGTCAGAAATGACTTGAAGGCACCACACACACAAGTCACACTCT
This sequence comes from Sceloporus undulatus, assembly GCF_019175285.1. NCBI lineage: Eukaryota > Metazoa > Chordata > Lepidosauria > Squamata > Phrynosomatidae > Sceloporus > Sceloporus undulatus. Next base: position 167,601,988 of record NC_056523.1, read on the forward strand.
CTCAGCCTCACAGGATGGCAACCCCCTTTGCTCCTTCCCCAGCCTTCCCGCGCCTTTAACTAGCTCTGCGAGCCAGTTAAAGGCATGGGGAGGGGGGGAGGAACAGGCCTGATCTGCTCCTTCCCTTGCCCTCCCCTGCCTTTAATCTTTAAAGCCCTAAATGGCTTGGGTTCAATCTAGGGACTTCCTCCTTCCGTATAATCCACCTCGCACACTCAGGTCCCTCTGGGAAGAATCTACTGCAACCTATAAAGACCAGGTTGATTGCTACTACCCAGAGGACCTTTTCTTCAGCCACTCCCAGGTTATGGAATGGCCTGCCAGAGAAGATCTGTCATATTACCAGCTTGGGCAACTTAAAAAAGGCTATCAAGACAGATCTCTTCTGGCAGGCCTTTCCTGAATAGCAAACTTGGCCACCAAATGAACTGAATCCACCATCTCTCTCAGTACTCTGCACCCCCACTCATCCATCTCTGATTATTTTAATGTATTGTTTTTAATAGTTAATGTGTTTAATAATGTTTTAGGGGAGGGAGGGATCAATTGGGGTATTGGACATTGTATGTCTTCTCTTTAATTGTAAGCTGTCTCAATTGTCTTCTGACATAAAGGCAACGTAAAAATAAAACTTATTTTATTTATTATATGAACATGAGTCAACAGTGTGATGTGGCAGCTAACAAGGCCAATGCAATTTTAGGCTGCATTAATAGAAGTATAGATCAAGGGAAGTAATAGTGTCACTCTATTCTGCTCTGGTCAGGCCCCACCTGGAATATTGTGTCCAGTTCTGGACACAACAGTTTAAAAAGATGTTGAGAAACTGGAGCATGTCCAATGGAGGGTGACTAAAATGGTGAAGGGTCTGGAAACACTGCCCTATGAGAAACGACTTAGGAAGCTGGGGATGTTTAGCCTGGAGAAGAGAAGGTTAAGAGGTGATATGATAGTTTGTTTTCTGCTGCTTGAAGGGATGTCATATTGGGGAGGGAGCTAGCTTGTTTTCTGCTGCTCCAGAGACTAGAACCTGGAGCAATAGATGCAAGCTACAGCAAAAGAGATTCCACCTCAACATTAGGAGGAACTTCATAACAGTAGGGCTGTTTGACAGTGGAACACACTCCCTCGGAGTGTAGTGGAGTCTCCTTTCTTAGAGGTTTTTAAAAAGAGGCTGAATGGCCATCTGTCGGGGATGCTTTGATTAAGATTTCCTGCATGGCAAGGGGGATGGACTGGATGGCCCTTGTGGTCTCTTCCAACTCTATGATTCTATAATTATTATTATTAATTGGCTTCCTGAAGCCAGTTAAAAGCACAGGAGGACAGGGGGAGAGGAGGAACAGGTGCACATGCCCACAGAGAGACTTCTGCATGCTAGAGGGGGCACACTGCCATAGGTTCACCACCGCTGTGTAAACAAATAGGGTGATAAAATGCATCCTTGTCTGACTCCCTTTCCAATTGGGAACACTCTGTTTCTCCAAATTCTGTTCCATATTCTGTTCTCCATATATTCTCCATATACAGTTCCCACTGTAGCCTCTGGTCCTATTTGCCTTCCTTTGAGGCTGAGAGACTGTGACTTGACCAAGGTTATCCAGTGGGTTTGCGTACCCAAATCAGGATTTGAACCCTGGTCTCCAGAGGATTGTCCAGTGCTCAAACCACTACGCTGGCTCTCATATTTAGACCACAGAAGTTCTTAATATAAGGATATTAATATAATATATGGAACAGAATTAATATAAGGTTGTTGTATTTTAACCTCTTCCAATATTTTTGAATGACAGCTACTTACGTTATTTCAGACTGTCTTGTTAGTTTCTTTGCTGCCAAAAGACAAGGCAAGAAATAATTCTGCAAATTATGATGATGGCTTGTAAGCCACCCTGAGATCTCTTGACATAGGTCAGGGTATAAATATGTAAGTAAATAAATAAATAAGGTGGGGGTGATAATGAGGAAGAGATGGATTTTGATGATGGCACCGTAGAAACAAGGTTCCCTATCAGTCTCTTTCCTGCTCTTTTCCTTTTATAAACATGTTGTGCTCCTGAACACATTAAAGCATCGTGTTAGTTATACATCCAGAGAAGACACAGGAGTTCCAGTATTCCTACACCAGCTGCAGGAAGGTGGATGCTGGACCCCCAGCCAGCCTGCTGCACTTAGCCCATAACCCAGCCCTGACCTGGTGCTTAGAAAAATGAGGTTAGAGGAGACACCTCCAGGGATCTAAATCAATCCTCCAACTTCCCTTCCTGTCTGAATTATTGTATCCTTTTTGTGATGGTGATGACCAAGCATTGAAGGGCAGCTGACCTCAAATAAGACCACCAGATTCACTGTTTCCACCACACCCTGATCAGAAGGTGAAAAAGCAGGCCTTTAATTCTTGCAGAGTTACTGAAGGCACCCTAGGCTATGTCCAGAGGAGGGTGACATCTTGCATCACCAGCAGGTGCAAGGGAGATGTGGGACCTAAAGGAGACTAATAAATTCCAAACTTTGGTCAGTGATTCAACATTGCTCTGTGATCACTTAATTTTTCCACATACTGAGCAACTTTTCCTTGACTAACGCTGCATGCACACACTGTATCTACTGGTATCAAGAAACAATGGCTAAGATTAAAATAACTATAATACAATATGGAACACAAAAGAAAGCAGGATTGTAATTTTTGGCTGATCAACAGATTTGCCAGCTTTCAAATGTCACTGATCTCTTTATCAGGTTATATATATATATATTCACTGGGTGCTTGCCTGGAACCACTTCTGGGTGAGTGAAGAACTGGATATCTAAAGGCCAGATTAAGCATATGAGTAAACTTTTTCTGGGCTTTGTAACCCTGAAAATACATTTAAGTAAGTAACAGATGTGGTTATGAAACTACTTCCTCAATCAGCAATCACATCACATTGGAGTACATATGCTCCATAAGAGCCAGCATACTGTAGCAGTTGGAAAGTTGGACTAGGACTCCAAGAGGCATGGCTTCAAATGCCTACTCAGGACTTTATCACACATGAGGAATTTTTCTTAATTTCGAATGAAAAGAAAGTGGGGCCAGAATGCATTTACCTGAATTCACTAGTTCAGCAAATTTACGTGAATGTGAATTGTGTTCAAACTGACTTCCCATTGCCCGAAAATAGCATGCCATTGCCCAAATTTGTGTGTGGTAGTCTATCACGCAATAACGTGAAACCCCATGATTGCGCTCAGACTGACTTCTCATTGCCTGAATTTGCGTGTGGTAGTCTATTACGCAATAACATTAAACCACATGATTGAATTTGGATTGCCATTGGATTATACTTCCAATTTTCCTTGTCTGATAACGTCCTCAGTCTTGGAAACCCACTGGGTGACTTTGGGCAAGTAACACTTTCTCTCAGCCTTGGCAAACACACAAACCCTGAACAAATCTTGCCAAGAAAATCCTAAAATAGGGTTGCCATAAGACAGAGTCAACTTGGAGACACATAATAACAATGTGCTTCATATCACATAGTGTCAGGGGTTAAAGTCAGCACATTGGAAATGCTTAGATGTGTGTGTGTCTGACCATGAGCATCTAGCACTGAGAAGGACAAAACTGATCAAGCACAGCTGATGCTCATAGCCTCAAGGACACTCTGGTGCCTGCATGCACTAAGCCTGGATGATGAAACATCTAGCTGGATTGCACAGGGGGACACTTTAGAATGTAACACAGGAAGTCACTGGGTTTGGGAGACCACATGGTCTGAAGGCTATATAAACTCAGGAGCTTCCAGTGATTACTTGTGGGTTGTAGTAGGAGAGTTGGTATTCATGTGTGATCTGTATTATAGTGTTGATGATTTGTAGCACTGTAAATAAAGATAGCACTTCAGGAGACTTGGCTTGTCTGGTTGTTTATCAGCAGGAGCCGGAGTCAGCGTTTGCTGGAGAGTTCCCGAAGCCTCTGCATTCTTCAGTTCCTGGAAGACATCCAGCTGCTGTTATCTCTACTGGGGGCTGAGAACCACGTTTCTGAATTTGCCAGTCATACTCTGCTGTATGCCAGCATTGGCTATATGGCTCAGATGAGTTGCTGACACATAGCCCTGAATTGCTAGGTGACAGTAACTCTCTAATAAACATAGGCCACGAGTGCCTAGAGTGACTATTTACACCAGAGATGGCCCCAGGGCTCTTGTGTTCCTCAACCTTTTGCAATCCCCCACCTGTCTTTGTAATGGCCAAAAAAAAAAGGAGTTGGTAAATTGCCTCTTTTATATCCCTCCAGGAGATACCATTCAACTTTTACCCACACAAACACCTTTTAGGAAATACACATATTTCTTAATCCAGGAGAGGATTTCCAGACCCTTCCAGTTAGGGGTGGCTTTTGAGTTTGGGCACTTTTTTGCAGCCCTTAGAATGTCCTTGGGAATTTAAAATTGGTCTCTGGATCTACTGCAGTGCCCCAATCTGATTTATATACTCGTTGTTGCTGTTAACTGCCCTTGAGTCAACTCCAACCCATGGCAACCCTGTGGATGAGACACCTCCAAGACTCCATGTCCTTCACTGCTCTGCTTAGTTCTCTGAGTCTATCCATCTGGTGGGTGTCTTCCTCTCTTTCTACTTCCTTCTACCTTTCCTGGCATTATTGTCTTTGTTTTCAGAATTCTCTGAAGATGCCAGCCACAGATGCTGACGAAATGTCAGGAAAAAACTCTTCCAGAACACGGCCACATAAGCCTGAAAAAACCCACAAAAAATATAGACCTTAAGGTTGTGAGTTAGTGGCTGCGGTAGAGGCATTTAACCACTGTGCCACCAGGAATGAAGATAGGAGGAAGACATCACAGACTTGGAACAATTACTTAATTGTTTAAGTAATTGTTTAAGCTTAAGGTTGTGAGTTCAATACCAGCAAAAGTCTCAATTTTGACTCAGGCCTGCATCCTTCTGAGGTCGCTAAACTGAGTACCCAGATTGTTGGGGCAATTAGCTTACACTTTGTAATCCACTTAGGGAGGGCTTAAGTGCACTGATAAGCAGTATAGAAATGTACTTGTTATTGCTATCGCTGTATTTTATGCATATAAGTGAAAAAATGCAGCCTTGCCTGACCCCTTGGCCAACTGGGAACCATTCTGTTTCTCTGAATTCTGTTCTAACAGTAGCCTCTTGTCCTGAGTATAGATTTCTCATCAGGACTATCAGATGTGATGGCACTCCCATGACCTTAACATCCATCCAAGGCTTTTTATGATCTATGAAGTCAAATGCTTTGTTGTAGTCTATGAAGCACATCATGACTTTTTTTCTGGAATTCTTTGGCGTGCTTCATTAGCCATAGTACTGTATGTTTGAAATGTGGTTCCTAGTGCTGTTTACTTTCCTGAACCCTGCTGGCACCTGTGGAATTTTTCTCTCCCTGCATTACTGGAGTCTATGCTGCAGAACTTTGAACCTAATTTTGCTTGCATGGGAGATTAATGCTATTTATATACAATGAAATATATATAACAAAATAGAAAATACATATCCCCAAAGAAGAAGATCCTCCCCAAAAAAAGGATATAGGTTTGCATACAATGTGTGTATGTTCATGTATAGAGAAGCATATTCATTTTAAAAGATTTGCCAGAAAATGAAATGTCAGTTGTTGTTTTGGTAATTTAATGTATTACAAATCTGTCTGCTTGTCCCTCCTCTTACTATCACTTGATGTTGTTGTTGTGGTTGCCCTAAAATTATTTCCAACTTATGGCAACCATAAGGTGACTCTATCATGAGGTTTTCTTGGTGAGACTTGTTCAAACAATGAGAGAGTGTAACTTGCCCAAGGTCATCCAATGGGTTTACATGGCTGATCAGGGGTTCAAACTCTGATCTCCGGAATCCTAAGCCAATACTCAAACCACTATACCACTCGGGCTCTTTTTGTTGCTCCAGCTTAAAACAAAACAAAAAAAAGTTGCTTCTTCTCTTACACTACATTAAAGGTAAAATTAAAAGGTTTCCCCTTTGACAAGTTGGTCTAGTTATGTTTGACTGTAGGGGACAGTGTTCATGTCCATTCCTAAGCTGAAGAGCTAGTATTGTCAAAGACGATTCTATGATCCAGTGGTGTTCCTGAACCAGGTGTCACTCGGTGCAGGGGGCAGGGCTAGCAGGAATAGGACTTTCTATGACTTCCAGTGGGCGGGGCTTTCAGGATAGCAAGCATGCCCTCCCCCTGTGCCATCTCCTCACGAGCGCACTGGTCTGCCCTGGAAAAGGAAGGAACAGTGCGTGGGAGAAAAAGCATGCACGGGATGGAGAATGTGCAAGGGGAAAAAGCAGTGTGTGTGTGAGACGGCATGGAGTGGTGCGCACATGGGGCTGGCAAAAAAAGAGGGAACACATGTCACTCTGCCCCTGGAAAAAGACAGGATGGTGTGTGCAAGACAGAGCACATTGGGGGGGGGGGGTGAAGCACACACTGGGGACCAAACAACATGGGGGGGGGGGGGGGAGCGGTGCATGCGGCGGGGCAAAGCAGCGCACAGGGGACAGAGCAGCTTGCACAGGAGGCGGAACATGGGAGATGGGGCGCTGAACGGGTGTCAACCCCCTCCTGGGGTTTCACCCAGTGTGGTCCGCACCCCCTGCACCTCCCGAGTGACACTACTGCTGTGATCATGTGGCCAGCATGACTACACAAAATGTTGTTACCTCCCCACCAAAGTGGTACCTATTTATTTATTTACACTTTAACATGCTTTCATGACTGCTAGATTGGCAGAAGCTGGGACTAATGATGGGGGCTCACTCCGTCACACAACACTTGGATCTTGAACTGCTGACCTTGCAACTGTCAGAGTCAGTCCCCTAACCGATAAGCCTTCGTGTCCCATTGCATTACTCATTCATTATTCATTCATTTTTCATTGCTTAAAAACATGTAGAATTTCAAAGACAGCAGCATAAAACCTGGAAAATTTTGCTCGCAATAGCTCTAAAATACCATTAAACTATAACTTTAAAAGTTAATTTTTAAAATGTTGCTCATTACACACCTGAAATTATTTTTATATCTTTGGCATGCATTGCATTGCTTCTGAAATGTAACTTTTACCTACCACTGTCACCCCTTATTGAAAGTTACAAACAACTGCACTACATGTAGCTTCCATTTCCAAATTCTGGGAATTCCTTTAGTTTAAATGGAAATACAGTAAGCCCTCCACATCTGCTGGGGTTAGGGGAACAGGACTCCCATGAGAGTGGAAAGATATCAAAAAAGACATTTTTCTCTTTACCTGAGAGAACACCTCTCTAGGAATCTCTAGGTCCTCCAGCACAACTCTACGATCAACATCTACCAGAAAGTGATCACAGAATCATGCTATAGGACCTATAAATGCCTAAAGAAATGTTTTATCTAAGAAACTCTAGGTCCTCCAGTGCAACTCTATGGCCAACTTCTGGCAGAGTAACACTGAAGGACCTAGAGATTTCTAGAGAATCGTATTTTAAAAATCTGCAAATCATCCAATGCACAAATGTTAAAGCCACAAATAGGGAGGGCTGAATTGTACATCTCACCCACGATGGAGAAATCTGGGACCAGGTGACTTGTGTGTAGCTGTTCAGCCTGTCCAGGGACTCAGTGATGATGGGCAATTTCAAGGCTAGCCTTGCTCTCCTTTCCTTACAGCTCTTTCTTTTTCAGCTGGAATTGGACTGAGCAGCCCTGCAAATAGAGGATGGGCACATAAGACAGCTCTACAAATAGAAGCCTCTGCAAGGTTAGAAACATCAAGGCCAATCTTGTCTGTGAAAGGATCCGGTCATTTAGGTGAGTATCTGGAAAACTGAATGCTCCCTGAACATACCAAGAAAGATCAGCCCACTAACACTGTATCTGAGGGTTGCAAGATACGCTTGAGCTACCTGCAAGTACAGAGAAGTTAGGCCGGAGGAGACTCTACGTCCCATAACCACCTTTCTTTCTCACAGAGAGCCAGGTACTCCAGTATGTGGGATCTGGAGTTCTAGATCCATCACAAAGAACACATTTCTCACTCTCCATCTTACACAGCCCTAGTTTAATGGTACAACAAGCATACTTTCTCTGTTCCTTAGAAAGTATCTGAGGAAGTAGACTGAAATCTATGAACGCTCACGTTGCCAACTTATTTCTTTCAGTTAGTCTCAAAGCTACTATAAGATCTTTCTACATTCTGTTCCATATGTACAGTGGCTATGTTGTCTCTTCACCAGTGCTGTGGCTGATCCTTGGTAGCTTCAACTGTCCCCTGGGGTAGCTTCTGTACATGGAATGAAGGGTGGGAAGCACCATATTGTCCTTTGCCCAGGGCAGCAAAATGTCTTCAGCCAACCATTACATCTTTCCTGTCAACCATACAGTCCTGCTTGCTTTTAACTTCCAACAATAAGGTCCACTCTCTCACTACTTTCTTCTTTTTCTTATAGTGAAACAATTCACTGCATCCCTTTCTGCTATTAATGCCCTAGTACAGAGATACGCTTTCTGGTTATTTATTGTTAGTTACAACTATAATTAACCTTTCTGTTGGTGTGTGAGAGGTGATAGTGTATCTCACAAGCAGAGTAATTACTTTTCACAAGCAGAAGGTGAGGAACAGCCAGGCCTCCATACACCCAGGCTCTTGCAAAAAATGACAGCAGGCTCAGCCTTCTTTAATAAAGCATATGAAGCAGATTTACTTATAAATATTAAAGTTTCATAATATATTATGCTGAGAGGCTTTGTAATATGTACTCTTCAAATGAGAGAGAGAGAGAGAGAGAGAGAGAGAGAGAGAAGCTTACTTTATGGCAAAGTATAGAATCATTTGTGTTGCTGTATTAAAAGGGACAGCAACACACCACAGTTACTACACATATCAGCTCTGTATGTGTGTTTATACATATGTATGTACACATGCATGGCCAAGATTGATGATGTTCCAGATTTGATTCACTCAGACAGAGGCAAGCCTTTTGAGCTGACACAACCAGAAAGCAGCATCACAGCAAACACTCCAGTCACTGAGCAGGAGCTGTAAGCTCAGTTTATGATGTTTCACTGACCTCATACAGAACAGGAGTATATGAAGAAGACACAGGAAGTGGGGCCAGTAACATGCATAGCACAGCAGCAACTGAAAGTGCTCAATGTAGGAGAGTCAGGCCAACCTTGATCCAAGGCAATAACTCCCACAATTCACACCATGTTGGCACTATCAGGAATGAGTCTCCTCTTGTTGGCAACACAAACTGCCTACATTAATATGGCCATCCGTGACCCAGAGACCACCATGTCACGCTACATATCAGAATCCCTCAACCCTGAAGAATGCCATGAGCTCTACCTCCAACTCACCATCTTGCCAAAGGATGCAGAACAACCATCTGCCGACAAGGATCTCTTCCCTCCAAGCCAACAGCAAGACATCTCCAATGTGGAGCAGTGCAAAGAAAGCCTCCATCAATGGCTGAACATGCAGAGAGATGCCATGGATTGGAATCACCTGGCCCAAACTCTCCAACAAATTGGGCGCCCTGACATCTCCCGGGAGCTGAAGAAGACACTCAGTAAGAACAGGAGCATGGAACCAAAATGGAGCCCAGAGGAGAATCCAACCAGGGAGGGGCCCAAGTCTGCTCAGATCATTGAACAGAAAGTCCCCTGCCAGAGAACCCGTTACAGAACCACCGAGAAGCACCAGAGGACCTTTCTGAATGAAGAGGGCTGTGGGTTGATGGCTTCCTTCCTGAAGTGGTTCTTGTTTTCTTTGCACAACATGCCTGAGTATATTGGCCCAGCTATCCGGTTGCTTGTTGCCAGCTTCCTCACTGGACTGAGCCTATGGATCATTTCATTCTGTTACATCATGAGCTGGAACTTGCGTCAGTGCTTCATCGCTAATAGAGGCTACAACAATGGGACCGTGCCTTGGAACAGGTTGAGCTTGACGGTGACCTGGAACCAGAGAAATGATGAAAATGACAGAGAGGATCCAGGCACCTCAGAGGAGGATGAAAGGGAGGATTCAGAAGAAGAACAGTGACTGCCTAAACAACTTCCAGTGAAACATGCAAGCAAACTGATCTCATTAAATAAAAGCACTTGTGGATCTTTGGTTGAAGCTCAGTCCAGCAATTGATCTTGGGCATGACTCAGCTTAAACACATTGGCCTAAATAAAATTGTTCATCTCAACTAGTGTGGACCCATTGCATTCATGGAATTCCCAGGAGAATTAACTTATCAGTTCCCATTGATCTGATGGTTCTGCTCTGCTTGAGATGAAGAACTGGATTTAGGCCATTAGATATTCATAACACATAGGCTGATGTTCTGTCAGCAGATAAGTCAGAGGAGCATGTGGGCACCTGTTCTGCCTACAACCTGGCAAAAGGGGTACACAAAGAATACACAATTGTATACTTTTGAGAGCAATCATGTGTTAAATAATGTACCAGTGTGGCAAGGCGAGGTGGGCACTAAGCAATAACTGATTATATCCATTTGATATGACACAAAAACACAGCAGGCATAATGTAAGCTGAAGACAAGGCAGAGTGAGACTGCTCATTATCTTGCAGTGGCATCACTAGGCTTGGTGACACCCGATGAGGGAGGGGTTGTAGGGCGGGCAAGCTACTGATGCACCAGAGAGGGTGGAAAGAGGTACCAAGCAATTCCCAAAGGGTCCTGTTAACAATTTCAATGCAGACAGCATTATTGGGAAGCAACTACTGGTATATGTTCTTTGGTCTTTCCAAAATATAGCAGCTGCCTCCTATAAGATTTGCAGTCAACTGTCTCCCCCTTGTGGCTTCTTCAGATTCTTGTTACAGCGAATGCCTCAAGGGAGGGAATAGTGGACCTCATTAGATCAGGTTGAGGAGCCTTTGGCTTGCCAGATGTCTTTGGACTATTATTATTATTAAGCTTTATTTATATAGCGCTGTAAATTTACACAGCACTGTACATAAAATCATTTAATTAGACGGTTCCCTGCCTTCATGCTTACAATCTAAGAAGACACGACACAAAAGGAGAAGGGAATGGTTGAGGGGAAGGGGATCAGGTCCAGCATTCTTCTCTCCCTCTGAGGCCTGGACCAAGGCAGATGGACAGACTGAGGGCTCTGTATCTTAAGGATAGGCCTGATGGCATTGGCCCACCCTCTCCCCCCACGGAGGCCAAGAGGAGCGTGCTTGTGGGGAGGGTTCAGTTCCTTAGTGCGGCCGATGGGAAGGCCTCCTTTCTCTCCTCTCAGAAGCAAGGATGGAGTCAGAAGCCTTGTGGGAGGGTTCTCGTTCCTTTAGTGCAGGCCGGATTGGAAGGCCTACCTTTCCTCTCCCTCTCAGAAAGCCAAGGATGGAGACAGATGCCTTGTGGGGAGGGTTCAGTTCTCTTAGTGAGGCCGGATGGGAAGGCCTACCTTTCTCTCCCTCTCAGAAGCAAGGATGGAGTCGAGCCTTGTGGGGAGGGTTCCAGTTCCTTTAGTGAGGCCGGATGGAAGGCCTACCTTCTCTCCCTCTCAGAAGCAAGGATGGAGTCAGAAGCCTTGTGGGGAGGGTTCAGTTCCTTTAGTGAGGCCGGATGGGAAGGCCTACCTTTCTCTCCTCTCAGAAGCAAGGATGGAGACAGCCCTTGTGGGGAGGTTCAGTTCCTTTAGTGAGGCCGGATGGGAAGGCCTACCTTTCTCTCCCTCTCAGAGCAAGGATGGAGTCAGAAGCCTTGTGGGGAGGGTTCAGTTCCTTTGTGAGGCCGGATGGGAAGGCCTACCTTTCTCTCCCCTCTCAGAAGCAAGGATGGAGACAGATGCCTTGTGGGGAGGGTTCAGTTCCTTTAGTGAGGCCGGCTGGGAAGGCCTACCTTTCTCTCCCTCTCAGAAGCAAGGATGGCGTCAGGAGCCTTGTGGGGAGGGTTCAGTTCCTTTAGTGAGGCCGGATGTGGAAGGCCTACCTTTCTCTCCCTCTCAGAAGCAGGATGGAGACAGAAGCTCTTGTGGGGGGGTTCGTTCCTTTGTGAGGGCCTGGGAGGCGTGGGAAGGCCTACCTTTCTCTCCTCCTCAGAAGCAAGGATGGAGTCAGAAGCCTTGTGGGAAGGGTTCAGTTCCTTTAGTGAGCGGCGGATGGGAAGGCCTACCTTTCTCTCCCTCTCAGAACGCAAGGATGGGACGATGCCTGTGGGAGGGTTTCAGTTCCTTTAGTGAGGCCGGATGGGAAAGGCCTACCTTTCTCTCCTCTCAGAAGCAGGATGGAGTCAGATGCCTTGTGGAAGGGTTCAGTTCCTTTAGTGAGGCCGGATGGGAAGGCCTACCTTTCTCTCCCTCTCAGACGCAAGGATGGAGTCAGAAGCCTTGGGGAAGGGTTCAGTTCCTTAGTGAGGCCGGATGGGAAGGCCTACCTTTCTCTCCCCTCTCAGAAGCAAGGATGGAGGACAGATGCTTGTGGGAAAGGTTCAGTTCCTTTAGTGCCGGCGGATGGGAAGCCTCCCTTCTCTCCCTCTCAGAAGCAAGGATGGCCGTCAGAAGCCTTGTGGGGAGGGTTCAGTTCCTTTAGTGAGGCCGGATGGGAAGGCCTACCTTTCTCTCCCTCTCAGAAGCACAGGATGGAGGACAGATGCCTTGTGGGCGAGGGTTCAGTTCTTTAGTGAGGGCCGGATGGGAAGGCCTACTTTCTCTCACTCTCAGAAGCAAGGATGGAGGACAGATGCCTTGTGGGGAGGGTCAGTTCCTTTAGTGAGGCCGGATGGGAAGGCTTACCTTTCTCTCCCTCTCAGAAGCAAGGATGGAGACGATTGCCTTGTGGGGAGGGTCAGTTCCTTTAGTGAGGCGGATTGGGAAGGCCTACCTTCTCTCCCTCTCAGAAGCAAGGATGGGTCAGAAGCTTGTGGGGAGGGTTCAGTTCCTTAGTGAGGCCGGATGGGACGGCCTACCTTCTCTCCCTCTCAGAAGCAAGGATGGAGACAGATGCCTTGTGGGGAGGGTTCAGTTCCTTTAGTGAGCCGGATGGGAAGGCTACCTTTCTCTCCTTCAGAGCAAGGATGGGGTCAGAGCCTTGTGGGAGGGGTTCAGTTCTTTAGTGAGGCGGATGGGAAGGCCTACCTTTCTCTCCCCCCTCAGAAACGATGGAGTGACAGAGCCTTGTGGGGAGGGTTTCAGTTCCTTTAGTTGAGGGGCCGGATGGGAAGGCCTACCTTTCTCTCCCTCTCAGAAGCAAGGATGGAGTTCAGAACTGCCTTGTGGGGAGGGTTCAGTTCTTTAGTGAGGCCGGATGGGAAGGCCTACCTTTCTCTCCCTCTCAGACGCAGGGGATCGAGACAGATGCCTTGGGGGCGGGTTCAGTTCTTTAGTGAGGCCGGATGGGAAGGCCTACCTTTCTCTCCCTCTCAGAAGCAAGGATGGAGTCAGAAGCCTTTGTGGGAGGGTTCAGTTCCTTTCGTTAGGCCGGACGGATGGGAAAGGCCTACCTTTCTCTCCTCCTCAGAAGCAAGGATGGAGACCACTGCCTTGTGGGAGGGTTCAGTTCCTTTCGTGAGGCCGGATGGGAAGGCCTACCCTTCTCTCCCTCTCAGAAGCAAGATGGGATCAGAAAGCCTTGTGGGGAGGGTTCAGTCCTTTAGTGAGGCCGGATGGAAGGCCTACTTTCTCTCCCTTTCAGAAGCAAGGATGGAGACAGATGCCTTGTGGGGAGGGTTCCGTTCCTTTAGTGAGGCGGATGGGAAGGCCTACCTTCTCTCCCCTCTCAGAAGCAAGGATGGAGCAGATGCCTGTGGGGGAGGGGTTCAGTTCCTTTAGTGCCGGCCGGATGGGACGGCCTACCTTTCTCTCCCTCTCAGAAGCAAGGATGGAGTCAGAGCCTGTGGGGAGGGTTTCAGTTCCTTTAGTGAGGCCGGATGGGAAGGCCTACCTTTCTCTCCCTCTCAGAAGCAAGGATGGAGCTCAGATGCCTTGTGGCGGAGGGTTCAGTTCCTTTAGTGCGGGCCTGTGGGAAGGCCTACCTTTCTCTCCCTCTCAGCGAAGCAAGGATGGAGACAGATGCCTTGGGGAGGGTTCAGTTCCTTTAGTGAGGCCGGATGGGAAGGCCTACCTTTCTCTCCCTCTCAGAAGCAAGGATGGGTCGAAGAGGCCTTGTGGGGAGGGTCAGTTCTTTAGTGAAGATGGGAAGGCCTACCTTTCTCTCCCTCTCAGAAGCAAGGATGGAGACAGATGCCTTGTGGGGAGGGTTCAGTTCCTTTAGTGAGGCCGGATGGGAAGGCCTACCTTTCTCTCCCTCTCAGAACCAATCCTCATCATCATTGGCTATACTAGGCCTGAGATGATTTAAAGTCTACCAATATTGTGGATGAGTAAGGAGCAACCAGAGTCAATGTGGTATAGTGGTTTGTGTGTTGGAAGAGGATCACGGTTTGAATTGTTACTCAACAGTGGAAACCCACTGGGTGATCTTGGGCAATCTGCATTCCCTTAGCCTCAGAGGAAGGCAATGGCAAACACTCTTTGAATAAATCTTGCCAGGAAAACCCTATGATAGGGTCACCTGGAAGACACATCACAATAACAAAGGGAGGAACCTTTTATTATTCTTCCTATTCAGGGATTCCAATGGCAATGATGTCCCTTGATGTATTGAAAGTGTTTGATTGATTGAATTGGCAATACCTGTTCAGAGTGCTTCGGGGAAATAAACTTTGGCCCACAGTTTATCAGAGTTTTGGAATCTTTATATAATGGCTCACAAGCAACTATTATGGTTAATAAGTTGACTTCAGACTTCAGACTCTATCTCTTTACAAAGAGGGACAAAAAAAGGTTGCCCTCTTTTGCCACTTCTTTTTGCCATAGCCACCAAACCTTTGGCTGATCTTATCCAACATAACCCTAACATACATGGACCAAATACTTCAGGACAAATTCACAAGTTAAATCTATTCATAGATGATGTCTTACTTTTTTTTTTAGAACACCTTCACAGCTCTTTTGCAGAATTGAAAGATACCTTGGACTCCTTTGATTATTTTGCAGGCCTGCGAATCAAAATAAAGTCAAAACCCCTGTGTTTCAATATTCCCCTTAATGACCAGATCTCATTGCAACACTTAACAAACCTACAATTATATCCATCAGGCTTTATATACTTAGGTATATATTTCACTAAAGATATTAACCATCTTATTTTACAGAATTATAATAATGTTACTAGATGGATTACTTCCCAGTTAGGAGACTGGAAACATTTCAATTCATCTGTGTTAGGGAGAATTGCTTTAGTGAAAATGTTCTTTGTCCCCCATCTTTTTATTATTATTATTATTATTATTATTATTATTATTATTATTATTTCAGGTAATTCCTATGGTCCCTTCAATATCATTATTTAAAAAGTGGCAAGGATTGATTAATTTTTTTATCTTTGGTAACAAACAACCATGTTTTCTTCAATCTGCTAGGCACCTCCCCATCAACATGGGTGGACTGGTCATACTGGATCTCCAACTTTATTTTGCAGCTTTTCAATTATGTCAAACAATTCCCTTAGTGAATAAAAATACTAACATATTAACCCTGGGTTAATATGGAATTTAATGTATATCTTAGCACAATGCATGGTATGTTCTTTTAAAAACTCTCAGGAAAGGAGATTAGAGACTTAAAGAATCCATGGTTCAAAACCACCAGTTTCTCCAGACTTGTCACCTGTATGTCCATTTTTCTGCCATTCAGTTTTTTCCACCTTGATAAAATGCTGCCATATTAGTGTTGGGAAGAAAGAGCAATTTACCTAATTAGAGATCTTTTCACTAATGGCAAACCCAGACCTACTGAGGACCTGATATCAACTCTAGACCCACTGTCAGTTTTATGGTATCAAATCAGCCAAGCTAAAACATTCTCCCCTAGTCTCCTTTGGAAGAGGGAATTGTTAAGATCTTGACCCCCTTTAAAATCTTGTTCAGTGTTCCTTCTGGAAATGTTAATGGTTTATTTTCTTGTATCTATCAATATATATTGAAAGATACCCATCAAGACACTAACAGTTCTAAAAAAGCGAATTGTATATATCAATACCCAAATTGGAATGGGCTGCTATCTGGTCATCTCCCCACCTGAAATCAAGATCAGGCTTGATGAGAGATAATTTTTTTTAAGCTGGTTCACAAATGGTATATCATCTCTATTAGATTATTACAGATTGTAAAATCCATGTTGGCCTTATGATGGCAGGGATGCCCAGTCTCAGAGACATATAGCCATATGTGGATCATCCTTTTGGCATGAAGAGCTCGATCAGATTGCTTTAATTGCTAAACAAAAAATCAACTTTTGCACAGCTGTGCTGTTACTGTCAATCTATATTATGGGTAATAACCATTTAAGACACAAAATGCTAATAATCACTTTTCTCTTGACGGCCACTTGACTTGAAATGGCTAAAGCTTGGAAGACAGGACATGTCCCTAGATAACTGGTGGAAAAAAGTTTAGGACCAATAGCTGATGGAGAAGCTATCAGATAAAATAAAATGTAACTTAGGGCCTGTGCAGACCAGCCATTAAGGCCATCCTTAGGGTGGAATTGGGGCATGACATCCATATGATGCATGCCCCGACTCCGCCCATGGCAGCATGATGCCGCACTGCTCCACACGGCGTGCAGCATCACAGCACTCCTCTGGCACTGCATTTACATGATGTAGCACTAAAGGAGTGCCTTAAAACTGAGCTTATCACACCCTGGAAAGACCAGATTGGAGCTGCGGTGTGTGGCTGCCATGGCCTTGATCCAACACAGCTGGAGGCAGCCTTAGGGGCTGTCTGCATGGCCTCTTAGTTCAACAAAACCAAGAAACTTTCTATGAAGAATGGCTTCCTTTTATTGATTTTGTTAACACACATTATATAATTGTCCACCCACCCACCCATTTGTCATTATGGTCTGATGTTTTTCAAACCATTCACTCCATATAGGCTTATATATGCATGATGATATTGAATGCCCACTGTTAGAATTGTAATATTTGGGGGGTTTTGCCATCTTTTGTTGTTTTATTGATTTTATAATTTTAATAAATTTAATATTTAAATAAAACTTTTAAAAAAGGAAAAAAGTCCGACAACATCTGAAGGGTCATATGTTCCAGATCCCTGCCACAGGACAACTAACACCATGCAAATTCTTAGGATAATATGAGTTATAGGGGAACATATCTGGAAAGCATGAGGTTGAGGGAAGCTGTGATAAGGGGTCAAGTTAAGAGGGATTAAAAACTTGTGGTAGAGTTGCTGGTGAAAGAGAGACCAGAAGAGGGTGGTGTTGGAGAAGGAGAAATCAGACATCTGAGATGGCTGTGATAATTTTTCACCAAGTGGAAGTGTGGTTTTTAGGGATCTGCCCTGGGATCTGTATTTAACTGTGGTCCAAAACACAATGCAGAAGTAATCTACTAGACCAATTGAGACAAATTATTTCTGCAGTGTGTTTGGGGCCTGTAACCACTTTTAATACAGGTGTTTTCTGAAGCTGTGGAACAGCATCCTATATATTAACAGCAATCACATTCTCAGAATGTTGGTTCTTATGGAGCCAAAGCAACAAGAGCAAAGTGTGAACAGGCATGGTGATCTCCAAAAGATTACAAAAGCCGTTTTCCCCACAAAGGTGTACAATCCTAGTGATGTAAAGTCAAAGGCTTCCATGGCTGGCATTCATAGTTTTTTGTGGGTTTTTCAGGCTATGTGGCCATGTTCTAGAAGAGTTTATTCCTGATGTGGCTGGCATCTTCAGAGATCCTAGGGATCAAAGATCAAAACAAATTCAGTGAGGCATGAGCATGCAGGATGAGCATGGAAAACCACTGAGGACAGAATAGTCTAAAGTTGTATCTCCATTGTAGAAATAATGCAATTTGACACCACTAACTGCCACGGATGGATCCAACTTACAGAATCCTGGAGTTTGTAGTTTTGTGAAGCACCAGCATTCTTTGGGCAGTGAAGGCTAAAGCCCTTGCATAACTACCAATCCCTGGATTCCATAAGATGGAGATACTGCATTTAAAATGATGTCAAATGGCATTATTTATATAGTGGAGATGCAGCCTTAGATGTTGAAGTGACACTTGAAGAGACATGTTGGCAAATGAAGGCAGAGAAGGAGGAGAGAACTCCACACCCAATCTCCAGTCTTCTGAGGTTTCCAAAGTGACATAACCCGCTCAGAACCTGCTGAGCCCATAGGAAGCAGATTATACTGCACGACTCCCTGAGATAACCCTGGTAAGCCATAAAGCTGCTCCGGGCCCCTTTGCTTGTGATAAGAGGACACGGGAAGGTTAGCTAATTGCCCATTCTAAAAACACGTGGATGGCATGGCCAGGCTGCAGCAGCAGAGGTATAAGGGCAGACGTCACTCTGCATCATTCTTGAATTCAGCCACTGTTTCCAGAAAAGGGATTGCTTTGGTGAAGGGGAGATGGCAGTTGTCGCCTTGCTTTGCTTAGGTTAAATATATGGCCAAAAGAGAGAAACTGAGTTTGAGAGTGTTTCCACTCCAGTCACAGGCTGCCCCTAGGCTGCTCAGAAGAAGCACTGAGCCAAAAGAAGAATCCTGCTCCCTCCAAGCCTAGAATAATTTTAATCAAGTTTTTAACTGAGGTCCAAAACACACTGCAGAAATAATCCAGCTTGAGACCGCTTTAACTGCCCTGGCTCAGTGCTAGGGAATCCTGGGAGCTGTAATTTATTGTGACCCCAAAGCTCTCTGATAAAGAAGAAGACTAAATGTCTCACAAAACTACTGTTCTCAGAATTCCCTAGCATTGAACCTGGGCAATTAAAGCAGTCTCACACTGGATTATTTCTGCAGTGCGTTTTGGTCCTGAGTCATCAAGTTTTAGTACAGTTTAATAGACATTAGAAAGACTCATTTTTGTTTTCCACTTTCCTCCAAGATTTGACCACTCTGACAAGTGTATCGGGAGGGGAGAGGCCATACCCCCTTTGCTTAATTTTTTTAACAAAAACAATTTTTTGCAAGCTCAGAATCCAGAAAAAAAAGGGGGGGTGGAATGACTTTGACATTTCTATGAACATTTCATATAAATCTATTTTATGGGAAAAGAATATCTGGAATGAAGTAGCTGCCCCTGGGAGTGTTGCACATAGGTTGTGTGACTCCTTTCTGTCCCTTCAAAGATATTCCAGATGGTGGTGCCCTCTTCTTGAAGGTCACTAGCAATATTCACAGGTGGCATCCATGTTAGTGAAGCAGTGAAATCACCCCAGATTTCAAATGTGAACTAATTAGAGAAGCTATCCAAAATGCTGGATCCTCCCCTTCCCTCTCTCAAAAAAGTTCAGTACATTGGATAGTTCTTTTAAAGTTCAGACAGAAACCAGGAGCAGATTTCTCACCCCACTGATATGAAATCCACTACTGGCTTTAAGTGAATAATTTTACTTGCTGTTTTGATTTAAATTTTTGATTTTAAAAGGAAAAAAAATAGAAAAATATGTAGCTATGTGTATGCATTTTTCCCTACTGGATCTTTTTAGGCAAGAGATATATGCAGAGTTTCTTTTAATTATTAAATATTTTATTTTTGTGAACCACCTAGAAGTTATTATAGAAAGGGTGGCTTATAAATGTTTTGAAATAAATAAATAGATGAATAAATCCTGTCATTCCTATCACTGCTGTATGCATTTACTTGTGAGAAGGCATACTTTAATTTTTAGAAATTTGGAAATACATATATCAAATGAATTGACACAAACTTTCAAACCTTTAGACCACAATCTTTCTCATTGTTCTATTTAAATATTATAACTAAAATACTGAGCCCATTATATCATGCATTCTTTAACTCGTTCCACACCCATTTCCAGTTTCAACAATGATTTATACCTTTTACCAGTTCTAGTTATATAACTCTCCACTATGTGCAGGGGGTTACTCAAGGTGCAGACATCATTTGTTGGTCTGGCTCAGGAAGCAAAATATCTTTATTTAATTATTAAAATGGCCATAGAATACATGCAAAATACATTAGATTTATATGAAGGCAATGACAAATCTGCTGCAAAGAATATTCCCAAGAAAACCCTATGAGAAAGTCAATAATATATATGGCAACTCAAACTTATGTTGACCTTTTCATAGGGTTTTCTTGGGCATATTCTTTGGAGCAGATCCCTTGTGAAAAC
Source organism: Sceloporus undulatus (assembly GCF_019175285.1). Lineage (NCBI taxonomy): Eukaryota > Metazoa > Chordata > Lepidosauria > Squamata > Phrynosomatidae > Sceloporus > Sceloporus undulatus. Next base: position 167,622,211 of record NC_056523.1, read on the forward strand.
AGAGGGTCAACTATACTTACAACAAGGAAAATGAAAAAAATATTATGAGAAAAAATAAAGACAAAAAAGAATGAAACATTCACTTCCAGCTTTCTTACTGATGGTTATACTTAATGGAGAGTTTCACTTCCCGTACTATCAATATGTTATACTTTTACCACTTATTTGTTTTTACTAATTTTCAAAACCCATAGTCAATATCTTATTTTTCTGACCTGCAAGAAGATAATCAAAAAATCCAAGTCTTTCATAAATGTTCCCAGGGATTTTTCCTTTTATAAAGTAGATAATTTGTCTGTTTCTGCTACGTCTACTATTTTCATTAGCCAGTCAATTTTGTGTTGGTACTGTGGTCCTCTTCCATTTCTGATCATACCACATTCCTGCTGCAGTAATCCTATAGTGTAATAATTTTCCATTTTGAGTCAACCATGCTTCTTTTCCATCTATTCATCTACTAATCCCAATAAAAACAATTCTGGTTTAACAGTAATTTCATTTTCAAAATCATCTGGATCCCACCATGTACCAACTGCCAATATTTTCTTGTCTGTCACAACATCACCACATAAGATAAAAAGTTCCCATTTGCTGTTCATAAACACAAGACCCCTTTATGCATTTTAAATAGTTTTTTTGAGTGTTAAATACTAATGGTATATCATCTTATAAACATTTTTGGTATTTTCTGGAATAACATTTCCAATAAAACATTCATTTTTACCATTGAAATCCAACCCAACAATGACAACTTAAATTTCTTCCATTTCTGTAATTCATTCCAAATCTTAACATTCTGATAATATTCTGAAATATTGTTCTTACTTGACAAAGTAATACGCAGGTATTTCACTTTTTTCTATTTTAATACCAGACATTTTCATTAACCTCAATTTATCCTTTTTTCTCATATTTTTGTTAAAATCATTGTCTTTTGCTTATTAATTTTAAAACCAATCAACTCTCCAAATCCTTTTAATTTCCTTAATAATACTTCCATAGATTCCAATGGATTTTCCAACATGACCATTAAATCATCTGCATATGCTCTTCATTTATAAATTTACTTTTAATCCCCAACCATTAAATTTTCTCTTCTTTTCTAATCGCCCTATTTAATATCTCAAGAACAGTGAAGACATTGAGCATACTTCTGTTGTACCTTTTTAAATTTGACATAGTATTGTGAACTTCTCATGAACCACAATCTGTGGCATCTGCTGATCATAAATCACTTTAATCCATTATTAAAATTGCTTCTAACATTATTTTTTTCTAAAATTCCAAAATGGAAAAACCCAAATCAAATAATTGAAATGTTTTTCCACATCCAATAATATCAAAACAACCTATTTTTCACTGTACCTTTTCAAATATTCCAAGATGTATACTATACACCTCATATTGTTTTAAAAACAAAAATAAAACCACCTAGATCTCTGTATATAAGGTCCTGCAAAATCATTTTCAATCTTCCTGCCAAAACTGATGTGAAATCTTGTAGTTATTATTTGAGAGTGAAAAAAGTGTATAATTTTTTGTCAGTGATAAATCTTGCCTTTCTTTTCAATATCAAAGGGCTCAAGCAGATGAGCAGCTCTGGCAGCTCCAGCTGTAAGCGAGCCTCAAATAGCACAGGACCTGTCCATGTCTGAAAAAGGGAACACAATAAAACAGTCACAGGGTGGCTTCTGGCTTATCCAGGGCCATGCTTCATCTGCACGCCATGCCCCCAGAACACCCCGAAGGTGGTGCTTTTTGCCTGTCTGTTTCAGGCTATGGTTAATGTTGCTGCTTTCCATGACACTGGAATTTCCCCGTTCTTAAGAATGGAATTAAAAATCCATAACAGTAGTAATAAAAGCTTCTTCTTGGTGCACTTCTAATATTCAAACAGGCAGGCCATCTGGGCGAGATGCTTTGCCAGTCTTTATCATTTTAGTTATGGTAAGATTTCACATACAACAATAGGGGCATTCAAATTCTTTCTTTGAAGTGCTGTGATCTTTGGCAATTCTTGTTTTCATAATAATTCATCAACCTTTTCCACTGAAATTATTTGGCTTTTATATGAAGAAGAGCAATACTTATAAAAGGCTCTTAAATTACTGTCATTGTCAGCAATTGTTTCTTTTTCTTCTTGTATCTTCAAAATTACAGTAGTTTTTCTCTCTTTTTTTCCTCAACCTGAATGCCAGCCATCTTCCCAGTTTATATTCAAATTCAAATTTCCTTATTTTTATATATTTAATCATTTTTTTCCAATCTCCATGATAACCATTATCAAAGATAGTTGGATTTGTAACATCTTAATTTGATTACTCATTTCCTTTTTCATAGGGGATTCTTTAATTTCTCTTCTTTCTTCTTTCTGTCTTCTTTCTTTTAAAATAAGATGTGGTTTTTTTTCTTGTCTCTTTTTTCCTGCTCCAAACTTAACTGTATAAAATATCTCCTCATAAATGCCTTACTTCCATCCCATACCATTTTGAGATTCCTTCCTTTATCCATATTATCTTCAAAAAATTATTTTGATTCATCTGCTGGTCTATGACCGTAATAAAGATGAACTGAACTTATTTTAATTTCTCCTTACACCTCTCTGCAACTTTCATCTTGTAAGAAATTTTCTTTTTACTCTTTAAAGTTAGTATCACCAAATTATGATCAGAAAATATCCTTGGTAAAATATACATTTTAAAGATTACATTAACTAAAGATTTAGAGATCAAAAGCACCAGTCCAGGAGAAAGATCTGTGTCTTTCTGGGGAAACGAAGTGTAATTTTTGCTTCTCCATTTTTAGTTTTCCATGCATCAGCTAAACTCCTATCCTCCACCAATTCAAATAAAAAGCTTTTGGGATTTTGCCTTGCGTACACAACATTAATTTGAATTTCCACAAATCTGCCAGATTGATCATCAGATATTTTCTCTGCAGCCAACTGGGGTTTTACTTAAATAACCACTCTTTTCTTCTTATCTGATGCAGAAACAAATTCCTTTCTTAATTTAGGGAATGTTAAAATTTTAACATCCTTTTTCCTAATGTGAGTTTCTTGCAAACATACTAAGTATACATAATTAGATCTACTCAAGTAATGATTTTTTTTCTTTCTTTTCTCTAGAGCATTAAGTCCTTTAATATTGCACATGACTATTAAGAACTGGGTGAACTTTCCCCCAACTCGGTAAATCAATCCTCTGTAAGTTAAACAGCAAGACTTTATTTCAGAAATCGCAGAGATGTTACCAGGAAAACGTCCTGGACAGAACTGGGTACCAACTCCCACATAGTTTCTTTTCTCCCCAGTGCCTCCTTACAACATCTAAATTATTTTTAAAATGTCTCTAAAAGTATAGCACTATTGCTATAAACATTTTTAATGCTGTACTCTTAATGTATTGTCCAGTGAAACAGACAGGACTTTCCCAGCAATCAAATACTGTCATGAGTCATAACACAAAATACTTTGCAGTGGGATGTTCTTGAATGGACAGTTAAGACTTCACTACTTCTATGAGTGGCTTGTGGACCAACTGGAGAGAAAGTACCACCACCACCACCCACTCAGTTTGGGTGGAAGCCCTCCTCCCTCAGCTTGGTGTACAAGAAAGACATCACTGCTGCTCTTAAAAAGGTGAAAACTGCCAGAATTGGTTTCTTGCTCCCAATTCACTTGGCAGACTGCTTTCTCAATTATTCTGGGTGGGGGATTATCATGATGAGTGTGAGTCTTTCAAAAGTTATCACTACTCTACTACTAACCACTACATGACTGACTCTCAGAATCAAAATAGCATTGCCAATAATTCTCTAAAGGGCAAAATGGGGGCAATCAACAGGTGACTTGAAGGCTCACACATACATGAACACACATTTTATCTGAGACAGATATTAGGAAACAGGGATAGTGAAACATAAACTGTACAGTATGTCATGTGGATAGAATACAGATAACCCTTTCTAAATTGTTCATCCTATCTTCCATTTGCACACACCTTTCTCTGATTTCATGCCCTGATGCAACTGCAGTTAGAGCTGTGAAGTGCTGCATGGATCAGATGTTCTCAGCATTTTGCTACACATCATTCTTTCTTCTTAGTTGACAGTAAAGCCTAAACAAATTGGACTTGGAATAAATCTCATTGAAATCAGTGGCATGTCCTCTTTAGGAAGCAGGTAGAGAAGATTATGTCTGCCTAGAGTGGGTACATGATTCTCCAGATGTTTTTGGACCACAACATTCTAGAAATATCCAATAAAATGTGTGCATTAAGATGGTTGGTTCCAAAAATAGGGCCTCCTGCCTGCATATATGTGGATTATTATGGAATTGGTGGTACTGAAATAGATAACTTGCATAAAGACATAAAATGCAAAAGCACAAAAAAAAGTCTCATATGTGAACTCATTTTCATCCCTACAACTTCAGTATGACTACAAGCCCGATCCTAGGGTTACCATAGTTTGAAAATCAAAAAAGAGAACATATTGTTGGGTTGTAATCCCACCTCGATCCACGTGGGAGAAATGGGAAAATTTATTATTATTATTATTATTATTATTATTATTATTATTATTATTATTATTACTTCAAACAATTGATCATTTCAACAACTCTCTCTTTAAATATCTCTGCTGTATAAACTGTATAAACAAATATTCTTAATCTTCAATATATTTAAATTTTGCCTTCCCTTTCCCCATCCCAATAGCCTCTTCCAATAGTAGCCTCACCAAGTAGCCCTTCCCAAATGGCTAGAGGCTCCCCCAGCCACTTTGGCTAATTCACTTTCCCCTTCCAGGCCTGTCCCCCTCCTCCCCTCAACAGTGGTATCCCTTAGGTTTTTGTCACCCAGTGTGGAAGGAGAACTGTCTGCTCTCCCCCCATCTGCCCGCATGTCCAGATCACTGGTGAGGCTGTGGCACTGCGGCCTCCAGAGTATTTATTCAGGGTCTCTCACAGCAGACGCACCAGACCCTGAAGACATACCCCTCCCAGAAAGACCTTCAGAGTTTGGTACACCTGCTCAGAGAGCAGCCATGCCAGACCCTGAAGGTATGCCCCACTTCTGGAAAGCCCTTCAGAGTGGCACAAGTGCTGTCATGTCACTACCCCTCCCAAAAGCCACCGCTATTAAGCAGGCAGCGCTGCAGCTTCTGGAGGCCCCTTTAGGGGCTGGTGCAGCTGCTGGGTGAGTGGGAAAGGCAACACACTTTCTCACTTACCTAGTAGCCATTCCAGTCTTTCCACTTCGTCTGGTGTGTCACACACCCCTCTGGGGTGTTACCCAGTGCAGTCCATACCCCCACACCTCCCTAATGACACCTCTGCCTCTCAACCTGGAGTCACTATCTCTTTCTTTTTTTCTGTCAGTACTCCATGATGCCAGCCTCCATCCCCTCTCCTAGCAGAGCAAGAAGGTGAGGAGGAAGTAGCTTTGGCAGGAAGTAAACAAAGCACCAGTGAACAAATCTCCATACTTTAAAAAAAAGTAGCTCTGAAAAAGGAGGGTACATCAGGAAAAAGGAAGACATATGGCAACTCTGCCTTGATCCCTGTGCATTTGTACTCAATTACTCCAAAAACACACAAAATATCAATGATAATAGAAACATTAGGGGATTCAGAAAATGAATGGGATAAAAAAAGAATCTTAGAATTATCGACTGATAGATCTGGAAGGGCCTCAAAGGCCATCAGGCCAAGGAAGCTGTGCCTTTCCCCCCCTTCAGCACCACTAGGTTTGGAGCAATTGCTCCAATTGAACCACTGATAATCTGGCCCTGCCCAAGACCCACCAGTGGCTATGCTGCCTAGGGCCAAAGGAAGCTGTAGGCCCAAATAACAAATCTGTCTCACAATCTTACAGGAGGCTGACTGCCTCTTATGGGGTCAAAGTTTTGAATAATAAACAGCAACATAACTGCAAGGTATGAGGACTTGTATGCAGGATTTAGAGGGACTTACTGTTGTTAGTTAGCTCCAGGTTAACTCTGGCTATTTATAAATTGGCCCTTTATCCCCCATTGATACACAATTGGCAATTGGCCAGTTCTCCAGTTTACATGATAGGTATTATTCCCCTAGCTGCAAACATGTGCAAAGCAGACACCAAGTGTCGTGGATCAGATAGCCTAAAACACTTTCCTCTTCTTGAACCTACAAGCCAAAGTAGCTTCTTCTGCTTGTTAGGGCCAGGAATCCCATGTATGAATATGCCAAGGAGAGTCCAGTGGTTAAAATTAACTTCTGACTTAAATACTCCAAATCCTGCTCAGGACCGTTTTAAGTAACATCGCAAATTAAGATGTCTTCCCTAGTTAAGCTTATAGCAACGTGCAAGCTGTCACAGCTCAGGAGTCTAAATCCCCATCTCAGGCCCAAGACTGAAGCTCCTTTTGTCCCCGGAAATTGTGTCCGAAAAGTTCCACATGTCTTAGTATTTTGGAATGATGCTCCACCCAGTGTATGTAGCAACAACTGCTAAAGGGAGAGGCACAAGAGGTGAATGTCCGTATACTTCAGGAAAGTCTTGGCTACAAGATAAGGTCCATGTTACAAGCGACATCCCCAAGGACTGCCTTTGAGGATAAACAAACATACTGAATCCCCAAGCAGAGACTGTCTCATTGCACAAAAACATCTCTTTCTCTGAATAAACGAAGAGTGGGGACATCTCCTCAGTCAACAGCTCTGATCTTCCCTTAATGGTGAAACCCATCAGCTCCAGGTATGTTTTTCCCCATACGTTCGCCTTGCTATTATCATGCTTAGAAATATTGCAGGCGTTTTTGTTTCTTACCAGGATTCTGTAGTTTGATTTAATGCAACATTGTTCAGAAAGTGCAAAAAACTTTCAGGCTTCATTATACCTGAACTATACCTGACCACAGAAGCTGCTAGCTGTGTTTTCATTCCTGAAACAAGGCTTGTTGGTGTGTTTTTTGTGCCATTTGAAGTGGATGGTTTTCATTGTTGTCCTGGTATTTGAGGATTGGAGTTTCACCCCACTGGGTCACATTTTGCAAGGAATGAGAGGTTGTTGCTTCTCAAGGTGGCCCAGCAAAAGGCACACCAGAGTTCATCCCCATATCAAGATGCATCAGGACCAGTCAAGTTATTTTGACATGTGAGACAGAATCCCACAAGGATCTCTTCCCTTTCCTACAGCAAAAAAAGGCAATAATAAAACAAATAACTAAGAATTTACTGTCCCTTTTATGACATCAAAAATCAGTTGCTTGAAGCATGTGTCTCACTCTGCCTAATGGCAGAGCCAGCCCTGGTGTTTCTAGAAGTCTTTGTCATAAGTGTGAAAACTTTGATTTAGTCTGATAAAAAAAATTACAGTAATAATAAGACTGGAGAATATAAATAAACACATGGGGGCAGGGGGAGGGAAGAATGCTCAGGAGACAAATGAAGGGGGTTGCAAGTAATTCACAAATGCATCACCCTTGCTGTAATGCAACACAAGTCATGGCTGCCGATTCTCCAAGGGCTGCCAGAAGGGGAAAAATGTTTTGTGAAAGACTTTTTCTTTGTAAGGAAATGTTAAGCCCAAATGTTAAGCTGAGCTAAGGAGGACTGCACATTTATGGATATTACCAGCCTCTCCCACCTATTGTAGCCATTACTTTTATATGCATTTATTCATTTCAATTATATCCCAGCTTTTCCTTCAAAACAATCCCGTCTAGTAGCTTAGTCTGAGGGCCGTGACTGCCCCAAGTTCACCCAATGAGCTTCATGGCTGACTGAAAGCAAAGTAGGTGCCAGGAGACTTTGTGATACCGGGAGTAGTGAAATGGGAAAAGGCTGGATTTTTGGCTCTTGATAGTTTAGAGCAGTGTTTCTCAGGCTATCTGATTGGGAGGACTGGTAATTTTCCCATCTGCCTTATTTTTGCCTGGTGGCTATTGTGGCTTTTGTTTTTCTGGAAACTTGCCAGGGATCAGTAGCCAACGGCTCAAGTTCTAGCATCAGGCCAGGGGCCACCACGTTGAGTAGCACTGGTTTAGAGAACAAAAACAATATTTCTACAGTAAATCAATACTTACTTATTAAATGAAACCTCCCCATTGTTAACTAGGAAAATACCACTACATGATTCAAGATACTTACAATTGTTGTATGTGTGTATGTGCCTGCAAGTCACCTTTGACGTATGGCAGCCCCGTTAATTTCATAGGGTTTTATTAGAAAAGGACTCAGAGGTGGTTTTCCCAATTTCTTCCTGTGAAATATAGCCTATAGCAGCTGTTTTAGCCTATAGCAGGTATGCATTGGCTATTAGCCTTATACAAAATATTATACAGTACAGTACTGCTTGCATGTTGGTTCTGTGCTAATGTACATCTATCTGACCTGCAAATTTTGTACAAATCCCCTATGACCTGTGAAATCCAAAGGACAGGCCACAATAACCACACATGCTATAGCCCCAGCTGCGGGATGGGTATATTTCACTATGTCCGTGTTACTTCACTTCTTATTAAGGAGATTCACTAAGTCCACTCTTCTTGATGTGTGACTTGGCTTCTCTGAGCTGAGGAGGCTCTCTTTTCTGACATCTTAGTTGTTTACAGGGAGGGAGGAGAACAAATACTGGGTCTGCTCTTTTCAGGCTTGCCATGTTGACAACTGTGTAGGCTTGTTGTGTCCACTCCCAACACTTCGTTTCAGCTACAAGGGTACTCATCTTCAGTCAGTGTACCTTTGGGAAAGATGAAAATACTTTCTACTCTTGGCTTGGGAGGTATGTTCATAAAGAAGCTTTCTACCTTTAAGACTTGGCTTCTGCAGCCAGGCTGTTGCCTTCTTAGTAAAGTCTCATTTGTGTTTCAAACATCAGAGCAACTACTACTGGCCATACAATTCAGCAAAGCGAGGCAGCTGTTTCAAGTATTTAATCAGTTATTTGTCTGGTAATTAATTAACTGTGCGGCGAGAGCATTGCCTTGAAAAATGTGGCTGTGTGTATTTGTCATTTGTTACATTTGGTGTCTTTTATATGAATGGCATACTCTGTACAACTCTTAATTTCGAATGAAAAGAAAGTGGAGCCAGAACACATTCATGTGAATTCTCTAGTTCAGCGAATTAACATGAATTTGAATTGCATTCGAACTGACTTCCCATTGCCTGAAAATAGCTTGCCATTGCCCGAAACTGTGTGTGGTAGTCTATCATGCAATAACGTGAAACCCCATGATTGCATTCAGACTGACTTCCCATTGTCTGAAATTGCGTGTGGTAGTCTATCACGAAATAACATTAAACCCCATGATTGCGTTCAGATTGCCATTGGATTATACTTCCAATTTCCTTTGTCTGATAAACTTGTGTGGCTGATGCTTAATCTGTCATAGTTTATGATGCTGGGAAAAAAGATAGGAGCATAGAGGGATAAAAAATGGCGCTATAATTCCTCTTTATTCATGTGATAGTTGCGGGATAGTTATGACATTGCACAACATTGTGTGATAATCTTTGCTAAATTGAGCGATATTGACGGGAGCATCCTGCTATGCTCCCGTCTTTTTTCTCAGTGTGATAAATTCCATTCTTAGTTACATGGCTAAGGGCTGCCCTTTGGAACATCATCAGGGCACACTTGTGCAATCTCAGGTCTCAAGTTTTGGTCCTGAAATCAGGCCCTGAAATCTTGACCTGGCAACCCTACTGAACACAATGGATATCAGCAACACTGTGCCAGATGTGGTACTGCAAGCAGTACATACAGGTACTAAGGGACCAAGGCACAGGGATGTAGCCAGGATTTTGAGGAGGGGGGGTCAAGACTAAGTGCCACCATTATAATGGGGCTTGTGTGCGGTAGTGCGGCAGCATGCACCATTCATTGTATCTAACGGATGGGGGGGGGCCCGACCCCCACAGACCCCCCCCCCCCCGGCTACATCCCTGCAATGCAAAAACAAACCACATAAACGCAGCACAAGAGGGCCATTGCAAAAGAATTCAGTCACAGGCTGCTGGGTTAGAAATGTACACAAATGTACAAGACTGGAATCAGGAGAGAAGAGTGGAGAAAGGCAACAGACAAAGAAGCTAGAAAGCTCATAAGGAAACAGGGCCTGCCTTACCATTTGGTAGAATGAGGCAACCATGGCTGAATTCAGCCAGCAGGTGTTGGAGGGCAGTAACAGAGTCCTTTGGCCAGTCTTCCTGAGCTCCTTGACCATTCCCCCCTTGCTAGAGAGCAGAGTTGTGTGTGGGCCACACAGCCTGTCCTGATGCTCTAAATACCCCGCCATGCTACCATCTGATACTACCTTCAGATGTGGTAGAAGATGCCATTCCACCACCCCATTGAAGTAGAAGGTTCAAGTGGCAATCCAACCATCTTCTGTAATTTGAAATTAGGGATGGGAGTAGTGGTGTAGTATCTTGTTTCTTTTCCCTTCCATTCCCTGGAAGGATTTATTTAAGAAGATGGGAAGGTCAGGAAACAGATTGGCAACATGGAAAGCAGACACTGAACAGGAGATTGCAGAGCCATACAGATAAGGGCAGAGTCTTGAGGTTGCCTAGGATATGGACCAGGTCCAAATAAAAAACTTATATAAGGAGGGCAAATCAGAGGTCAGAGAAACTCATGGGCAATGTTCTGGTTGGAGACAGACAGCCTGAGTCTCCCGTATCAAAAATGCATAGGACTACAGGTGCTTTGGATTTCAGATTTTTTTGGACTTTGGAATACCTCTATTTGCATACACCGTATATATACTCATGTACAAGTTGATCTCATGTATAAGTCAAGGGAAGGTTTCAGGGTCAAAATAATGGATTTTGATATGACCCATGCATATGTCAAGAGTAAAATTTAGGGGGCTATAACAAAGGATGGAAAGAGGGAAACACCACTTTCGTACCTCCTTCTCCTCTGGGTCTGGAGGAGAGGTTTTAACATTGGATTGAGAACAAAAGGAAGTGGTGTTAAATGGGTGTTTCTTTGATGGGAAGAGAAAGCTTTCAAATCAAATTGGGAAGGGAAAGAAGAAGAGTTAAATGTAGTGTTTGTTTGATGGGAAGAGAAGGCTTTCAGATCAGACTGGAAGGAAAAGAAGAGAAGCTAAGAAGAGATGCTTCTTTGATGGGAAGAGAAGGCTTTCAGATCAGACTAAAGAATGGAAAGAAGTGGAGCTAACAGGGATCTTTCTTTGATGGGAAGAGGAGACTTTCAAATGGGACTGGGAAGGGAAAGAAGAGGAGCTAAAAGGCATGTTTTTTTGATAGGAAGAGAAGGCTTTCAAATCGGACTGGGAATGTCTTTCACTCTTCATGCCTTGAGGCATGAAGAGTGGGTCATCAGATGGTACTTGTTTCAGGACCTTTCTAAGCAGTATTAGTGCATTGACCTGTATATATGTCAGTCCAGGATTTTAGGGACAATATTGGGGCATAAATTTCTCGACTTATAGTTGAATATATATGGTATGTCCTTGATATCTTGGAAATTGGACCTAAATCTAAACAACAATTCAATTTATGTTCATATATACTTTATAAACATAACCGGAAGGTAATTTTATACAATATTTCCTAAGGAATTTCCAGGAAGAGGGAAAATTCTAGCGAATAGGCACAAATATGGTAACAGAGCCTGGCAAAAAATAATTGCTGGTACCCACTGCCAGACCCTTGGGAAGCACTGTGGTAGAGTGACCTGGCACATCTGACTATTCCTGATCTATCCCACTGCCACTTTCTTGTATGTTCTTTCAGAGGGTTCTTAGATCCCCAGTTCACTTGAACTGAGGCTCTCATAGGCCTCACTGTCATTACATCTGCATGGAACATGCACTCTAAAATATACCTAACGCTCCCTTCTTAGAAAGTAGCAGTTGGATAGCTCAGGAGTGGTATTAAGTTTTTCCAGTTGTTTACCATTACCCATCTTCTCACTGAAGAGTCCCTAACAATCTTCCACAGAATATCTAGGTTCTCTGAAACACTTCCTTAGAAGACATTGAGCAGATGGGGTAGGCTTGAAACAATTAAGAGATGAGTACCAGTCTCCCAAATCCATAAAATGTTTAGAAGAAAACCACACAATGTGGTGGGGAGGACCACTTGTTCACAACTGGTAACAATCAATCTTCTTCTTTCCTTGCAGACCGCCAGAGCATAAGTGAAGATTTTGTGAGAGCGTAAGGGAAAGGGGTCATTGCCACCAAAACAACCATGTGCAGCCAAAGGAACAACAAAAGCCGCTTGTTGTGAGCGGGCTGGATGACCGATGCCAGCAACGCAGGAGAACGAGGCACATCACCCACCTTAGATGAGTCAGATCCAGAACTACACTATGAGGAAGATGAAGAGGATGAAGACAATGAAGACATGGAGAGGGGAGATTCAGAAACCAGCAGCATCCTCTCTGATGACTCTGTTTATCCTATCTATGAACATGCTCCGTCTGACAGCAATGACGGTACACAGCTTACCTTGTATCAGTGCTGCATCAAGAACGATGCAAGGCTATTACAGCAGAGGCTCCATCAGGGGGTGACCAAAGAGGAAGTCATGGAACTGGACATCAATGGACGGGTAATTAGAAACATTCCCCTCCCACGCACATCCCTGTGGCCCTGAGATAGCATGCTAACAAGTAGGGTGACACCGCCTTGGGTTGAAAAGAATGCAATGGCTCAAATGGGGTCAAGCCACAGTTAGAATGGGGCTACCAACAAATGGCTCTTCTCTGGTCCAAGAAACAATTCTATATCATTGCCAGGAGTCCAACACTGAGATATAATTGGAAATATGAAGCCATATAGAAAACTGGTAACCTAACACCAATGGGAGTAACAATAACAACAATAAGCCTTCTATTGACTGCACCACAGCCGCTGAATTGCTGTGTAATAGCTGTGGCTAGCTAGATCAATTTGCACAGGAAAGGTGTGGCTAGATCACCTAAAAGTGGGGCAACAAGACAACAAGCATCCTGGGGCAAAAATGAAAGAGACTATTAGGGAGGCCATTCATTGAGATGACCATGACTCTCTTTGTTTCCTCTAGCAATATGCTCATTCAGGTTTACATTCGGTGGGAAGGGGATTCTTCCTAGCTCTGTCTCTTGGGTTTTGGTCCACACTAAGCTACTGATACTGGTCAGGTCATTTCCATCCTACCTAGTTCACATGGCTCCTTTTCCTCAACCTATCAATAGCAAAAATGCTGTGCTCTTTTTTGTTCTACAAACTCTTAACTCTTGTATGAAAATTAGCCACCCTTCTCCTGGGCAGAACCCTTTAGGTTCTGAATGCAAGGTTACTATCCTGCAGGCCACAGATAAGTCTTATGGGAGAAGAGTTGTCTGCAATTCACAACAGAACATATATCCAGTAGGATGAGAAGAAGGTGCGGACCTGGCTCCATGATAACCTAAGGACATTCAGGCACATCATATGTCCATTCATCTATACTTTCCATGCATGGTTAGTATGGAATCACCGTTAAGATAGTTTATATTCTTGTAATGGTAGAAGGGTACCAACAGAATTGCCAGGGATACTGTGGGAGCAGCTGTTGTTACTGCATTACATCCTGGTTCTCATATCCATGTGCTTTTGACTGGGTTTCTGAGAATATAATGTTATTACACTTGTTGTTTAAGACCAGCCATACTATCTGTCAGTGTGAGATGAACTCCTTGGTCAGACCTGAATGGCAAATGCTAGGGGAGGGTGACAAACTCCTGGTGCTTCCTTAAAAATACTCTGGCTCATTTCCCCCACTGGAAGATACAGCTGTGGATGTCACAGAAACTATCCTTGGCCCCTAAAGCAGTTTATTGCCACAGATGTGATGGATGATAAAGTCCCATAAAGTAAAAGTAAAGGTTTCCCCACAACATGAATGTCTAGTCATAACCAACTGTAGGGGGCAGTGCTCATCTCTGTTACTAAGCTGAAGGGCTAGCATTGTCTAAAGATAACTCTGGTGGTCATGTGGCCAGCATGATTGCACAGAACACTGTTACCTTCTCACCAAAGTGGTACCTAATTATCTAGTTATATTTGCATGCTTTCCAACTGATAGGTTGGCAGAAGCTGGGACTAGTGACGGGAACTCACCACATCACATTGCACTTAGGCCTCAAACTGCCAACCCCTCATCTTACGATCAGCAGAATTAGCATCTTAACCACTAAACCACTGTGTCCCTAACCAGTACTGAAATAAGACTGAGCTGCCAGTCCATTTAGTTTCTATACATGCACTTTGAAATGGGTCCATCTTGTTCTTAACCTAAAGCAGCAAAATGTCTTGTGTCAGCCTTGATAGTTGTTGCCTTGGTGCAGTAGGCTGGGAGTGGACTATGTGAATGGGAGAGAATGAATCTCTTACAGTAGATGGTATGACTCTTAGGTATCTGACTCTTAAATCTGTTCCATTTTTCTCTGCAGAATGGCTTGCTGGTGGCTTGTTTCAAGGGCTTCGTAGACATTGTCACTGTTCTCAGCAAATGCCCCTGTTTAGATATCAATCATCAAGATAATGATGGGAACACAGCACTCATGATAGCAGCTCAGGCAGGTAGGAAACAGTCTCTTTGCCTTTGTTGGGCAGTGAAGGGTCTCCAGGTCCGTGAAAGATTCAGATAGCACTGCTGGGCATCTATCTAGAATTTTAAAAGAGCTGATTAAAGAATGACATTTCGCGTTGTGCTCAAGTAACCTGTGAAACTCAGCAGTGCAGGGTATTGTTGTTGTGTGCTTCCAAGTCATTTCCAATGTATGGCGACTCTGTCATAAGGTTTTCTTGGCAAGACTTATTCAGAGGGGGGTTGCATTTGCCTTCCTCCCAGGCTGAAAGACTGTGATTTCCCCAAGGTCAGCCAATGGGATTCATGGCCAAGCAGGGATTCAGTCCCTGGTCTCGAGAGTTATAGTCCCATTTTCAAACCACTACACCATATTTGCTCTCTGTAGATTATTACACTGAACAGAATCCATAAAAAAATAGGCAAATCCATCAAGAAAAAGACAAAAGAGTTCTCAGGGGCTCAGATTGCCCCTAAGGGGCGGTGAGAGGTTGCCCCTTTCCTGGTCGGATCAGGGTCGCAGCAACCTCATGCTGTGGCCCCGATCCAGCCTCCGAAGGGCACAAAAAAGAGCCACAAAAAGCAGCTTCTTTTTGCACCTGCCAAAGGGCATCATAGCCACGGCAGCGTGGCTGTACATCACTCCTTCAGTGCTGCATCATCTGGATGCAGCGCTGTATGTGCGCCATGATGCCGTGCACCATGGAATGGAGCACGGCATCATGGCACCCTGGGGGTGGAGTCAGGGCATCTATCATCAGGGCACTGTGCCCTGACTCCACCCACAGGCTGGCCTTTTCGGCCCAGCTATATAGGGTCTTACTTTCATACAACTAAATGCCAGTGAGAAGATAAAAGCAGGTTAGCTATTCTAAAAGATCTTTGCAATATGTGTCACCAATGTATATCATTCATCCAAGTCCTTCCAGTCAGTATATTCTAGTTCATTAAAGAAGAAAGGCTTGGTGGTTATTTAGGAGAATATCACAAAGAACAAGCCCCAAGATGGCATGAATCATCTGCACCTACTGATAACACTGGGAGCTGGTCCTCACCCTCCACAGTATGTGACTAGCACCTATCTAATTTATCTATGGCCTGGCATACCATTCACAAGCCTCAACTTCCCAATGGCCATTATCAGTACTTGCCCCAAGAGTCACAGAGTCACATGGATTTTGCAGGACAGAACACACTTAAAACCTAATCTATTGAACTGAGAAGTGACTCTTCTATTCTGCCTTTTTTATCTTCACTACAAATTTGTGTTCCGCTTCTGTAGCCATGTTAAAATGTATGTAAAAATGTTTTCATCCCAGGGTGGGAAACATGTAGCCCTCCAGAAGTTGTTGGACTACAGTTTGTATTACTTCATACTACTATGCTGGCTAGAGCTGCTGCACATTGCAAGTCAGCAACATCTGGAAGACTGCAAGATTCTCACCTCTCATTTAAAGAAATAAACAATAACACATAAATACTGTGTGTGAAACAGCTGGGATTTCAGGAATAATGTTGAGATATAGCTGTAGAATAGGGTAGAATATAGAGAAAGTGACCAAATATCCAACTTTAGAGAGGTCCACCAGCACCAAGAGAAAGGCCTTGATGCTGTCAATCGCAGCAAGCACCTGGACAACAGACTAATCACCTTTATGTTATTAATTGCCATCAAGTTGGCTTTGACTTAGGGTGACCCTATGAATGAGAGACCTCTAAGAAACCCTGGTAGTAACTGCTCTGTTAAGATCCTATAGACTCAGAGCTTCATCTTGCAGCACTATCACTTGCTTCATTTTGGATGGTCTCATCATAGAGTTTTCATGGTAAAAAACATTGAGAAGTGGCTTACCAGTGCATCATTCTGCACAATACTAACTCCTTTAGCTAAAGTGCCACTGTCATTTCCTCTGAGAGATCCTGTCACTGTCATTCATCACTATTGCTGCTGCTCAGTAAGTGTTTGGTTAGTCTGTCTCCCCAGAAAAAGCCTGTCTGACTTGGGAGACCTACCAGTAGTAGTGCTATCATAGACATAGCCTCTTGCCTCACAGAAGCACATAATCCCACTACCATGAAAGATAGTGCCATGATGGGACTGATCATCTAGAGCTACTGAAATTAGAGCAGTTATTTCTAAGAGTCATCATGATAAAGTGATTTGAGTGTTGGACTAGGATCCTAGGAGATCAAGATTCAAATCTCTGCTCAGCAATGGATCCCACTGGGTGACACTAGGCAGGTCAGTCTCTCTCACTTGGAAGAAGGCAATAGCAGACCCGCCCCCCCTCTGGAAAAAAAATCATGCCAAGAAAATAAGGTTGTCATAATTTGAAGTTGTTTAACCTTCAGGTCAAACAACTATTATTTATGAATTGCATTGATCCATATACATTAATATATGTGAACGTTATGCAAATCTCTACCCACTTTTGTCTTTTTTATTATCCATCTTTTCCTTTTGACAAAAAGAAAGTGGCCCACATGAATGTTTGAGTGTGAGCTGAAGCACTAAGATCTTTAGTAGCATTTTAGCTGTGCAGTTATATGCATATTTGAAGTTTATGTGTAAATGTGGTAAATCTATCTATCGTTTAAATCTTTATTGGCTAAGCTTAAGATCCAACTACACATAACAAGCAAATCCACAACAGATGTCCCTCTGCTCTTTTTTTTTTAAAACAATCTTCCTACTTTCCCTCATAAATACACCAAAGAACTGAAAGGGGAAAGAGGGGCCAATTTTGGGGGAATGGCCAGTTCACACAAGGTTATGCACACCTTCCCCCATCAGCCACTCTTTGTGCTCAAAATCACAATCTCCAAGGGTTTTTTGTAAGTCCATTTGGGTTGCCAAGACTGGCATTTTTGTGTAATATGTTTCCCCCCTGAGAATGTCTTGTTGAGTGTACAAATGTGTTGCCACTTAGTGTCTAAAATGGCTCTGGATAGAGCAAAGAAGGGCGAGGGGAAAAGGGAAAGAAACTTTGGGCCTTTCCTTTCATTCAAGCTTTTCTTGCAGCTTCACTGGAGAAGGTTGTGATTCTTTGGCTACATGGGAGAAGGTATAAAGTTGTATGTTCTGCAGTATATCCAACAGTTGCTCTATATCCAACAGTTATGAGCAGGACAGGCCTTTTCATGAGGCAGCTGCCTTGGCAGCAATTTCTGGGCATCATGAAAGGGCTGCAAATTGTTAATTTCTTCGGGCTTTATCACACGTGGCTTTTAAACTGCAATTCCCATGGGAAGGAAGTGGCACTGGCAATGACTGCATGACAATACTTTCTTTCCATGGTTGTCCTATCCCTGACCCATCCCTTTCCATTCATGGAGGAAACCCATAAATAAAATGCTAATTGCGCAATGCCATAGGTGCCACAGCCCCAGTCACATGAATGGAAGACAATGCAGTGGTAACTGCAATCAAATCAGTATGTTGCCGTTTTAATTTTTTGGTGAGACTGCAGTTCAAAAGGGGCTGGTGTGATAAAGCCCTTAAACTAGCAATGTTCATATTTTGATAGCTAGAGTACATAGAAATGATTGTAGGATTTTCTGTCTCAGGTGCCAAAATAACTCAGGTGACTTTGGGTATAATACAGGCTGACCTGGATTGATAGAGGGTGCCTTTTGTTACATGATTTCATGCACCTTTAAAAAAAAATTAAACCGATTGGGAGAGAGGTCTCTAAGGTCCAGAAACAGGCTAATAATGCATGCATACTTATGCAAAAAAATTTGAAATATACCCTGGTTGTTTTGAACTAGTATCTTGGGTAGTGCAAAAGGCAGTGTGAATATTTAAACATTGGTCTCCTTTGGCATTCCAAACATGCAGAGATATTATCATTTCATGATTTTCTGCCTTCCTTCGTGTAGTTATCTGTTTCTGTAATTTGCTTTTCAGACAGTGATTGAGAGACATCAGAACTATAAGGCAAAGACCATTTTAAAAACTCAAAACAGTTAAATTTTGCCAAACTCTCATCCCCTCTACAGCCTCCCTATTGTCCTCTTGAAAAACTATTCTTGGAGGTAGGTGGGTTTTCCAGAGTACACTGGTACCCCGGGTTACGAAATTAATTCGTTCCGCTATTTCTTTCGTTAAGCCGAAAATTTCGTAACCCGAAACGCTTTTCCCATTGAAAATAACTAATGCGTTCCAAGACCTCAGACTGAACCTGCAAGTCAAAAACAAGGCACAATAGAGGCCTATTAAGCTAAGTACCCTACCTACAAGTTGCCTGAGGCACTAAAGAGCTTAAAAAGACTGGCAGGTCCATTCTAAAGTTTCTAAAGGTAAAGAAAAAAAAAAAGGTTTTTTCTTATCTTTGATGGTCTGGCTTCTCAGAGACAGGCAGGAGGGGGGGAGCTCTCAAATCATCACAGCCATGACAAAGCAAACAACCCCAAGGTGAGGTCGACACTCTCTGGCATCACACCCATGACCCAAGCAACCCCAAGGCACACTCTATGGCCCACATTAACCAGGCCAGACTTGCAAAAGTCACATCCCACATCCCACACTCTCAAATATCACCACCCATGACCAAAGAACCCCAAATTTAAAAAACCACCCCATGGGCACACTCTATGCCCACATCAAATCCAGGCCAGACTTGAAACTCACATCCCACATCCCACACTCTCAAATCATCACACCATGACCAAAAACCCCAAATTTAAAAAACCAACCCCATGGGCACACTCTATGGCCCACATCAATCCAGGCCAGACTTGCAAAACTCACATCCCACATCCCACACTCAAATCATCAAACCCATGACCAAAGAACCCCAAATTTAAAAAACCAACCCCATGGGCACACTCTATGGCCACATCAATCCAGGCCAGACTTGCAAAACTCACATCCCACATCCCACACTCTCAAATCATCACACCCATGACCAAAGAACCCCAAATCTAAAAAACCAACCCCATGGGCACACTCTATGGCCCACATCAAATCCAGGCCAGACTGCAAAACTCACATCCCACAATCCCACCACTCAAATCATCACACCCATGACCAAAGCAACACCAACCAAATCTAAAACCAACCCCATGGGCACACTCTATGGCCCACATCAAATCCAGGCCAGACTTGCAAAATCACATCCCACATCCCACACTCTCAAATCATCACACCCATGACCAAAGAACCCCAAATTTAAAAAACCAACCCCATGGGCACACTCTATGGCCCACATCAAATCCCGGCCAGACTTGCAAAACTCACATCCCACATCCCACACTCTCAAATCATCACACCCATGACCACGAGCAACCCCAAATCTAAAAAACCAACCCCATGGGCACACTTATGGCCCACATCAAATCCAGGCCAGACTTGCAAAACTCACATCCCACATCCCACACTCTCAAATCATCACACCATGACCAAGCAACCCCAAATTTAAAAAACCAACCCCATGGGCACACTCTATGGCCCACATCAATCCAGGCCAGACTTGCAAAACTCACATCCCACACACCACACTCTCAAATCATCACACCCATGACCAAAGCAACCCCAAATCTAAAAAACCAACCCCATGGGCACACTCTATGGCCCACCTCAAAGCCAGGCCAGACTTGCAAAAAACTCACATCCCACATCCCACACTCTCAAAATCATCACACCCATGACCAAAGAACCCCAGAACACCAAACCCATAGGCCAGAAAACCCAAATCTGAACATGCAACCCCATGGTCAGGCCCATCTAAAGGATAAAGAAAAAAAGTGTTGCTTGTCTTGGCATCTCAGAGTGAGGCAGGGGAAGGAGGAGGAGAAACCTGCTCTCAAATCATCACAGCCATGACCAAAGCAAACCCCAAATCTAAAAAGCAACAACCACACTCTATGGCCCACATCAAATCAAGGCCAGACTTTCAAAAGTCACACCCCACACTCTCAATCTCATCACCCATGACCATACCACCCCAGAACTCAACCCAAAGGCCAAAAACCCAAAATCTGACCATGCAACCCCATGGTCAGTCCCATTCTAAAGGTATAAAGAAAAAAAGTGTTTTTCTTACCTTTGCTGGCTTGGCATGCTGTCCCTGGCACATGTCGGAGTGAGGGCAGGAGGAGGAGGAGGAGGAGGAGGGGAGAGGGGCAGCCCAAAAGCCAAATTTAAACCAAATTCAACATTTAACACTTAGCCAATTATCCAATAATTCAAGCAATTCCACTTCAGCCAATTTATCCAATTCACGCAATTTAACCAAATCAGCCAATTTAGCCAATGCCACCAATTTAACAAAGTTAACCATTTAAAAAAAAAATTTGGTGTTTTTTTTAGGGTCACCTTTTTTTTAAGGGTCACCTTTGCCTTCTTGGATGACGGTTCTCCCTCTCTAGTGAAGAACTGGTCCAAGGATGTCTGCCTTGCCGGCCCTTAAGCAGGTTCTAAAATGGCTAAGGCAGACATTTCGAAATGGGCAATGGCATGGCTGGTCAGCACCTGCTCAGGGTGGTGCTTCTCCACAAAGGAGCCACATTGTGGAATTGCCTCAGAATGTCTTAATGTCTGCCGTTGGCAAGCATGCCCCCGCAGCCTCCTCCTGCTGCCCTGTCGAAATGGAGCACGTCCTCATCCACGGCAGAGTGTTGCATCGCCGCCAAGGCCTTGAGGTCCTCTGTTGTCAGGTCCTCTTTGTGCTCTCGATCAGTTCCTCCACGTCGTCGTTGTCCACCTCGAGTCCCAGGGACCTTGCGATGGATACGATCTCGTGCACCTCTCTCTTCTTCACCTGGCTCAGCACCCTGCTGCAACCCTTCCCGGGAGAAGCATCAGGCCACAGCTTCCTCCATGCCGCAATCAGGTTGCGCCTGCTGATCGCCTGCCGGCCAAGTCCACCATCTTCAAGCACACCACGATGTCAAAATGCTGCTTCCAGAACTCCGAAGGGTCAGCTGTGTGCTCTCCGTCACATCGAAGCACGCTTGAACAGGTGCTTGGTGTAGACCTTCTTGAAGTTGGCGATCACCTGCTGGCATGGGTTGCAAGAGGGAGGTCGTGTTGGGTGGCAGAAACTGGACCTTGATGAAGGAGAACTCCGCGAGGATGTCCTTCTCCAGGCCATGCGGCGGTGCGCAGGAGCATTGTCCAAGAGAGGAGGCATCAAGGGCAATCCTCTTCCTCCAGGTACCGCTTCACTGTCGGGGCGAAGACGCTGTTGATCCACTCGACGAAAAGGGGCGTGTGACCCATGCGCGGCCATTGGAGCGCCACATCACTGGCAACCTGTCCTTTTGGATGTGTGTGCCTTGAAGGCCCCTTGGTTCTCGGGGAGTGGTACACCAACGGGCTTGACCTTGCAGTCCCCGCTGGCATTGGCAACAACGCAAGTGTGAACGTCCTTCATAGGCTGTGGCCTGGCAGTCTCCTCTCCTCCTGGCTGATGTAGTGCGGCGGGCTTCTTCCAGAAGAGGCCCGTCTCGTGCAGTTGAAGACTTGCTGCGGGACGTAGCCTTCCTCTCCACCATGGCCTTGAACCGAGACGAAGGTTCGGCGCCTGGTGGTTGCGCTGGACGCCTCGCCGTGACGGACGACAGAGTGGATCCCGGTCCTCTTCTTGAATGGAACCAGCCACGTGATGCTTTGAAGTCCAGGGTGGCTGGTCCTCCTGCGAAGAAGTTCCTTCGCTGCCTCCTTGCTGGCAGGTCTTCGTAGATGGCGGGTGCCTTCTCGCAGATGACCGCGGTGGTCAGGGTGTCCCGACTCGCTCCTTTCCTTGATCAGAGGAGAAGCAGGGCGCTCCATCTCCTCGTGCCTCGTGTCCTCTGCTGGCGATGGTCGTCACGCCTTTCGCTGGAGCCACAACAGCTCTGATGGCCTCCTTTTGCTTGAGGACAGTGCCAATCGTCGAAGGGTTGCGTCCATACTCCTGGCATGTCCACCAGCGCACGCCCCTTCTGCTTGCGATGATGTTCCTTCTTGTCCTCCAAGGACAAGGGATCCATCTTCTCTTCACCTCTTGGCTTGGGCCAATAGCTCAGCCTAAAGGACAAAAGGCACAGGAATGAGCAAAAGCCACAATGGAAACCTCCCCACCCCCATAGTCACCCTCTCTGCCAACTTGAAAAGTACCACCCCACACTTCAAATCACACCGCCATGGCCAAGAACCCCAGAAACAAACCATAGGCAACCACAGCCACACTTTGAAAACAGCAGAGCCATAGAAGAAGCAACCCAGCATCCCAAACCAGAAAATCAAGCCTATGGTGAGAACTCTCTTCCCACATGGGCCAAGGAAACTTTTTAAAGCCACACATCCACATTAGAAAACAGCAGAGCCATAGAAGAAGAACCACCAGCTCCCCAAACCAGAAAATGATAAAGCCTATGGTGACTCTTGTCCCACATGTGACAAAAGAAAACTTTTTGAAAGCATCACTCCACCACTTAGAAAACAGGAAGCCATAGATAGAAGCAACCAGCCTCCCAACCAGAAAATGCAAGCCTAGGTGAGACTCTCTGTCCACATTGGAGAAAGGAAAATCTTTTGAAAGCCACAATCCACACTTTGAAAACAGGAGACGCCTTAAAGAAAGCTAGCACCAAGCATCCCCAAACCAGAAAATGCAGCTTGGTAGACTCTCTGTCCACAGGACCAAAGGAAAACTTTTGAAAGCCCACTCCACCCTTAGAAAAAGCAGAGCTATAGAGAAAGCAACCCAGCATCCCCAAACCAGAAAATGCAAGCTATGGTGAGAACTCTCTGTCCCCACCTGGGACCAAAAGGAAAATTTTTGAAACCACACTCCACACTTGAAAACAGACAGCCATAGAAGAAAGCAACCGCATCCCAAATCCAGAAAATGCAGCCTATGTGAGCTCTCTGTCCCACATGGGACCAAAGGAAAACTTTAAAAAGCCACACTCCACACTTAAAACAGCAGAGCCCTAGAGAAAGAACCCCCATCCCCAAATCAGAAATTGAAGCCTAGTGGTGAGACTTCTGTCCCACATGGACCAAAGGAAAACTTTAAAAGCACACTCACAACTTATAGAAAACAGGACAGCCATAGAAGAAAAGCAACCCGATACCCACAACCAGAAAATGCAAGCTTGTGAGCTCTCTGCCACATGGGACCAAAGGAAAACTTTAAAAGCCCACACTCCCACAAACTAGAAAACAGGACAGCCATAGAAGAAGTAGAGAACACCCAGCATCCCCAAACCAGACAAGAAAATGAAAGCCTTGGTGATGAGACTCTCTGTCCCACATGGGACCCAAAGGAAAACTTTTACAAGCCACACTCCACACTTGAAAACCGCAGAGCAACATAGAAGAAAGGAGAACCCAGCATCCCCAAACCAGAAATGCAAGCCTATGGTGAGACTCTCTGTCCCACATGGGACCAAAGGGAAAACTTTTAAAAGCCCACACTCCACACTTTGAAAAACAGCAGGAGCCATAGAAGACAGCAAACCCCAAGCATCCCCAAACCAGAAATGCAAGCCTATGGTGAGCTCTCTGTCCCCCCTGGGACCCAAGGAAAAACTTTTAAAAGCCCACACATCCACACTTAGAAAACAGGACAGCCATAGAAGAACAAGCAACCCGCATCCCCAAACCAGAAAATGCACAGCCTATGGTGAGACTCTCTGCCCACATGGGGACAAAGGAGAAAACTTTTAAAAGCCACACTCCACACTTCGAAAACAGCATCGAGCCCTAGAAAAGCAACCCCGCCATCCCCAAACAGAAAATGCAAGCCTATGGTGAGACTCTCGTCCCACATGGGACCAAAGGAAAAACTTGAAAGCCACACTCCACACTTATGAAAACAGCGAGCCATAGAAGAAAGCAACCCAGCATCCCCAAAACCAGAAAAATGCAAGCCTATGGTGAGACTCTCTGTCCCACATGGGACCAAAGGGAAACTTTTTGAAAGCCCACTCCACACTTCGGAAAACAGCAGGAGCCATAGAAGAAAGAAACAACCCAGCATCCCCAAACCCGAAAATGGCAAGCCTATGGTGAGATTATTCCCCACATGGGACCAAAGGAAAAATTTGAAAAGCCCAACTCCACACTTAGGAAAACCCAGAGCCATAGAAGAAAGCAACCCCGCATCCCCCAACCAGAAAATGCAAAGCCTATGGTAGACTCTCTGTCCCACATGGGACCAAAGGAAAACTTTTGAAAGCCACACTCCACACTTAGAAAAACGCAGAGCCATAGAAGAAAGCAACCAGCATCCCCAAACCAGAAAATGCAAGCCTAGGTGAGACTCTCTGTCCCAACATGGGACCAAGGAAAACTTTTAAAAGCCACACTCCACACTTGAAAAACGGACAGCCATGAAGAAATCAAAGCAGCAAATGAAGCCCATCCTCCCCATTCAGAGCATGCCCCCCTAAAAGAAAAAAAAACCCCACAAAAATCAAGCAAGCACACAAGGCCATTCCACCACACATTAAGAGCATGGCAACCCTAAACAGAAAAAAAAAAAACCCCAAAAATCAGCAAGCACCATCAAGGCCATAATCCACACATTAGAGCATGGCACCTAAAAGAAAAAAAAACCCCAAAAAATCAAGCAAGCACATCAAGGCCATCATCCCCAAATCAGAGCATGCCAGTAGCAAAACCCACATCCACCACTTTGAAAAAAAAAAAACAACAACAACCCAGCACCCCACAGCAAAAGATTGGTCAC
The DNA here is from genome assembly GCF_019175285.1 of Sceloporus undulatus. Taxonomy (NCBI): domain Eukaryota; kingdom Metazoa; phylum Chordata; class Lepidosauria; order Squamata; family Phrynosomatidae; genus Sceloporus; species Sceloporus undulatus. The sequence continues at coordinate 167,647,474 of NC_056523.1, forward strand.
CCTGTCTCCCCCAGTCCACCCCCAAGAAGAAGGTAAAAATCCATCAACCTACCGGTTAGAGAACAGTAGAAATGCTGATCGCCGGTCTTGATCCGAAAGAGATTGGCAAAAGCCAGAAAAAATTCCAAAGGCCGAAGGCAGGAAAGTCCGAACCCTCGAGTGCAACCAAGTTAGGGCTCCAAAGAGACTCTTTCTCAGCAGTCCACAGGGCCAGACAAAGGGGGCAGATCCAATGGAAGCGGCTTTTATTTCTCAAGGCAAGCCACCCCCCCCCAATTTCGTTAGCCAATCCAATGATTGGCTTATTTCGCAAGCAATCACTGCTGCTAACGAAATTCAAATTCGCCGCCAAAGCTAACCACTAACGTTAGCCCTGGAAATCCCTGGAACAGCCAGTAGATGCACCTTCATCATGAATTTCGCGCGAAAAGAATTCGTACCCGAAAAATCTTCGTTAACCCGAACCGTTTTTTCCAAGCCGCCGATTTCCCGAAAAATTCGTAACCCGATCATTTCGTATCCCGGGGTACCAGTGTAGTATGCAAGTCATGGCACTGTGGAGACTGTACGGGGAAAAAGGAATTGGTAAAAATAGTTTTCCCATCAGCTAGAATTTGATGGGAGTTGCACTCTAGCGGTTCTTGAAAGGGATCAGGCTGTTTTAGTACAGATGGTAAATATCTGTTTCTGGAAAGGTGTTGTGTTCCTAATGTTTTTCCCTTTCTCTCTCTTGCCATCAAGGACACATCACTATTGTTAACTATCTTCTGAACTACTATCCAGGACTAGAGCTTGAGATGCGAGACTTTAGAGGTTTGACTGCCCTCATGAAGGCAGCAGTACAAGGGAGGAACGACTGTGTCGCAGCCTTGCTCATGGCAGGTATATTGCTGTTCCTTAGCCTATTCAGGACTTAATCCTTTCAATAATCCATTTTTTTTAGCAAATCATTTTCTCTCATCTCATGTAACACTTCAAGATGTGGAAATCAGTAGTGGTTAGAGTCACTGTCCACAAAAGCTTATGCCATAATAAATATGATAGTATTTAAGGTGCCACTTGGTCTCTTGGGGTGCATCTATACAACAGAAATAATGCGGTTTGACACCACTTTAAGTGCTGTAGCTCCATCCTATGGAATCATGGAACTTGTCTTTAGCCCTCTCTGCCAAAGAGTGCTAGTGCCTCACAAAATCACAAATCCCAGGATTCTTGAGGATGGAGCCATGGCAGTTAAAGTGGTGTCAAACTGCATTATTTCTGCTGTGTGGATAACAGGGGGCATAAACATCTATCTGCCATTTTAATTTCCCACAATACCTCCCTCCTCAAAGTTAAGCTTTGTCAGAAACACTGTGGGAAATTAATATGGCAGGTTGAGGCTGCCATTGAGAACTGTTCAATGCTCCAGGCCAGATTAATAATTTTTTTAAATCATGGGCAGCAAGGACAGCAGAAATAGGTTCTTCCATGGTGATGAGATCTTGGCAGCTACCTAAGGATGGCAGTTTCAAACAATAAACCAAAAATGCCTTACCTATGAATGCTTTGCTCATGTAAGTAAAGCCAATGGCAGGCTGGGCTGCTCTTATCCTCCTGATCAGAAGCAAGCAGAGTTCATCTCCGTGGACATTAAAAAATGCCTGGATTTGTTTAAAACAAGGCAAAGGATTTGTCAAGCCTGGCATTCAGAAAAAATCCCTAGATTATCAGAGGGTTTTTTCTCTCACCTCTTCTCAGCACTGAACAGTTCACATTAGTTACAACTTCTGATAAGGCCTATCACTGTTTGGACTGAATCCAGCTGAAACTCTCCTCCAGCATCCTGCTCCAGAGCTAATGATAGAAACCAGAAGCTTTGACTCCTTATTCTTGATCTAAAGGACCCAATAGATTATCTTTCTGAATTGTGTCTACCGACATCTGCTGGCAGTTTCAAAGAACAGCGGTCCTTAACTTTTGTTGTGTCTGGGTGTCTTCAAGTCGCCTGTTGATGTACGGTGATCCCATGAACTTCATTGGGTTTTCTCAGGCAACACTCAGAGATGGTGTTGCCGGTTCCTTCCTCTGAAATATAACTTATAGCACCTGATATTCATTGGCAGTCTCCCATCCATGTACTATTCAAGGCTGATCTTGATTATTATTATTATTATTATTATTATTATTATTATTATTATTATTAACCTTTATTTATAAAGCGCTGTAAATTTACAAAGCGCTGTACATACAATCTTTTTAATTCGACGGTTCCCTGCCCTCAGGCTTACAATCTAAAAAGACACAACACAAAGGGAGTGGTGGTGGGGAAGGGGCCTCTCTAGTAGGATAATACATATAAAATACATAGCAATGTAGGAAATGATTCAATAAAACAGGCAACAAAAGAACATGAAATAGCAAGTGACAATTATGCAATGCCTGGGCTGGGGAACTCCAACAGATAAGGGAACAGGAGATGAAGTTTGACCACCTGCAACCACTACAAAAGATCTGTCTGACAAATAAGATCTAAAACAGTCAAGAACAGACTCTGAGAACCCAAGGTCAGAGAGTATGTCAATTAGGAGACAGTGATCAACAGTGTCAAAGGCTGCAGACAAATCAAGAAGGATGAAAACAGACTAAAGGCCATTAGCCTTGGCCTGTAAAAGGTCATTCAAGATCATAGTGAGAGCAGTCTCTGTAGAATGCCTTGGGCGGAAACCAGACTGGAAGGGATCGAGGATGGAGTTGGCTTCAAGAAACTCAAGACAGCGAGAATAAACAACCCGTTCCAAAACTTTAGAAAGAAAGGGAAGAAGAGAAATTGGACGATAGCTGGACAAAGAGGAGGGGTCAAGGGAAGGTTTTTTCAGAATTGGAGAATTAGCTTCCAAGATCAAATAGGATCTGGTGCCTTTAAGGTATGGGATTACTTATATCATTTTTAGCCTATTTCTGGCAACCTCTCCCATTACTGCCCCACATCTAATGACAACCAGTGGATGAAACTACATATGTGACATTCAACACTACATTGCAAATCCTGTGAATAGACTGTATTTATTTCAACAGCAGACATCAGGGTAGGGGGAGTGAAGGAGGGTCAAGATCACCCAGTCATGGTTGCTGGTGACACCCATGTCAGTGGGGTGGCAAATCCATTCCTGGTTTTATTCTGAGCTTTAAATGAGCTATCCAAGGTCTGAACTTTATTCCTTAAAATAGTTCCAGCACTTTGTATAGCTCCTTTTAAATCTGTCCTTAATCACAAAGTGGATGTACCACCCCACTATCATGGCAGCCACCCCATAAAAATCAGCTCCCACACATCCAATTTTAAATGGTGGCAGTCGCCCCAGAAGGGAAATATCCACCCCAGAAGGAGACCCAATAGGAAAATTGATGCCATGAGTTATCGCACTGGGTGACACCAACTCTAATGATGCCACAGATTTGTTGAGATGCAGCCAGGACCAGCTTATCAATGGTATAATTGATGCACTTGAACTCAGCTCCTCACTAGTCAGGAACTGAGTGCTGAAGCAGGAAAGTGTAGTTTCAATCCCCTTTTCCTCTGCCACTTCCAGGAACTCCTGAGTGCTCCATTGCTAGCTGAGGAACTGCAGGGCTTTTGGGGCAGGCTGTCTCGTTTGCTTTCATAAACAGATATATTGGGGTCCCTTGGAAGCAAGGTGACCAGATGTTCTAACCGCAAAGGAGAACAAGGCCCCTCAAAACGTAGGGCAATTACCAAATAAAAGCTAAAAACACTCCTATAAATATAAATTGATGTTTCTTAGCCATGTTCAAAATGGAAGACATTTTTGAATTCCTCTTGAACAAAAGGCTGAAATGTAGGACAGGTCCCGGGAAAGGAGGCTGTCTGGTCACCTTGCTTGCAAAACTCAGGATTTTCTGTTGAAAAGTGGTAACCCTATGAACGTGCTCATGGCCAATCCTGGGCAAACCTTTAAAAAAAACATTTACAAGGTGCATACCCCGTAAATTGAGTCAAAGAAAAAGGAAAGGTCAGGAAACTCTAAAATATGGTGGGCAAGGTTTGGCTTTGTGTATTTTCAGTGCATAGTTGGTGTCTGTACAGTTGGTGCTCTGTATTCAAATACACTTTATCAAAGGATTCAACCATCCACGGCTTATATATATATATATATATATATTAAAATCGCAAAAGCAATTCTTAATTTTGCCATTTTATATAAGGGACCCTATTTTACTACCCGTTGTATTTAATGGGACTTGAACATCCATGGATTTTGGTGTCCATAGTGGGTCCTGGAACCAAACCCTAACAGATACCAAAGGCCCACTGTATATGCTTCTAGGAGAGGGTGCATGGGTGGGTGGATGAATAGGGTGGCCATGTGTATAAGTGTCAGAGGTGTGAAGCTCTTCCCGCAGGGAATGAATTTCAGTCTCAGCAGAAGATGAGATAATAGTTTTCTGCTGGGAATGATTGAATTCCTCCCCCAACATCAAATTAAAACTCATGATTTGAATGTCTTGATTCAGTTTCTTTCACAGTGTAATGTCCTCTAGACCTTCTAAACACACAAGCATAGGCAGGATTTTTGTACTGCTTTCCACTTTTACTACTGAATAGACATGGCAAATAGGTGGCCTGTGGTTAACATTTCAGATTTACTCAAAATTTGCTGCTGTCAAAGACTACTTTTCTGTGTGGCTCTGAGGATGTTTCCCCTTACCCTCATTCACACACTCTGCTTTGCAGGTAAGCAGCTGTGTCTACTGCTGTAACATTCCAAGACATTGCCACTATAGTAGTCTGGATCAATAAGCAAAGGGATCTTATAGCACTTTTGAGACTAACTTAGGGGCAAAACAGACTGCCTCATGGCATCACAAGGGCGGACTTAGGGCATCCATCGTTAGGACATTGTGCCCTGACTCCACTCACAGGCCGGCGCTTTCTGCCGGTCTGTATAGGGCCGATAGTCTCAAAGGTGCTAAAAGATCCCTTTGTGCACTATTTCAGCAGTTTGCAATGGGTTGTTGTTATGATTTCCATGCTAGCCGTGGAAGAAAGCCTTTCTTTTCTGACCATTAACATGAGAGTTTATCAGTTCCAGCCTCTTCTGACAACTATGGTGGCATCTATCTATCGGCCTACCTATTTAACTATCTACCTATCTTTGTACTGGTTACACTTAAAATTTCCCTTTCTGCAGTGAATTCAAGCCAGTGTACATGGGTATCCATCTCCCACTATAACCTTGCAAGAACCCAGTGAGGTAGGTCAGATTGAGAGAGTGACTGACCCTAGTCATGCAGAGCATTTCATGGTCCAGTGGAGATTTGAATTTGGATCTCTCAAGTTTCAGTCCAAGACTGGGCCTAACCACTACTTCCTTCCTAGCTCCTGCTGATGTTCCATACTGGAATAGCCAGTGGCATCTAATCTTTTTCTTTTCAAGAAGAAGAGGGAAAGAAAATGTTGTTACCATGCTATGTCCCTTTTTCGTCACCCTGCAAAATGGCATAAATAATTTCATATACTGTATTCCACCTCCATCTTTAAGCTCCTTTACAAACATATGTGGGGCAAAAGGAGCGTAGGCCTATATTAAGGGAAACCCATTCTGTTACTTCATTGGTAACCATTATGAAAGCATTATGTTACTATCAACTGAAAACTAACAAGGCTGGATTTCTAATAAGTTATAATTTCTCCTAGGAGCTGACATGACTGCTGTGGACCCAGTTAAAGGAAAGACTGCACGAGAATGGGCAGCTTTGACTGGACGCTTCGAAACTATTGTCCGGATTCGAACGCTCCTCCAACGTCCATGTGCTGAGCAATTCTCTAACAAATACTTGCCACAATGGCCTGCTTTGCCTGAGCTGGTGGCAGAAACATTGGGCACATCCAGAGCTAAGCGTCTGACTAAAAAAATCTGTTCCACATTCACTATCAATTTTCCACATGACCCCGAGCCAGATGGTGTGATGGATCACATGGTGCGCATGACTACTTCCCTGGCCAGCCCTTTTGTGGCTACAGCTTGCCAAACAATCTGTCCTGAGAGCCCACCAGAAGTGGGCAAGCAGAGATTCTCAGTGCCAGAGATCCTCAAGGAGTATAAACCAGATCCTGATGCCAAATCCATGGCCAGTGCATCATCCTGCAATGGCCAGTTCATGACACCCACACGGGTTCTGGTGCCATACCAGCCACCCAGTACCCTGGTGAAGCTCCTGTCAATTCCCTTGCGCCTGCACCGCAACAGCGTCTTCCCTGCTGGCATCCCAAAAATTGAACTCACCAGGTCGCCTCCCCAGTCAGCCCCCAAAGAGAAGAAGCCACGGCACTCCAAGAACAAGAACACATTGGAGTTGCCCAAGTGGCGATACAAGGAGCTCAAGGAGGAGAAGAAGAAAGCAGCAGAAGAAGCTGGGAAAACTAAGAAGAGCAAGGGGAAAAGCAAAAGTAAGAAGTCGTAGGTATTGGAAGAGATCTTGTGGTGAGGAAGGAAGACATTCCCACTAGGAAGCTATAATTTGCCTCAGCCACTTATATCAAGTTATTATTACCCACACATAATTCTTATCCTCTCTCAGCCAGGTGAAGAGACTGACTATATGGGATACTAGACCAATGGCAATTTCAGCAGGGCAGTAAAATCACTCTAGATTTTAGATGAGATTCTGAAAGTGTCATCCAAAGTCCTGAATTCCATCCCCAAAATAGACCCAGCACCTTGGACTAGTCCGTTAACATTTGGCCAAAATGGATTCAGTGCTTTGCATGCTTCTTCAAAGTTTAGATTAACAGCAGGAGTGCATTCACTAACCATGGACATAGAAGCCACTGCTGGGTTACATCTTAGATAAGCAACAAGTCCCTGATGCTCCAGGGAGAGGAAATACTGTATGGAGGAGAGATTTAGCAGTGGGGTGTTTAAACCAGATCTTGAAAACATTGCTTTCAGATTACAACATCCAGGGTCATTCCCAATGCAGTTTGCTCCGAAACATTTGCCCACACGAGTATGTTCTGAGCCTGATTCTCTTACTGATCCTCTTGTAACGGATGTCTTAGAAAACCCACCAAAATGGGCTGGAATGAGCTGGAAAACCCATCAAAATGTGCTAATAGTCCTCTCTTTCTTTTTGCTTCTGTGCTCTAAATTCTTTCTTTGACACGTGACTTGTCTTCACAAACACCAAGGCACCATCTCATATATTTGCATGTTATATGTAGTTTAAAACTAAGACACTAACTCACCCAGTGACTTCCCCAAGCAATTCTCACAAATGTTCCTCTGTTAGTGTGAAAAACAGATGTAGTGATAGAAACATTAATAGAAATTGGTTAACCATTTAATGAATGGTTATTGAGCTCAATCTCTGCCTACAACTTACTAAGAGTTAATTGTAAATTTAGTTCTACTAACTTCCCTATAACTGACAGATGTCATGTTCATAGAGGATTGGGCCTGGCTTGGAAGTGTCCTTATCACATCAATTACAAATTATTAGGTACTGTTCCATTTCAAGCTCTGAGGGGGGAAATCATACTCACCAAAAACCTGCTGTGGACAAGAGCAATTGGTAGTATCTGTACCATCATAAAGACTCTTTCATCCAGAGCAATTTTGTCACATTGTGTAGGTTTTTACACAATCAAAATTATCAAACTATGAAGAAGTTGTGTTATTTTACTATAGGTAAAAGCCCCCTTATGACTTTTCTTTGAATACTACTGTCTTCACTCTTTTAGCTAAATCCTACTGGTTTTTACCTTCACAAAAAAAATATGCTGTTGTCATATAGCTCCTAAGATACTCTAATTTTACTACTACAGTGTCAGCATGTCTGTCTCACACCTCTGTCACACTTCTTGTATTTTATGGTATTTTTACATCCTTGGGGAGGAAACTGCTAAAAAAAACATTCCCAGTAATTTCAGAATCCAGGGGCTCCAGGGAACATATACTTTGCAGCCAGTAATATTTTAATTAACAGGAAATTTAGAAACGTTGATGGTTTTTCTCTTAGCCCCTCAGAAAATCTGCCCATGGAAACTTCCCCTGCCTATTGTATCATACCAGAACCAAGTGGTGGAAGGAAAGTACCTAAAATTCACTTCACAAAAGATGATACAGGAAAAATCCAGTGATATCACACATTTTGAATCAGGCAGCCCATCCTGACCCTACATTTGTCCTCATGGTGCACTCAAATTATCATACTTAAACTGTAGCCAGCCATTAGGTGAAAGTGATGTTTGAAAAGTCTAGTAAAGGCAGTCTAAGGTGTGAAGCTCTTCCAGTATTTTCTCCTAAGGACAGCCAACAGGCCAAATCACCCCTGCACATATGATGGGAAAGAACCCTTTCTTGCCTGCATAGGGAGAAAAATTTATGGCGAATAAATCTGCCAATGGCTTTGAGTCAGAATGGCTATGTATGATCTCCAGGAAATAAAGGATGCTATTGCCCTTGTGAGTAGGGGCATAGCAATCATAGCTGTATATTGCTACATGGCAATGAGATTAGACAAGATAGCTCTTGTGGTCTCTTCCAGATCTGTGATTATGCCATTGGACTGCACAAGACATTACCCTGGCATTCAGCTGATGAGGGTTTCTTTTTACCATCTGCCTTACTTTCAGTCCCTGCCTTGGCAGATAAGGTGGCAGCAGCAGTCACGTTCAGGATATGCATTTGTACTACTTATCACAGGGCTCCCACAGGCAGGAAAGAAAGGCTTTAGTTATGAGCCTCCCATAAGCACCTGGCTGTCCACTGTGGAACAATGTGCTGGTCCAGATACTCCTTTGGTCTAATGATCCAGCAGAGCTCTTACATTCTTATAATAGATCTTAGACCTGAATGGGATTAGATGGGTGGGAAGAACACCTATGATTATTTAAAATAATACATAATGCAGGAGTTAACAGAAGGTTATGCCACAGAGACAGATATGGATCATGAATACTTGTACAATGCCTTGGATTTTGACCATGAAACAGGTAATCCTTTGGACTACAACTCCCAGAATCCCTGACAGCATACCTATTGGCTAGTCTGGCTGGAGGACTCTGAGAACAGTATTCCAAGACATGGCATGTTAGACCAAAAAGGCCTAGGTTTGAATTTCTGGATGACTGTAAGCAAACCACCATATCTCAGATTAACATACCTTGCAGAATCATTGTGAGAGTAAAAATGTGACAGTCTCCACCTCCCCTTCCATGTATGCTGCTGTCCTGAGACTGAAAGAAAGAATGTGGTCAGTGATATGGTCTACTTGTTGTAGCAATAGCTACATACTTTTCATGAAAAATATGGTCAATAAAACATTTTTCTGTAGTAATTTTGAATTGTGTGTCAACTTTCATGTTTCCTCAAAAGAATATACTGATTTCTTAATCAGCTCTAGCCTCCTGCTTTTCACTCCTCCCTGTTTCTACAACACAATTCAGTAGCGATGTTCTGCAGTGTTGTTACAAAATGTGCTGCAATGACAATGAAATACAAATTCCCAATCCTGTTATATATGCCAAGCCTCATCATTTAAAACAAAAAACAAAACAGCATTTCTGTAGTATTTCCAAGTGGCTATTAACAGTGCTGTGAAACAGTCACAAGAGCTCTTATGGGAATAAATGAAACAATTGTCACAGCCCCAGGAGATATCTTTGCATCTGTACAAAAGTCTTTGGCACTCATGCTCTATATATCCACAAACACCTAAAACCAAAAGAAACATCTGCCAGCTTTTCAGCACAAATCAAAACAACAGAAACACAAATACAGAATTGTTTCTCCACTTTGAGAAGCTGTCATGAGAATAAAAGAGCTGTCTCCAACCTATCTATACATGTATTTCAGCAACATATAGGTCATATATAAAACAATTATATTCTTTTAATACTGAATGGATTATTGTTTATTACAGACTCCTAGGAATTATAATTTGCAGCTATGCTGAGATGACTGATAAGGAGTGACTCTATGTCTTTAAAAGTCTGCACAAGAATCAGCCAGTGATACTTCTTACTGCTAGAATCCCTCTCTGTTAGAGTACCACAAGAAAGCCTTAGTAGTGGTTTCCACTCCCTGTTATCCAGCACTGGCAATAACTCATTCACTCCAATGTAGTATAAGCGAATCATTGGAACTGAGTATTTTGTGATCATGGCAACTTTTTGGGTGGCAACACAAGTAGAGCAACAGCCTGTCTCGTCTTGACTGGCAAAGTGCTACTGATGCCTCTGAGGCATGGTTGGCAATGGTTCATGAAGCATACAGTCACATATTCATATTGCCATTGTGCAGTCGTACTGTCACTGAGTATAGAACCACATCACTCATTCTCTCATCATTTTAAAATAGCTGCAGTTTAAAACAAGTACCAGTATCAGCCTCAGGGGAAGGCAATGGCAAACCTCTAGATAGATATTGCCAAGAAAAACCCATGATAGGGTTGCCTTAGGGTCGCCATAAGTCAAAAATGACTTGAAGGCACACAACAACAACAACAACAACAACAACAACAACAACAACGGAACCAAAGGCTAGTGAAGGACTGCAGGTCCAAGAAAGAGAACTGGTAGACATGCAGGCACCTTGGTGTAAAGAGCAAGACTGGGCTGGCTTAATTCCAGACTATCTGAGAAACAGTATCTCCTCATATGAACGTACGAGAGCCCAAAGAGCTTTCGGGGAAGGCCTTCTCTCTGTCACGCCACCATTGCAGGCTTGCTTAGTGAGGACATGAGAGAGAGCCTTCTTGGTGGCTGCTCCCATCCTTTGGAATGCCCTCCTGCAGGAGGCTAGGCTAATCCCCTCCCTCTCCCTCACCAGCAAGTGAAAACGTTTCTATTTAGGCAAGCTTTTTTAAAAATCACAACGGAGTGGCTTATTGAGGTATGTTTTCTGTTTTAACTTTTGTATGTTTTTAAATTAACTTATATTGTTTCAAATTGTAAGCCGCCCTGAGAGCCATTAGGGCTGAAGGGCGGGATATAAATGCCTAAATCAAAATAATAATAAAATTAAAAAATAGATTATTTTACGTGTTTTAAAAAAAAACTACTGTGATGTTTTGAAATGTTTTTGTCTTGTATACCGCCTTGGGTCCCTTCCTGGGAGAAAGGTGGCATAGAAATGAAATTAAATAAATAAATAGGCAAAAAATTAAATAAGGTGCTTTGTTGGAAAATGCTTCCTTGGTGTTAGGACATCTTTTTATGTTACTATGAAGGGGGAACAGAATTTTTATCTTAAACAAAGTAGGCGTGTTCTAGCCCTGCAACTGTTGTTGGAATTCAGATCCCACCATCCCTAGTCAGCAAAGCAGCCAGTGGTGGCTAATTATGTAAATTATAGCCTATCTGGAGGTTCACATTTTACCCACCACTGATTTAAAGCAATATCCACTGGCATGGAAAGGCTATTTTTTACTTGGTCAATCCAGGTCAAAAATCAGAGTTTTCCTATGGCAAACGCCAACCCTTAATGTGTAGACTGCACAGACACCTTCAGGCTGCACATCAGTTTGTGGTGGCCCCATGAATTTCATAGGATTTTTGTAGGCAAGGAATACCCAGAGATGATTTGCCAGTTCCAGCTTCTGAAATGTAGCCTACAGCACCTGCTATTCATTAGTGGTATCCCATCCAAGTCCTAACCAGAGCTGATCTTTATTAGCTTCCAAGATCAGACATGATCTGATGCCTTTAGGGTAATTACCTACCACAGATTAAACAGATAGTTAAAAACTCACATCACAAAATATAAAAGATAAAAAGAGGTTAAACAATCAAAAAATGAACACCAGTTGAAACATAAACTGTTAAACACACACACCAACACAACAAATAGAAAACTCCTGCACATTTTTAGGTGGGACAGACCTTATATAGGCAGGATCCATTCCCGCCAGCGGGAAGCTTCAGCCGCCAAACGGTAAGGCTTCCCGGCGGCGGAAAAAGAACCTGCAAAAAGCGGGTTCTTTTTGCTTCGCTCTTGTGACGCCCGAGTGCGCAAATGGTGCACTCGTGACGTCGCAAGCCTGGTAGAGCTTTATAGGTTTAAAACAGCACTTTGAATTGTGTCTGGAAATGGACTGGCAGCCAGTGGAACTGTTGCGGAGTTGTGCACTGTCTGTAACCAACCTGAGTTAGCATCTGGTTGCAGTTCTTTGAACCAGCTGAAGTTTCTGAACACTCTCCAAAGGTAGCCCCACACAGTGTGCTACTACAATCCAAAGAGGATGTAACTAAGCGTGTGTCACCCTGGCCAGATTTGAAGTCTCAAGTAACAGGCACAGTTGGCATACAAGTTTTAACTGTGCAAATGGACTCCTAGCCACTGATGATACCTAAACTTTGAGGCTCAGGTTGAACCCAGGCACACACTCAAGCCAGGGCTGGCTCTAGGTATTTTGCCACCCTAGGCGAGAAATATTTTGGCGCCTCCTGAGAGCAAGAAGCAGAAGACCCAGAGCAGAGTGAAGGGTGCTTGGTGTGTGCACGCACAGCCAGGCACCCTTCCCTCCCATGCTGGGTCTTCTGCTTCTTGTTCTCCGCCTTGGAGAAGGCTTTCCCAAGCAGCCCAGCTGGGCTCCAAGAAGACAGGCCGCAGCAGCAGCCTCTCCTCTCGAAGCCCAGCTTGGTGGGAAGCCTTCTTTGAGGTGGAGGACGTTCCTCCACCTCGGAGAAGGCTTTTCCAAGCAGCCCAGGAGACCCAGGGGAGGGCGAAGGGCACCCTTCCCTCCCTTGCTGGGTCTCCTGCTTCTTGCTCTTCGCAGAGAGCAAAAGGCAGGAGACCCAGGGGAGGGCGAGTGGTGCCTTTCGGGTGCCACTCACCCTCCTGCTGGCCCTGCCCCTTTTGCTCTTTACAGAGCAAAAGGAGGCAGGGCCAGGGGAGGGTGGAGGATGCCTGGCTGGGGTGCGCGCGCGCAGCCCAGCCAATCCCGGGGCACCACTCACCCTCCTGCTGGCCCTACCCCTTTTGCTCTTTGGCAAAGAGCAAAAGTGGGCAGGGCCAGAAGGAGCGCAAGTGGCGCCCTGGGATTGGCGTGCTCTCTCTCCGTGCCATGCCAGTGCCGCCCCCAAACTTTTGGCACCCTAGGCAGTTGTCTAGGTCGTCTATATGGATGGGCTGGCCCTGATTCAAGCTGTAGACCTACGTCTTCAATGTCAAGACCATGTTGCACCCTGGTCTGGAAAATGACATGGATGTGGCCACTAGGTGTAACTGGAGCAGAGGTTACTACAGTTCAAGTGGCAGGTATATGAGTCAGCATTTGGTGAGCTGTGGATCATGGGAAGTCTATGCAACATGCACAGTAGGTGAAGCCAGCCAGATGTGCATCATGGGTAGTATTCTGATGCCACAGGTATTGGGTATGAAACCAGCCAGGCTTCATTGGTGGCATGGCTGTCACATGATTCAGGTAGACCACCTATATAAGAGAGAAGGTTACAATCTCCGTTGCTGGATTGTGGTGGTCTGTGATTGGCGAAGCCCTTTGTTTGTCTGTATAGTAGTGAGTAATCAAGATGGCTGTCTGGTACTCAGTGTAATCTTTGTAAATAGCTCTGCAACAAAGATTAAAATCCCTTGTGTTGAGTGAAGTCTCGCTGTCCGGAGATTCATTCTTCCAAGATGGAAGCTCAAGGCTGCAACCTGTTTGTGGGAGGAAATTTTCTGTGCAGCTCAGACCCGCAGATTGTTCACAAAGACCTTCTTCTAGGCATCCTGCCTATGTGCATCAACTCTGTGTGTGTGTGTGTGTGTGTGTGTGTGCTAGACACACCTCGTCTGTACGTGCCCCAACATTCAGGGGAAGCGTAATCCCATCCAGCACAAGCTGAATCCCTATTCCTTGATATTCCTTTTAACTGACCAGGAGTTACGCTATCTTATCTGGATAAGTCCATTACAGAAGACAGGCACTGATTTAAGATCAAAAACCTTTCTTGGTTTGTAATAGAAAAGACTAATAAACTTGGGGGCCATCTGCTTACTGATGGCAACAAATCTCAAAACTCCGGAAAACCTCTCCCAGATATTTCATATATATGTTAAATAGCATGGGAAACAAAATTTTGAGGGACCCCATGGGAAATGACCATTTTCTTGATTTGCCCCTCAAGGAAGGAATGGGGTCACTGTAAAAATGCGCCCAAGTCTTATCTCAGCAAAGTGACCCAGAAGGATACAATAGCCAATGGTACTGAAAGCTGTTGAAAGGTCAAGCAGAACCAACAGAGACTCACTCCTCCTGTCTTGATTCTTGCATGGGTCATCCACCAAGATGACCAAAGTGCTCTCTGTGGCACAGCCAGACCTGATACCAGATTGAATTTGATCTAGATAATCTGTCTCATCCAGAAAACCCCGGAGCTGAGAGGCCACCATACACTCCAGAACCATGCTCCAGTCCTAGATCAGTAATGTCTGCCAAGTTTCACTTATTCTGTGAAGTTCAGTGCTGAATGGTGAAGAACCCCAGTTTTTGATCCACTTACATTGATTACAGTGTTGTTTTAGCAATTCCAGCTGACAGGTCTGCAACTGTAGAGCACCACTCCTTTCCCAGGAAAAAAACATTCCAGTCCCACAGGGACTAGGAAGTTGGCAGCCTTGGACAAATCACACTCTCTCAGCCTTAGAAGAAGGAAAAGGCAAACCCCTCTTAACAAATCTTGGCAAGAAAACCCTGAGATAGGTTTGTCTTAGGAAATGACTTGAAAGTACACAACAACAACATAGTTAGAGCCACTATGAAAGTAAAAGAAATGTACATTTTAAGCAATCATTAGACAGTAAATCATGGAGTGATTAAGCTATTTCTATTTTTTTTTCCTGACCATATTTGGAGCATTATTTTCAGTAGAATGTCCATATTCCATTAGCAGCTTTCTTAAAATTCCTGGTGTTTTTGAAAAACAAAAAGCAGTCTGTCTTGAGAACTGTGTACTGAGAACAGAGGTGTCATCTTCCCTGCCTTTCCTCCCACCACTGAGGTTCTAGCACTGATTTTGTTAATCGGAAGAGTAGCTGTGGGACTCTGAAATTCAAGAGGACTCTCTGAAGGCAGTCTTTGTCCTGCTTTGTATTTCATCTTCACGCTCTGTGCTGCTGCTTTCCTTATCTAACTTCTCCAGCACAGCCTGCATATGGGATGGGGGCGTGCAGGCAGCACACGGATGCAGGAAACATCTACTCAGTCTGTACACACTGTCCTAGTCTGTCTTCAGCGTCTGGTGGGGAAGAGGAAGAAAGAGGGAAGCTGAGGACAGGGATGATTGAGAAGATAAGATAAACTGTCATTAATTCAGTGTCATGGGGGAGTGGGCAAACTAGATGTCATTGTAATAAGACTCGTGATTTTGAACTGTTCGCCTGTCTGCGGTGGGCGAGGATCCTGCTGCAGCCAAAAAGGCACAAGAGAAAAGAATGGTGAACGTTTTTTTACTTTTGAAACTCATCTTGGTGCCTCAAGTGCTTGCTCCAGGTACCTTTCTCCCTCCTTAATTTCAATGCTAAGAGATGAGACAGCAAGAAAGGGATGTGCCTGCGACTACAATCTGAGAGACGGTGCAAAAGGTCTTGGCACCCTATATACTTATTTTTTATTGGTAAAAAAAAAAAAGACACACATCATGCAATTGTCCACTTTACATATAAACAAGGTAGATAAGTACATTTCCACATCACATCTAGTGTGGATCAGAGAAAGTCCTGGTGGCGCAGTGGTTAAATGCCAGTACTGCAGCCACAGCATTTTGAGTTTGATCCCAGAGGGCTCCAAGGTTGACTCAGCCTTTCATCTTTTCGTAGATTGGTAAAATGAGTACCCAGCTTGCTGGAGGCAATTGGCTGGCAGATTGTAAACTGCTTAGAGATTAAGCAGTATGCTAAAGCAATGGGTAGAAGGTAGCATCAAGATCTTCTGGTCTTAACTTCAAAGGTGCACTGTCCAGGCCACTTCTTCCCAAGTGTCAGGCCAATGGTGTATGGCTAAAACTGAGCTTCTAGAACTATAATGTTCAAAGAACACACAAAACAGGAAGAGGAGATGTGACTGGGGTGACCAAGAAATGCATGTTCACTTGTAGGTCCAAAAAAAGCTCCCCACAGAGAGGCACTCTCAGATAGTACATTATGAGTACAGGAAACTACATTATGCACAAAGCTCTTCTACTAATATTACTTATTCAAATCCAAAGTTAGGAAAGATAGAAAAAAAGGGGTTAATGCATTTTGTTGTTGTTGTGTGCCTTCAAGTCATTTCCAAGTTATGATGACGCAAGCCAAAACCTATCATGGGTTCTTGGCAAGTTTCTTCAGAAAGGGGTTGCCATTACCATCAATTAATCATTAATAAGTTTTAAATTTCATTCAGTACCATTTATATTAGGAGTATACTTGAATTATTAAGTTTATTATTAATTGCTGTTTAAATTAAAGTTAGGTGTTTTCATTAAAAGATTTATTGAAATTAAACTAGAAAATGCCATCTTTCACCCATGTTTTGGGCTTTAGAAAAAAGAAACACCTGCATTAATTTTTAAAAGCCCAATTTCTCATCCACCCCACCTAATAATAATAATAATAATAATAATAATAATAATAATAATTTTTATTTCTTACCCACCTTTCCCCAAGGCTTCAGGCAGGGTACAACATAGACTAGAACACATAAAATAATTTAAATACTGCTAAAATACTGTTAACACTGTTAACAACCTTCTCTTGCTGTCCCTTCCACCCTACCTTATAACCTCAGCTCTTTACTCTGCCCTTTACTGAAGTTGTCCAGAGTTTATAGATACAGATTTCAATAATATATATTATTTTATTATTTTTATTAATGGAATAGTAATGATAGAATTTCAGTTACTGAGTGCTGATTTCTAAAGACATTAACAGTTCATCTCATTGGAACTATTCTAAATATGACCTAATTATTAAAAATCCTCAGCCTCGTAAAATTACTGGTATAAAAAAAGGAAGATATCCAAGACAAGTAGGCTGTGAGTAAAGAACCAGCTAAGAATTTTTTAAAATGCTGCTCTTTACAGTAGTCCGCACTTTAATTAATTTAAGCCATATTTAATAACTAAATTGAGAAATTATGTTAGTTCCAAAATACAAAATGTAATTCCAATAACTTCAGTTTAAAATATTGATTTAAGTTACCCCTTTCTATTACAAAATATCTAGCATAATTGATTACTTAAATTATTTGAACCATTTTGTTCCTATTTCTGTTCGAATTTCCTGGCACGCAAAGCAAATCCTGACTTTAATGTAGTATTCTTCCGGCCTGCGAGGGAGTTGACCAGGCAGGCCCAGCTCCATCAGGGCTAGCCTGGAAGAAGAGACTCCTCCCTCCACAACTGTCATCTTCCGGCCCGCAAGGGAGTTGACCAGGCAGGCTCAGCTCCATCAGGGCTAGCCTGAAGAAAGAGACTCCTCCCTCCATAACTGTCATATTCTGGCCTGTGAGGGAGTTGACCAGGCAGGCTCAGCTCCATCAGGACTAGCCTGAAGAAAGAGACTCCTCCTTCCATAACTGTCATCTTCTGGCCTGTGAGGGAGTTGACCAGGCAGGCTCAGCTCCATCAGGGCTAGCCTGAAGAAAGAGACTCCTCCCTCCATAACTGTCATCTTCCGGCCTGTGAGGGAGTTGACCAGGCAGGCTCAGCTCCATCAGGACTAGCCTGAAGAAGAAGAGCCCTCCCTCCAGTCCATCTGCCTTGGTCCAGGCCTCAGAGGGAGAGAAGAATACTGGACCTGATCCCCTCCCCCCCTCACCATTCCCTTCTCCTTTTGTGTCGTGCCTTTTTAGATTGTAAGCCTGAGGGCAGGGAACTGTCTATTATCCCCTCTCTTGTAAGCCGCCCGGATTCCCAGTGACTGGGCGGCATATAAATAAACCCTATTATTATTATTATTATTATTATTATTATTATTATTATTATTATTATTATTATTATTATTATTATTATTTGCAGGGGATTTTTGAGCACAGGGAACATTAAAAATATTCTGCCCCCTGCAGATGTACCTCTAGGAGGCAACCCTTGAGAGCAGGTCTCCTGTGTCTTTTCCAGGTTTGCAGAAAGTCAGGAGAACAGAAACCCTTCTTTGAGCCCCTCTCCTTTATGCAAAGCCAGGAGTCCAGATCACATTATCCCATACTCTCCAACATTTAACTGATAAAAACAAAGCAAAATCAGTGTGGTCTAGATTGCAAATGTTATTAATGCAGAAGAACAGACAAGCTATTAGAGGTTTCTGACTCGGGGTGTATCTACACTGTAGAAGTAATGCAATTTGACACCACTTTAACTGCTATGGCTCCATCCTATAGAATCCTGGGATTTGTAGTTTGGCGACACATCAAAGTTCTTTAAAAAACCAGGCAGAAAACTTCACCAAACTACAAATCCGTGTAGCTACACTTTCAATCCCCCGTCTCTGAGACAAGAGCAAGATCTGCTTGTCATCTGCCTTTGTTTTACCTCAGAGCCTTAGTGGGCTTGCTGTGCCAATTTTTTTCTGTCATACCCCAAACAACAGAAGGGGTCTAGGCTTTGATCGTGACAGGTTACAAGTTGAACACTTGGCTAAAACATCTTTCTGATATCTAAATATTATTCCATTAGAAAATGTCATATTCGTCCCTCTTCCCCATCCCAACCCCTTCTTCTTTTAAAATGTTTCATAACGTCTGACTGACATTGTGTTTCTCCTCAAGAGTTTTGTGTGTAGGAGTTGGTTTGGCTCTTGAATGGGACATATTTGACGGATTGTTAAATCTCACAAATGCTTTTCTCGCTGTCTTAACTATAATAGCCAAGGGCTTCTGCTTCTTTACATTTCACACAGAAGAGAGAACTTTAGTAACTGTATGTTTTCTCTTCAGCATTGGTGCCCTGTGACAGGTAAATCCATGTTTGGGTTGCTTTGCCATGAGAGATCTTTAACACTGCTGAGGAAGGCATTGCTTTTCCATTACAGGTTGAGTCTTCCTTATCCAAAATGCTTGGGACCAGAAGTGTTTGGGATTTCGGAGTTTTTCAGATTTTGGAATCTGTGCATATATCTAAGGAGATATCTTGGAAATGAGACAAATCTAAACATGAAATTCATTTATGTTTCATATGCTCCTTATACACATAGCCTGAAGGTAATTCTATACACAATATTTTCAATAATTTTGTGCATGAAACAAAGTTTGTGTACATTGAACCATCAGAAAGTGAAATGTCATTATCTCAGTCACCCATGTGGACAATTTTGGATTTTGGAATATTCTGGATTTCAGAATTCTAGATAAGGGAGACTCAACTTGTAATGGATAGTAGAATTAAAAGGGTGATTCCACAGTGCACTATACATAAATTTATCTAACAATGCTAATCGCCATAACCATAATTTTCCCATAATTTTTAATTAGCAGTCAGTACAAGTAAAAGTTCCCATGAAATGTGAATTAGAAGCTTCCATCTTGTGGCTTCCATCTCTATGATTTTTCAGCTTGTGTGTCTGATTTTTTTATGTAGATGCAGATCCAAATATGTTGATTGTTCAGGCACTAGTTGTCAGGGGTGCAGTACTGTGAAAGATTTCTTGCAATTATGAGCATATCTAGTTATTCTTTAAAGAACTGTGCTGGCTTCTGGGTGTGGCATAGTGGTTTAAGTACTGGACTGTGACTCTGGAGACCAGAGTTCAATTCCCCACTTGGCCATGAAATCACCTGGGTGATTTTGGGCAAGTCACATGTTCTTAGCCTCGGGTGAATGCAATGGCAAACCTCCTCTGAACAAATCTTGCCAAGAAAACCCCATAATAGGGTTGCCTTAGGGTTGCCTAAGTTGGACAGCAGCAACAACAAGCTGGCTTCTGGTTCATTTCTAGGTGTAAAGCCCTTATGGCTTGGGAAAATGATATGTAAAGGGCATATCTTGAGGTAAGGCTGCCAGATTGAAAACTGGCAATGGCTCCTTGTTGAGTCTCCCTTGGAGATATTAGCACGACTGGAGTGTTTGGGGAGAGGCCCGGCACACTTGCAACTCTGTACGACAGCTGCAGCTGTTTGCACTTAATAATCAGCCTCCCTAGAAAAGGCAGGCAGCAGATGCTCTACAGCCACTGGAAACAACATTGATCATCTACTCCATGCAAGATGTTCAAGCCAGCTCAGAGGCTCAGCCCTGTTCCTGGATCCAAACAATTCCTATGTGCACCTTCCTCTTGGTTTTGGTTCCCTGGCTTCTGGCTGTTGACCTTCAGACTGCTAATGGATCACCTGCATTCTCATTGCCCCAAATGAACTTACATACTCCTGTACCTTTACAGGTTGTGCAGAAAAGATAATTCCAGCAGGTGTTGTTGGTTATGCAACCAGATAACAAGCAGCACCTGCTGACATTCCTCCAAATATTTAAACATGGCTAACATGTCAACTTTTAACCTTCTCTTCCCAGGGTAAACATACACAGCTCCCTAAATGGCTCACCTCATAGGGCATGATTTCCAGACCTTTCACCATTGCCGTCCTCTGGACACACTCCAGTTTATCAACATCACTCTTGATCTGTGGTGCCCAGAACTGGATGCAGTATTCCAGGTGAGTTCTGACCAAAGCAGAATACAGTGGCACTAACCAGAATTATTGTTTTATTATGTATAGCTGGAGTGGGAAACTCTAGCCTTCCGGATACAGTGGGCCCTTGGTATCCACTGGGGTTTGGTTCCAAGACCCCCATGGATGCTCAAATGGCATAATAAAATGGTGTCCCTTATATAAAATGGCAAAATCAAGGTTTGTTTTTTGGAACTGATTTTTTAAAAAATACTTTCAGGCTGTGGAAGGTTGGATCCATGGATAAAGAATCTGTGGATATAGAGGTCCAACTGTATTTTTAGCCTACAACTCTCATATATTTCTATTGGCTATGCTGGGTAGAGTTGGTGAGAACTGTAGGTCAAAAACATTTGGAGGGCACAGTTGTCTACTTTATATAAAATGTGTCAATAACTAGCTATGTCCTCCCCTCTCTAATCTACTTTATGACCACAGCCAGAATCTTTGCAACATCTAAATGTTTTTTCTCTTTAGAGCAAGGGTGAGTAACTGTGGGAGGCTGTGGGGCTGGCCATATTACCCACAGGAGACCTTGAGGGGTACCCCCACTTACCCCATTAACTTTGATGTTGCTTGTCCTCAGTGTCCCCATTACCATCAGTGCAATGTTGTTGGGTATGGACGAGAAACCTGTCAAGAGTCGAACTGCAGAGACTCCTAACTCTGTTTGTGTTGTAATTCTGGAGAGCTGTGGGTTATACTTGAGTTAATAATAAAGAAACCTTGGGGAATGACATGATACGTCAAGAAAAAAAAACTTGTATGTCACAAGTTCATACTGAAAAACACATTTCTACTGTCAAATATAGTGGGAATGAAAGATGGATTCAGAAATAGACCAAAGCCAGTTGACTCCATGAGAGATGGGTGGGCAACTCACATTTCCAAGGAGGAAGAAAGATGGCTAATGCGATTAGAGAAAGGTATTCCAAGTCAAGACACATTTCCTGCAAGGAGGAGATTTCCTTTTCCTGCCTCCACAGCAGTAGATCTGCTGTTATCAGATCAAACTTCTTTATTTCGAATTCAAGGAATGTAGACTCAACAAAGTTCTTTTATTTCCCATCCAAGAGCCTGAAATCACCATTGCTTAAGATAAGGAACAATTTTTAAATCTTAGTGACATTCAGATGAACTGAGATTATATGCATTAAACCCTGCATTTGGAAAGGGGGGGATGGGTTAGCAAACCAATCTGTGGTGATTTAGCAATCTCTGAAAAGAGTCTGGCTCCACAATTTTTTCACAACAGGAAACGTTGGAAGGGAAACTGGGTTTCAACGATTTTCTTCCCTGTCCCTGCCATGTCATGTATATTCCTTGAATATACAAGGAAAATAACTACTTGCCATTTTCTCACACTGAATCAACATGTGTAAAATCATAGAGACTTTTTTAGCCTTAGCAAAGTGAGCTGCCAGCTACACTTTGTAGTTCAGAATTTGAAAATATCAGAATGGTTTGTCAGCTTCCTCTCCCAGGTTTTATGTGCAATGGTCCACTTCACCACTTACAAAGGTCATAAATATGTTATTCTTTACGACTGTTGTTGTTGTTGTTGTTAGCGACCCTGTGGATGAGACATTTCCAAGATCCCCTACCCTCCACTGCTCTGCTTAGGTCCTGCAAACCCATGCCTATAATCTCCCTTACTAAGTCTGTTTATCTGGCATGAAGTCTTTCTCATTTTCTAGAAAAGGTATAAAATTTCCCTTGACAAGTAGTGTCTGGTTGTTGGGGGTGGTGCTTATCTCTGTTACAAAACCGAAGAGCCAATGATGTCAAAGTCTATTCTGTGCTCATGTGGCTAGCATAACTGCATGGAATGATGTTACCTTCCCACTGAAGTGGTACCTATTTATCTACTTGCACGTTTACATGCTTTTGAACTGCTAGGTTGGCAGCAACAAGGGAGATTATCACACATCATTTTTCACCCGATCCAGGCACAGGCTAGGAATGGGCTTGAATGAGTGTTATCGTACAGCAAAAGATCACTGGTGCTGCTGGAGACTACAAGCCATTCCCCAGCCTCGCTTAGCCCACCCATTTTGAAGGACGGAAGCTTTCCTTACTTCACACATTTCACCCGTTCAAGCCCATTCCCAGTCCGTGCCTGGATTGGGTGAAAAATGACGTTCAATAATCTCCTAGGACAAGTGACAGGAGCTCACCCTGTCATGCAGCACCTGGGCCTCAAACTGCTGACCTTCTAATCCTGCAGTTGTCAGAGTCAGCGTCTTAACCACTGAGCAACTGTGTCCCTTTCTGCTACTCTCTACCTTGGCACTATTGTCTTTTCTAGTTATCCATACCTTTTCAATATGTGGCCAAAGTATAACAGCCTCCATTTGTTCAGCTTGGCTTTCAAAGAGACTTCTGGCTTGATCTATTCCAGGATCCATTTGTTTGTCTTTTTGGCTGTCCACAGTATCCTAAACACTTTTCTCCAGTACCGCATCTCAAATGAATTGATTTTCTTTCTGTCTACTTCCTTTACTGTCCAGCTCTCGCATCCATAAATGGTGATGGGGAATACAGTTGCCTGGATGATTCTAATGTTGGTGCTCAGTTGTATGTCTTTGGCGGGATACAAACCGCCGCTTTGCGGCGCTCCCCTGCCGGTGCCATTTGCTCCGCGCGGGAGCCGCAGCAGCCAAACCGCGCGACTCCTGCGCGGAGCAAAAAAGAAGCTCCATTTTGGAGCTTCTTTCTGCGGCGCCTCTATGACGTCGCGAGGCGCCGCAGGCGCATTCACGACGTCATAGGCGCCACGACACGTCTGGACGCTATGCGTCCAGTACGTAAAGATGGCGGCGCCCATGTGGAAGGGGCGCCGCCATCTTGTACGTACTGTATACGTACTAGGGTTAGGGGGGTGCGGAAGCACCGCCCCTTCCTAACCCTAGTACGTATACAATACATACTATATGGCGGTGTGTATCCCGCCACAATTGTCTATATACTCTTCAGGAACTTTTCTAGTTCTGCCCTTCCCATTCCTAATCCTCTTCTTATTTCTTGACTGCAGTCATCATTCTAGTCAATATTTGATCCTAGGTATGGGCATTCTTTAACTATTTTGATTTCCTTATTGTCTAGACTGAGTTTATGTATTTCTTCTGTGGCCATTATTTTTGGTACCCCTGTTCCTATTGGGAACCACTCAGTTTCTCCAAATTCTGTTCTGATGGTGGCCTCTTGCCCTTGGCACAGATTTCTCACCAGGACTATTAAATGAAATGGTACCCCCAACCCCCCCAACTCCTGCAGTCTCTGGGCAAGAAGACAGATTTCCAGGTCAGCAGCACTAGTAGAGGAGTGTTAGGAAGGATCGAATTAGGGGATTTATACGAGAGGCGTGTCCTAACAACGCACACAGCGGGGTTGTGTCCCTATGTGTATACCAGAGGTTGTCTAGTCCAACCCCAAAGAGAAAGAGACTCGGATGCCAAGGAGGTGCAATTAAAATGTGAACATTTATTAAAGCCACACAACAAAAGGGATCACACACGCACACACACATTCAATGCTATAACAAGGGAGGGGTGAGTTCGGGGAGTAAAGGGAGGAAGAGAGGCACCGTAAGGAATATTTACCTTCGAAGTCTTCTCCAAGACGTCGGATGTGAGGAATGGTGGATGGTGAGACATGGCCGCGGGAATGGGAAAGAAAGCGGCGGCCGCGGTGGCTAGGAGCTGAGTTCCAGCGGGCAAAGCTAACTAGAGGCCTGAAAAGACAGTGAGCTTGGCTTCGCTCAAGTGATTTCAGCAGAGCACAAGGCTCTAGGAATGCAAGCTCGGAGCAAAATGCTCTACAAGCGAGGAACTCAGGCTTGGAACTTACTGCTCTACAAGCCCAAGGAAGGGCTGGAAACGAGGTCCTTATATACCCTAAACATAACCTCAGGCTATGGCAGCCTGGCGGACAAAAGGCTTGATGACTTATCTTTGTTTTAAGCTGAAACTTACACAACGGATACATAAAGCATAGGTCTGGCACCTTTTCAGGGGGAGCGAATACCTTGATGGTCGAGCCGTTAATTTAATCACTGGCTCATTAACGAGGAAGCTATAGCTATTGTCTTCCTGCTTCAGGTATCTTTCGAATCCGGTCTAGCAACTCCCAAAACTGCTGCTGAAAGGTTTAAATCTACCTTTTTTTCCTGTGACCATGCCTAGCAAGGACTGCTGGCTACGTGGTCTGCTCGCTTTTGGGATAATGGCAGCTTAACAATGGGGTCAGTCAGGGGTCATGGCTTCAGACCTCATGGCACCCAAAATTTATATAAAACCATACTCGGTAACAGAAGAATGTTTGATATTTGCGTATGAAGTGGAATGAAAGTTTGGGAACTCATTCCTACCTGGCTGCAAGGCTCACTGGCAAAGCACGTACTTTTTTGTATGTGTGTGTTTCTTATATGATGTCCACACGACAAACCCCTCCCTGTCTATTATTATTATTATTATTATTAACCTTTATTTATAAAGCGCTGTAAATTTACACAGTGCTGTACATACAATCATTTTAATTAGACAGTTCTCTGCCCTCAGGCTTACAATCTAAAAGACACGACACAAAAGGAGAAGGGAGAGGTGGTGGGGAAGGGGATGAGGTCCAGCAGTCTTCTCTACCTCTGAGGCCTGGACCAAGGCAGATGGACTGGAGGGAGGGCTTAGCTTCTTGGAGCTAGCCTGCCTCTCTCTGCCTCAAGATGCTGGATGACGGGAGGGCTGGTCTTCTTCCAGGCAGGCCTGGTGGAGCTAGCCTGCCTCTCTCTCCCCTCAAGATGGTGGCTGAAGGGAGGGCTTGTCTTCTTCCAAGACAATCGTGTCTGATCAGTACATCCTCAAGAGGATGTTTCGTTTTGGTTTTCATTGTTTGTCTTGGGCTTTTTAAAAAGAATTTTTGTACATCTGCAACTTTGGACTCCTGTATGCCTTAACCACACTGGTACCTGCTATATTGTTTTCTAGCAGCTCTGTTTGGTTCCAGTGCTGTTGCTACTCACCATCTGTGTATTATAGAAGGTGATGATGCTGACAGGTCAGGCATTTTCTGGGCCTCAACAGAACTGTCATTCTCACTTTTTCACTTAAGCACTGAGGCTGCATCTGCACTGCAGAAATAATCAAGTTTGACATCGCTTTAACCGCCATGGCTCAATTCTATGGAATTCTGAGAACTGTAGTTTAGACGCAAGGCACTGGTGCTGCGACAAACTACAATTCCCTAAAGTCCACAATATATATATATATATATATTTCTATCCCGCTTTTTGCCAGGCAATCAAAGCAGCATACAACAAGTTAAAATACATCCATATATATATAATGCATTGAGCCATGGCAGGTAAAGCGATGTCAAAACAGATTATTTCTGTAGTGCAGATGCAAACCAAACAAGGCCTGAGCTGTCCAGGATGACCGTCAGTTTGCAGATTAAGAGGCCCATTGATAGCAGCTACCAATTGTAGATTTTAGGAAAGTTACTTTTTTGAACCAAGGAAAAAGTACCTTTTCCAAACAGTGTCCAAGGGAACCAGAAAACCTGGAACTACTATTGTGTGGTTTTTACAAGTGTCTGTACTTCTAGTTACCAGACAGGATACAATGATTTTACTGGCTTGGACAGATAAAAAAGCAACTGGTTTGGTTACCATGCAATTCCTGACTAGTCAATTCAGTTCTGAAAACGAAGGCAGCAGTAAGGAGGGGTGAGAGGAAGGAAATCCAGAAAAGGTGAGGCAATAGGGATTGTTCATTTTTCTTTTCTTTTTTGCTCTTAGAGCAGAGAGAGGATCATAGAGAACAATTGCAAAAGGCCCTGCTGTGCTTGGGAGGAAGAGTGTGTTTTGTGTGTGTGTGTGTGTGTGTGTGTGTGTGTGTAGATCTGTGCTCTGCAATAGGAAATGCTTTATTAGCTGGGAGTGGTGGAGAAAAGCCAGGCAGGAAGAGGCAGTAATAAGAAACATTTTTAACTTCTCCCACATCCAGAGCTTGCCAAACCGCTGCTTTCAGCAAGAGGGAAAGCACAAGAGGGGGGCTGGAAAGAGGATCCTGTCTCCCACTGACCCACTCGCAACCCACCCCTACACACTCCCAGCTGCCTTCAGTCCAACAGCCTCCTTCAGATAGATTTGACTGGAGCTCAGTTCCAGACTCAATCTGGGAACACTGTTCTTTTTACAGTGGAAGATCCAGGAGGGCTGGAACTGTCATCTGGAAGGAGACCCATGAATCCATCTGAAGCAAGGCGCCTGAGTCCCGTGCAGAGCTGCCCAGGGTGATTTCAATAAATCCATCTTTCCCAGAAAATCAAACCCCACCTCAGACATTGGTACCCAAGAGAATTCTCTCATCCGAGGAAGCCTCCGCCAAGGCCTGCTGAGATACCACTGGCAGCCGAAGTCTGCTCCATTCCACCCACAAAAACTCCTGGGTAAGTTGGAATTAATGTTTTGTCTCCTTGATTTGTCCATATTTATTTGAGGAAATTCAAGACAATAAAGAGAGGCCCTCCCAGGCAAAAGAGGGGGGAAATGCCTGAAATTTCTAATATCAAAGCCTTAGGCCTCAGGCTTTTTACAGCATGGAGAAAATCGTTAAATACTAAGGAGCCAGCATGGTAGTGGTTTGGATGTTGGACTATGACTCTGGAGTGGCCATGGAAATCTACTGGGTGTCCTTGGGCAAGGCTCAGACTCAGGGGAAGGCAATGGCAAACCCCCTCTGAAGCAACTTACCAAGGAAACACTGTGATAGGTTAGCCTCATAAGTGAGAAACTACATGAAAGCACATAATAACAAAAAAAAAAACAATCAGCATGAAATTCCCATTAATACAGGAAACAGTGAGCAGGTAGGTAGAGGGGTCACCTGGCCACAGTTTTTGCCACTCTGGTGAACTTTAGAGTACTGTAAGTATTTCTCAGTATAGATCTGTACCGATCACTTAGACTCTGCAGACCTATGAATGCATAGTTCCATTTTCATGGACAGATCACTACCTAGTGGTGTCTTGTTGGGTTTGTGTGTGTATGGATGCTTTGGAACTCTCATCCGGTAGTTGATGGTAGAATGACCCAGTGAAGGGTGAGAGGAACAGTTTGACTGGGGCAGAGGCCTCAGGCTTCCCCTCTATGCCTGCTTCTCTGTATTGGAAGCCTTCCCACAGTCATGTTCGAAGTGATGACCCATGGGGGAAAGAAAACAGTTGTTGGTGGTTGTTGGTTATGACCTAGCGTAAAAAGGAAACATTCTAGTTGGGCAAATTTAACAAGTGACCATCCTGACTTTGCAAAAACTGACTGTGAAATAGATTGCCTCACTCTGCTTTATAGTAGCACCAGCTCTAATGGACTGTCATCCAGCCTCTTGCTTAAAAATCGATAATGATGGGAAATCCACCACTTTTTGAGGCAATCTTCTCAAATGGCAAATGCCAGGGTACAGCAGGGCTCATCTGCCAGCCATTCCTTTTGCATTCTGTGGCTATTCCCCTCTCTTGTAGTGGAATGCTGTGTATTTTAATGATTGTTCATTTCCCAAACTACCCTCTTGCTTTCAGATATGGTGGAGGGTGCTATTCTATCGCAGTTGCTAGTGCTAGGTACATGGAACGGGGAGGGGCATTTTGTCTCAGGCAGCAAAGTTGCTTGGGCTGTCCTTGCCATCAATCAGTTATGCTATAGCAGAGGATGTCTTGCTCTGGCAGCAGATTGTTTGAGGTGTCATTTGAGGTGACTCCAACTCTATATTCCAGTATTTCCAAATTCTGATTAACTCTCAAGAGCTCTTGCAATGGCATAATAAAACATCCATTAATATTCCAAAATTATGACTTTAGGCAAGTGGTGAAGCTGTAGACCTCAGCCCATGTTCTCTTAACATAGGTGAAGTTGCAGTATACAGTCAGGTCATTGTTCTATCTTACAGAGAACTGGCTTACTCTGGTGGACAAGAGATCTTGCTCAGCCCTACCATTTTTTAATCTCCTTTACTGGAAAAGCACATGAGATGTATATTCTGCTCTCCCACTGTGTTATGACCTATCTTGCAAGTGTATGTCGATTGATCCTGGAGAAGATAATGACAATAATGATGTATAAGAAGAAAGAAAAGGAGCACACAATAATTCAGTTAAATTATGAGAGCCAGCATTGTGTGAGCCAGCATTGTGTAGTAGTTTGAGCATTGGACTATGTCTCTGGAGAGCAGGGTTCAAATTGCAGCTTCACCATGGATACCCCTGTAGTAACCTTGGGCAAGTTGCCCTTTCTCACCCTCAGAGGATGGCAATGGCAAACCCCATAATTTATATTTCATATTTCAAATAAATATGAAAAATGGCCATGGGAGAAATTTGCCCCAAAACCCCCATGATAGGTTTGCCTTACGGTCACCATAAGTCGGAAAAGTCTTGAAATGACACAACAACAATATTTATACTTTGCATTTTCAAAGATGCAAGAATCTTTCCATAGTATCACCAATGCTTTGCATTCCATGATGCACAATATTACACATAAGGTATTAATTTCTAATTTAGCAGTGGACAAAGTACGGCCCTCCAGGTCTGCAGTTTGCCCTCTAAAGCTCTTTTTGTGGCCTCTGGTTCCATTCAAATGTCTCCAAAATGCAGTTTTTCTGACAGAAAGGGAGAGATGACTTGTCTCTTCTGGAAGCCTTCAGGGATCATAGTCACATTGCATTGCACTTTTAAAAAATATTTTTGAAATACCAGTTTTTCCAAACAAGTAATGGACTTCCAGCTACACCTGGTTTGCATTTTGTTTCTGACATACAGTATGTGGCCCCTCAGGTATACCCAAGGGAAGAAAAGTGTCCCCAGATCAGTCAGAGTTTCCCACAGCAGGCCTGAAGAAAAGCACCATTCTTCAATACCCAGTAAGACTGTGCAAAAAAATAGTACTCCTCTGCCAAATTTTAAGTGAACATTTTTCAGGAGATAAAGGCCAGAATCCTCTTTGTGACCTACACTGGTGTAGCCTGGAGTTTATACTAGGGTGTATCATTTGGGGGATGTTGCAGCAGGAGATAGTCAGTACCACCTCATGCAATATGGAAGGTAGCTTTTGAGTGCTGATGACCAAGGTCTCCTCCCAGCTACCAGGCACTGCCCATACAGTATTTCCCAGCCACTAAATGACCATAGGAGACTAGCGTCAGCACTTCCATAGGTGGCAGGAGGGGAATTACTTGGTGGAGGCATTCTGCAGGCATGAGGTAGGATCAGACCCATTGTTGAGCAAGCTAAGTTGTTCAGATACTGATTTGTTCAGATGCAACAATAAGCCAGGGAAATACACCAAGAGCATGCCCTAGCTTATTTCTCTGGCTTGTTGTGAGAGAGACCTGTCATTGTGCTAGGTTAAAACATAACAGGAAATCATGGACAGAAGGTCTATAGTTGTTTAACTGCTTCTGATACCAGCAAAGGGATTGGGAATCAAGCACCAATGACCAGTCCAAATACTCTAGAATTCTGGCTTGTCATTGCACTTAAATACTCTCCATACTGTCTATGGGTTCTTGTGGTTGTGTGACCTTCAAATAGTTTCCAACTTACAGTGGCCCTAAGGCGAACCTGTCATGGGATTTTCTTGGCAAGATTTGTTTAGAGAAGATTTGCCATTGCCTTCCCCTGAGGCTGAGAGCATGTGACATGCCCAAGGTCACCAAGTGGGTTTCATGGCTGAGCTGAGAATCAAACCCTGGTCTCCAGAGTCATAGTCCAACACTCAAAATGATATTTCAATCTGGCCTAAGATATTCATTGTTTTCTGACCGCCTACCTTCCTACTGTCCCAGTTTGACATGGACAGTTCTGATTAATCTTCTGTCATCCCACTTTTTCAGCTGCTTTTAAAATGCCCTCATTTGAATCTAATCTTCCCACTTTCCCCCTTTGTCTTCACAACTGCTGCAAACTGAGTTCAAAGTGCAAAAATAGTTTGCACACAGTTAATTCAGCAAGGAGGAGAAGACGGGGAAAATTTTGCCCTTTCCAATAAGCTCAAGCAAAAGAAAACTGTTGTAGCCTCTCTTAGCTTGAGTGTTCTTCCCCATAAATAATGTTTGCCATCTTCATCACATTCTGATGTTGCTTGGCCATACCTTTCCAAGTTTTCATCTGTGAAATGCTGGAGGGTCTGTGAATGGATCATAAAGATGTTACATGCCACATATTATTTGCACCACATATATGTAAGGTAGGTTAGGATTACATTTTTTATAAGTACAGTAGGCCTTTGGAAGCTGCTGGGATTTGGTTCTAGGACCCCCCCCCCCCCCCGTGGATACTAAAATCCATGGATGTTCAATTTACACTTAAGTACAATGGATAGTAAAATAGTATCCCTTATATAACATGGTGAAATTAAAGTTTGCTCTTCGGAATTTATATATATATATATATATATATATTTTCAAGCCATGGTTGCTTGAATCCATGCAAAAGAATCTGTAGATACAGAGGGCTGATTATAATTTATATACCCTCTTTTAGTACAAATAGGAACCCATAAAGCAGCTTTTGTTGTTGTTAAATGCCTTTGAGTTGATCTTGTCATGGCCACTCTGTGGATGAGACATCTCCAAGACCTCCTATCCTCCACTGCCCTGCTTAGGTCCTGTAAATTCATACCCTCCATAATTGAGTCCATCCATCTAGCATTATGGTCTTCCTCTCTTTCTACTTCGCTCCATCTTTCTTAGCATTATACTTTTTTCTAATGAGTCTTTCCTTCTCATGATGTGGCCAAAGTATGACAGCCTCAGTTTAACCGTCTTGGCTTCCAGGGAGATTTCAGGCTTGATTGGTTCGAGGACCTATTTGGTCTTTATGGCTGTCCATGGAATCCTCACCACTCTTCTCCAGCACCACATCTCAAATGAATTGACTTCCTTCTTACCCATTTTCCTAACTGTCCAGCTCTCACATTTGTACATGGTGATGGGGAATACAATGACTTGTACAATTCTATGATTTCATGCTCATAGTACAGATTTTTTATACACGGATTCAAGCATCCACAGTTTGAAAATGTTCCAAAAAAGTATAAATTTCAAATATCAAATATCAAACCTTGATTTTTCTGTTTTTTATAAGGGACACCATTTTGCTATGTCTTAAACATCTACAGATTTTGTTATCCACGGGGGATCTTGTAACCAAACCCCAACATATAACGAGGGTCCACTGTATATCTTTACTCTTCAGGATCTTTTACAGTTCTTTCACGGTTGCCCTCCCAATTCCTAGTCGTCTTCTGATTTCTTGACTGCAGTCCCTGTAATGATCAATGTCTGATTCACGGTATGAGAACTCCTTTACTATTTCTGTTTCCTAATTGTCTAGGTTGAAATTGTATAGGTCCTCCTGATCATTATTTTTGTTTTCTTTATGTTTAGCAGTAAGCCTGCCTTTGCACTTTCTTCCTTGATCTTCCTTAGTAGTTGTTCTAGATATATGATGTTTTAACAATTAAAATCAGACAACTCCATTTAATTCTACATAAAGCTCCCTTTGAAAGTAATTTGGATTTGGAAATTTAAACTATTGTAAATGCTTCCACCTACCCATATGTTGGTCGGCGTAGCTCTTTTCCAACTTATGACAACCCTGAGATGAACCTTTTGTGGAATTCTCTTAGAAATATTTATTCAGAGAGGGTTTGCCTTTGTCTTGCTCTGAGACTGAGAGATTGTGACTTGCCCAAGGTCACTCATTGGGTTTCCATGTCTGAGCAAAGATTCAGACGCTGGTCTCCAGAAGCTTAGTCTAACACACCAATGACTACATCACTCTTGCCCTTTATATGACACCGATTTTGCACCAATTGTTTTGACTGTTTTTGTGTTTCTGATCCCAGTACAAATGCCTGTTATAATCTTTTAGTCCTCTTACAGTTTGAGGCCAGGCTAAAATATTTTCATTCTGCTGATTTTAAAATTGTGTCTATTTAAAATTGCTCTCTGTTAACATGTTAGAAAGTCCATCTGTTTTTTAAGCTGCTGCTTTGTAACTGTTTAAAACATTTTAATATGTTTTATATTTTATGCTGTAAACAGATTTGTGAAGGTTATGCCCTAAAATTTTAAGGCCTAAAACTAGAACCTGTAGAATTATGACAGCATAAAATGACTTAATAAATAACATGTCAAGGATGACAAGCAAGACTAAAATTTTGATCAATTTTTTAAAAAAATGGCTTGACCACTAACCTAAAAGATAGCAAAGGGAGTGCTCTCCAAAGAAGAAATATAAGTGGGAGGGAATAGGGCTCTCATCAGATATCAAACTCATCCAGCATTTAGGGATAAGTGGCAATAAAATCTAGAGCTTGAACATTTATCTATTTATTTATTTTAAGGATTTGTATCCCTCCTTTCTACCACAATGGGATTGAAAAAGGTAATGTCTTGCTGTTGGCCATTAATTAGCACCTTAAAATTAAAGTTATTGATTTTTTAAAAAAAATTAACACAGCCATTTGTTTATTTTAAAAACTTTCTACAGTAAATTGAAAAATGGTCAGAAATGGCTAATATTATTATTATTATCATTAACCTTTATTTATAAAGCGCTGTAAATTTACATTAGAAATATTATTAGAAATATTAGAAATATTTACATTAGAAATACATTAGAAAGTTACTCCACCACAATATTGTGATAGTGTTGTTAACAAAGTGTGTATGTGTCTTCAAGTTGCCTTTTGACTTATGGCAAACCATGAATTTCTTTCTTTTTATTCATTTTTATTAAAAACAAATAACACAACAACAAACAGAAATATAATTTAATCATATATGGGCTCGTTCCCACTATGCTTTAAAGCAATTGCCAATCAGTTTATATGACCATTGTTCCCACCTGAAACCGGTTCTGATCCTAGTATGATCAGTTTCAATCATGATAAGGCAAGGCAAATGCAAAAAAAACCCCACTCTTTCCTGACACTAGTTCTTTGATGGTTCTTTTGGAAAGAATCGATTCTGGAGCGTGTTCAACAAGTGGGAACGACGAATCTGAATCGCATCATTCTAGAGGGGAGGGACTAATGACAGAGGGGTGTTTACCATTCCTCCTCAGTTTTTGGTAGATCCACCATCCCCCCCCCCAGCGCTGCCTTTGTGCCTGTGGTGTGACCTATGGGTGCATTTTTAAAAAACAAATTCACAGAAGATTAATTCTGGGGATTAATCTTGAGTTATATTGATTTGATCTGTCAATTGTTATGCAGTTTTATTATTGTTGTTATTTGCTATGCATTCTTCTTGCTATTTATTATTATTGTAATTTGTTATGTTATTTTTATTCTATTGTTATTGTGATGTATTTTTCTTACTGCTGTAACCCGCCCGGATTCTTCGTGATTGGGTGGGATATAAATAAATAAATAAACCAATGAATCAAATCTTCTATCAATTTATTTTTTAAAAAATCTATAAATGCCATGGAGCCCTTTGAGGGTTTTAGCACTGTGCTTCTGAGCATCTCTTTGGGGGAAACACCTCCTAAATCAGTGATGGAGAACCTTTTCAGGTTCATGTGCCAGGGGGTGTGGCTTCTAACCCCTTAGGATGAGGCTGTGTGCTGGGGCGGGGCTTCTGGCCCAGGGTGCATGGCTTCCCCACTGCCCTTTTCCCGCCCCCCCCCAGCTGTCTCTTAGGGCCGTGAGGGAGCGGAACCATGGGCACGGCCCCAGTCCTCCTCTTTCTGGACCTTTCCTCACCCTAAAGGGCTAACTGGAGCCCTTTGGGGACGAGGAAAGGCAAAAGGGGAAGAAGAGGAATGGGCAGGCCCCCTGCCTCCCTTCCCACGGACCTTGCCTGCCCTCCAAGTGCCCCGTTTGGGGACACTTGGAGGGCAGGCAGGGTAAGTGGGGA
This sequence comes from Sceloporus undulatus, assembly GCF_019175285.1. Lineage (NCBI taxonomy): Eukaryota > Metazoa > Chordata > Lepidosauria > Squamata > Phrynosomatidae > Sceloporus > Sceloporus undulatus. Next base: position 167,682,039 of record NC_056523.1, read on the forward strand.
GGAAGGTGGCTGGGCACGTCCCCTGCCTCCCTCCCCATGGACCTTTCCCTTCTTCTAGCTGTTCCTCCCAAGACAGTTGGAGGCCGGCAAAGGTCCCTGGGGAGGAGCAAGTGGCACGCGCCGGTCGCTCCTTCTCTCCCTGCCCATTCCCCGACCTCTAGTTCTCTTGAAGAGGCAGCTGGAGGCCGGGGGAAGGCTGCAAGGAGGGGCCTGAGGTGCAATCCTCTGGCTCCTTCTCCAGAGTGCCCTTTTCTGTCTTCCAGCTGTCTTGGAGAAACAGCTGGAGACCAGGAAAAGGCAGGGAGGAGAAGGAGCAGGTACGTGCATCCCTCCTCTGCCTTCTTCCTTGCCCCGTGCCCAAGGAAATGGCGTGAAGTACCACTTCCAGCATGCGTGGCATAGGTTTGCCATCACTGTCCTAAATGATGCCCAGCTGAGAGGCCCAGTGTGTGCCATAAACCTCTGCCTACCCAGAGCCCAGGCTGCCGCTTATGTCACTGATGACGCACAGATGATTGACATGCATTTTGCAGCGGCGCAAATTAGTGGGAACAACAATTGTGCCAAAAAAGAAGGGATTACAAGGACATAATGAAAAAATCCACTTTCATAGTGGGAACGACTAACCTTTTGGAATTTACCAATACGGAGCGAAGGCGAATCCCAAACCGGTTTAAATGTAAGTGGGAATGAGCCCTATATATGATTAAAACTGCCACACAAAAACTGCAAACAAAGAGAAAGAAACAACAACAATCCTAACATAACACAAATAACCTAACAAAAACTAACAGACTCTCTGACTTCCTCTCCCCGAAATGGATGCTTATATCCCACTCCTACCAGACTTCCTTTGATTCATAGTACAATGGTCCCTTGGCATCCATCGAGGTTTGGTTCCAGGACCCTCCCCACCCCCTGGATACCAAAATCTGTGGATGCTCAAGTCCCATTAAACACAATGGCATAGTAAAATGGTGTCCCTTATATAAACTGGGATAATCAAAGTTGGGTTTTTGAATTTTTAAATTTTTTAAAAAATATTTTCAAGTCATGGATAATGGATTCGGTGCATAAAAAATCCGTGTATACAGAAGGTTGACCATACACAATACTACTATGATATAAGCAAGCTCGTTTCATTTTACGAAACCTAGAACCAATAGATGACTCCAGTAAGAATGCATTTAAGAAATAAATATTTCCCCGTCTTCTAAAAAATACATCAAGGATTTCTCCTTAATCGAAGTTGTCATTTTTTTCTGCCACTTAATAAATTTCAAAGGATTTTCTTTGTTGTTGTTGTTGTTGTTGTTAACTGCCCTCAAGCCACCACCACCCCAGCTCATAGATGAGACATTTCCAAGCCCCCCTGTCTTCTACTGTTCTGCTTTGTTCCTGCAAATTCATGCCTAAGACCTCTCTGATGGAGTCTATCCATCTGGCATGTGGTCTTCCTCTCTTTCTACTTCCCGCTACCTTTCCCAGCATTATTGTCTTTTCTAATGAGTCATGCCTCCTCATGATGTGGCCAGAGTTCAACAGCCTCAGTTTGGTCATCTTGGCTTCGAAGGAAATTTTGGGCTTGATCTTACCAGGCTCTAGCAAATTCCCTTAGTTCATTATTATATTATTCAGATCGCTGAATTATTCTGCAATGCACCTTTGCATCAACTAGGGAGAGTAAAATATAAAGTGGGATTTCATGTATGCTATCTTTTTGTGTGACAAAGCTTAAATCACAAGCGCTATAGGGTTAGATATAGGAACCCACATCAGCTGTTCATTAAAGCACCTAGTTTTGCATGTTGCAGTTGCTGGATTTAAATGCACACTGGTCACGAGGTAGGAGACTACAGCTGCGGGAAATTTTCTAGTCCCATAATTTGAAACAAGGCCAAAAATTATCCTTGAAGTCACACACATTGGTCATTTAAAAGGAAAGGAAAAAAAGGAACCAAGTCATGAGTGTTGTCTTGGCATTATAAAGCAGAAGCAGTCATTGTGTTTGAGGTTTTGAGATTTTTAGCCACAGAATTATACTTAGCACTTACAGAAGACTTGTTTAAGGTCTTGAGAGTGCTTCTGGTAATCTTCTCTGTAATCTTTGCAATGACCCTGTAAGGTAGGCCTATTATAATCAAGCCAATTCGAGATTGGGTTGGGGAAGGGTGCTGGATGAGACAGTAACTTGCTTTTGTTCCTGTTGAGATCTGAACCATAGACTCAATTCATGCTCTTTGAGTGCAATGAAAAAACAGCATTCAAAGGGTACATGGAATATAGAACAGGGATGGGTAAATGCACAACTCCAGTCATCCCTGGCTATACCATTCTAAAAGGGAAAGGTTTTCCCTTGACATGAATGTCTAGTCATAACTGACTGTAGGGGGCAGTGCTCATCTCCATTTCTAATCCGAAGAGCCAGCATTATCTGAGGACTGCTCCAGTGGTAGGGTTGCCATAAGTGAGGACCTCCAAACCGGGACAAATGCAGGACAACATTTTCAAATGTAGGACACATTTTATAAAAATGGAGGACACACAAAAAATTGAGGCTTTTTTTAGAAATGTTAATATAAATGCATGTTTCTTAGGCATGATCAAAATGGAGGACATGTTGACATTATTTGTAGACAGATCACGGAAATGTACTTCCCTTTCTGGCCAACCCCCTCTCCCCATTCCAAACAGCACATTTGAGCATTGAACATGGCTTGATTTTAACATTGCCTTTTGCATATTTCAGAGGCTTATTCCACAACCAAACCCTTTGGTCAAGGGACTTTGGTTTTCCTTCATTTTGACTTGTTTTGTCTGTATTCCTCCCCACTAAATAAAGGAGACATGAAATGGAGTTAATGGGTACAAGTTGTTAAACAAAAAAGTCTTATGAGACTCTGTAGGCAAGAGGTGCACCATCTTAAGAACTGCATTAAGCACACTTAGGCTGCTGCCACACTGCTTTCACTCTCATCATTCCATCCTATGGAATCCTGGGATTTGTAGTTTGTTGTGGTGCCAAGGCTGGGCTTTGAAATCTCAGGCATAAGAGAGGCAAAAGGCTTGGGCTGCATCTACACTGGGGAAATAATCTGGTTTGAGACCACTTTAACTGCTTCTGCTGAATGCTATGGAATTCTGGGAATGGTGGTTTGTTCCAGCACCACAGCAGAATGGCAGTTAACCCCTGGAAAGCTCTCTGACCAAGGTGACCAATGCCCTCACCCCAAAATGTAGGGCATCCAAGCAAAAATATGTAGGACATGGCCAAAAATAAAAGCTAAAAACACCCATGTAATTATAAATCCATGCTTCTTAGCCATGATCCAAATGGAGGACATGTCCTGGAAAAGGAGGAGGATGCCTGGTCACCTTGTCTCTGGTCCAAAATGCACTGCAGAAATAAAACAATGCTGGACTGAAATGCCCAGAGTTCCTCACCAAAGCTGCATCCACACTTAGGAAATAATCCAGTTTGAGAGTGACTTAACTGTCCTGGGTTAGTGCTGGGGAATGCTGGGAATTGTAGTCTATTGTGGCCTCAGAGCCATCACTGACAGAGAAGTCTCAATGTCTCCCAAACACTAGCATTCCCAGGATTCCTTAGCACTGAGTTAAAGGGGTCTCAAAGTGCAGAGCGGGGGGGGGGGGGGGGAAAGCAGGGAGTGGGAATGAGTTTCTGAGAGGAGAGGAGGAGAATGAGGAGGAGGAGGAGGAGGGAGGGAGCCAAGGGAAGTGGCCAGGACCACCAGAGGAGCCCCTGCTTTTCCTCATCATCGCAGCCTTCTCACTGCTGGCAAGAGGCTCTGCCCCCAGCCAGGCAACGCCTCCATTCAGTCTTCTTTTGTCAAAAGAGCTCTGGTGCCACAAGAAACTACAATTCCCAGAATCCCATAGCACTGAGCCATGGATATTTAAGGGGGGGTCAAACTATTTCTGCAGCCTTTTGCTACCCCAAAGCCTTCTATTATTTACCAGCAACTTGCAAGGCAAAATCTCTTCCTTCCAAGCCATTGAAAACCAACCCAAGGGGAGGAGGGCTGATTGCTTCTTTCCCATTGGTCAGCTTTGGGAGAAATTTGCATATTACAAGTAAAGGCGTTTAGGGCCTCAAAAACGACCCTGTGATAAAGAATTACAAGAATACTGACCTGGTAGACATTTAAAAGAGGAGGCATTTAGGCTCCCAGGGAAACAGGAACCATTTATGGCCTTTTTTCTTTGCTCACTGTAACCTGGAAGGTCAGGCCTTTTGCAAGACATATATACCAAGTGGGCTGGCAATAGCTCTGAGTGGCAGATGTCTTGAAGACCTGCTCTCTAGGCTAAGCCGGGGAGGGTGGCACACAGCCATGGGGAGGGCCTTGCTGGGGGGGAGGTCCCGGGGGAGGGGCCAAACTGGGGCCGGGACCATGTGGCCCTGCCCCAAACTGGGAAAGTCCTGCCCCCAGGCAGGATATGGCAAGCCTATCCAGTGGTCATGTGGCCAGCATGACAGCACTGAATGCTGTTACCTTCCCACCAAAGTGGTACCTATTTATCTACTTGCATTTGCAAGCTAGCCTGTAGCCAATGGGAGTTAAAATCTAACAGCTTCTTTAAAGCCACAGGTTTCCCACCCCAGTGCAGAGTGAGTGGAGTAGGAGAGTAGAAACTGAAACCAAGATAAAACAAAACAAAATCATTAGGTAGAAGGGGAACTTTACCTCAATGGGAGAGCACATTCCTTGCATGCAGAATTTGCATGCCGGATTTGATTCCTGGCACCTCCAGGAAATGGAAATAAGGAAGATATTTTTCAGCTGAGAACCTAGAACAATACCACTGACCTAAATGGGCAACACTAGGCTCAGAGGATAACTGCTCTGAGGGCTAATGGCTAAACCAGGTGACTTATGGAAGCTCCCTAATGTACAAATGAGATTCTGTGAATATCAGTGTTGCCAATTTCCGGGGAGTTCCCCGGAATCCGGGGAATTTAATTAATTTATTTCCGGGGATTTTGACTGAATAATAAAATAATAAATATTGGGGAATTCTGGGGATTTTGGATTTGGTAAAACATTCCAGGGAAGATCTTCGAGGCTTGTTGGCAACACTGGTGAATATAGAAATTAAGACCAATTCACATGAGTAAACTGGCATGTACAAATTTGGTTTGAGTGGTTCTGTGCAGGAGTCTGCCTGCAGTGAAGCCACCGTGTCATTGCTTCACCCATGTGGCCAGCTCACAGTCCTCAAACCATATTTATTACTCTGTCTTTCCAGAAGCATTGTGCATACGGGACTTGACTTCAATGCACCTTGAAAATTGCTGTGTCAGCCAAAAGATGCAACAAGTACCAATTCCATTCAGCAGTGATATTCTTCACTCAAAAGCAAGTTCTAGCTTGTGGCATTCGTTCCCCTTCCTCCTTGGCCCCATGTCATTTAAGGGTAAGAGAGGGAGACACAGAGAAAAAGAAAGAGAAAGTTTAAAAAAAAAAACAATGTTAGAAGAGCCCCATGGAATCAGATACCAAACCTATCTAGGATCATGTATCAAAGACTTAGCATGGCCAATAATAGATCTGTCAATGAGTCTTAGCCGTAACAGTCAAAACTGGATTTTTTTTCCAAATTGGCATACTTCTGATATAATAGTGGGAAGCTGGAATCAAGAAGCCATTTTTGTTATACCTCTCCCTAGGGATCTGATTGATCACCCCAAGACATTTTTCAGCCTGGGGTGAAAGACCAAACAAAGCCCTTCCTGTCATGTTCCATGTACAGGAGATGACCACGCAGGTGAATTTGACTTCAGCAGTGGTGGCAGGAAAGTATCTTCCACTGCAGCTGTCCTCCAAAGTTTTGCTGTCACAGCCAGCATCAGCTGCCTGAGGTGGCCTCCTTACTCTCCCTCATGATAGAGTTGGCCCTCAGTCTTGGAGGCAGAATGCTAGACCACATGGGCTTGTGGTCTGGCTCAACAAGGCAGTTCTCTTTTTCTTATTTTGGTCTAACTACTCTTAGGCAAATCCTATAGGTAGGGCATCTCAGTATCACAAGACCCTTGTGGGTAGGTGTTTAGCAACTGCCTGATTCTCAGAGTAGCTGCTCAGAGCTTCCCTTCCTTCCATATGAATCAGGACAGCCTAGTGAGCAGGGACTAATTGCAATTACAGGATCCCCGAAGAATGAATGAAGAGGTGAGAATCAGCTGCTCTGGGGCTCTTATTGGAAATACCAATCATGATAGAACTAGGATAAAGTGAGGCCCAGTAGGCTACACTTAATTTTGACACTTTCAGCCTCTTTGCCTTGCATTTTGCTGTCACAGTCAATTGGACAGACGTTATTTATTCTAAGTCTGAAAGTTTTATCCACAGCTTCCTTCATTTTGAGTTGACACAGGACAAAACAGAGCTTGGAAATACTACTTTTTGGTACTTTAATTCTCAGAATCCTGAAACTGGCATGTCCTGTAGTCATCATGGCTAGGAAATTCTGGCAGTTGTAGCCCAAGAAAGAAATATCACATTTTTGGTTAAAGAATACTCCTGCCCCCCCCCCCCAACTCACTCTTGTCACCTTTCTCCTCCTCTCTGTGTGAGAAGTGATGGACTTACTGTTTCCCAATTTCTGGGGTGAATTCTTAGAGGGATCTGATTTTTTGACTTCCAAGGTCTCATCTAAAGAGGTTCTGGAAAGCAACAGACATGCAAGAGGGAGTCTCTTTCGCCTATCCCTCTGGAGACTCCAGTGCAGACAGTGTCTATGAGAACTACAAGCTCGCAGGCCAGCTGAAAAAGGAGGAGGTCACAGGATTTCACATCAAGGGCAGAGATGTCTGGGAAACAGCTGGAGCAAAGGGGGAGTGTTATGGCTCTTGAGCTGTCCAAGAGGAAGAAAGGGGGCTAAAAAAAGAAAACAGAGTGGGAGGAAATGTATTAGATATGGACTCATGCATAGACAAATAATATATTGTAATTTGCTTGGCATCTCATTGTCAAGTCCTCTAAAAATGCTAAGCAAAGCTGGAGCTTCTAGGAGTGTATAGTCCAATGCCTCTTGCTGTGGCCTTGTTGCAGCTTCTCTATGCAGCCTTGTTTGTCTATCAATATCAGCACTCCCTTTCACAATACAACAGACTTGTACAGTGGATCCTTGTTATATGCTGGCATTTGGTTCCAAGATCCCCTGTGTATAACAAAATCAGTGGATGCTCAAGTCCTATTAAATATAATGACATAGCAAAATGGTGTCCCTTATAAAAAAGGGAAAATCAAAGTTTGGTATTTGAAATTTATACTTTTTTTGAACATTTTCAAACCTTGGATGCTTGAATCCGTGTATAAAAAAATCAGTGTATAAGAAGGGCCGACTAACAATGTGACAAAGTACAGTAATACAATTTACTCGGTAAGATAAAATAGCAAACCAACAAAAAGACTAACAACCCCACAATAAAAAAGACAAAGGTGAAAGAGCAAAAGACAGGAAAGGGAAGACACGTCACCCTACTCCATGCTTGAGACATTTCTCTTCCAATATGTCTTGCAATTAAAAAGAAACCCACTCAAGGACAAGGGAATGAAATGTTGCAGCTGACATCAAAAATGGTCAGAAAATGGTCTGGGACAACAGAAATGTTTTGTTTTGTTTTTTAAAAAACAAAAAGACAAAAGATTACTGTGTTTAGAAGGCTATAATTTGAGCTATGGATGGCATGAACAGGGAATTTAAATAACATTTTGAAAGGAGTGCTGTGGAAGGTATGGAACAAATACAAGAAAAATATATATAGAAAGATACCACAGTGGGCTACTGCACATGAAGCATTTATGAAAAATCAGAAACTAATTGAAGATGGCTGGCTAAAGTACCAAAATCTCTCAGACTGGAAGGAGGTAAAGCCTAGACTTAAAAGAAGGGAAGAATTACCGTATATACTCGACTATAAGTTGATCTCATGTGTAAGTCGAGGGCAGGTTTTGGAGCCAAAATGATGGATTTTGATATGACCCATGGATAAGTTGAGGGTCAAACCTAGGGTTGTGTAACAAAGGATCTAAAGGATGAAGCAAAGGAAAACAATGCCAAAGAACTTGCCAAATTGCAGGAGGCATAAGTGTTTGTGTTCACACAGAAGGATAGAGGAAAGGGTACAGGGGGGTTAGTGCTTCCAGGAGAGACTACACTCTTGCATTTCATCAGGAGATGATTTCTATTTTTATGAGAGTTAAAGTACAGTACTTACATTGACCCTGTGGATAAGTCAACTCCATTTTTTTTAAATCAATTTTTGACTAAAATTTCTAGACTTATACATGAGTATATTCAGTAATTAATGAGGAGGTCAACAATGGCAAATCTCCTCTGAACAAACCTTGCCAAGAAAGCCCCATGATAAGTTTGCCTTAGCGTGACTTGAAGGCACACAGCAACAACAAAACTAGCAGTGGTTTGCTTATAGATAATAACACGCAAGAAGTAAAATGGACATCAAACTTGAAAGACTTGAGAATGGGAAGATGGATCTAGGTAAAATAATATTTGATAAAGATAGCCACATTATATCAAGGATGTACAAATTACTATTAAGAATTAAAATGGAGCAAGAAAAAGTGAAAAATTATACTATAAAATGGGCCCAAAATGTTGGGCATGCAATTCACATGGATAACTGGGAAATAATTAACAAAAAAATTTCTGTAGATGATTGATGTATGGATAATCATAGAATCATAGAGTTGGAAGAGACCACAAGAGGATGTTAGTGACTATATATGTGAACAAAAAATATAAATAAAAAAAACCAGTGAATTACAGCAACAAATGCTGCAGCCTTTTAAAACATTTGCTCTGTTTTGAAAAGCCCTTAAATAAGTACAGGAAACAAGTTGTACCTGATCAGTCCCTTGCAGATGTAACACAGTATCCACACAAACATGGTCTACACACCAGCAGCCTTCTCTGGGAATGTCCCTCTTTCCCACTGGCTTTGTGATGGCCAGTGCTAGCCATAGTTTGTGTTAGCTAGCTTCATATCCTGATTTCAAATCCTAGTAAAGAAGAGAATCCTGATATCTATTAACTGCATAGGCTCCAACATTTCACAAATGAAAACCAGGAAACTTGTGGCCAAGCATCATCAATGTGTGGTCAAGATGGCAAAATTACTAATGAGGAAGAATAGGCAAGCTAAGAGAGGCTGAAGCAGTTTGCTTTTACCTGAGCTGACTGGCAAGGGGAAAATTTCACCCCCTCCTCTCCTCTCTCTCCTCCCCTCCAACTACTTTGAATTCACTTTGCAGCAATGAAAGTAACCTGAGAACAAAGGAGGAAAGTAGGAGAAGGAAAGAGAAAGTAGGACATTTTGAAAGTTGCTGAAAAAGTGGGATGACAGAGGAATAATCAGGATTGTCCTTGCCAAATCAGGACATTTGGAGAGTTGTAATTGTGGTTTGAGTTATTGCAGAAGTAATGCTAAATCATGGTTAAGACCGACAGGGGAAAGGATGAGAAATTTGTGCTGAAGAAGAGCAGGGACCAACTGGTCCTGATGCTGGTATTTGAGAAGCAAAATGCTACCCTTCCCTCTGGACTGAACTGCAACAAGGTTCTCTCGCCTGTGTTTTCCTTGAGCCACAAACAAGCAACCTGTGTGGGGTGAGTGGATTGTGTAATGGCTTGCTAGGCGACCTCATGGCTGGAGCCCTACTGCATATGTTTCTTCTGATAGACCTTTGTGAATGCACAAACTCGCTCTGTTTACAAGCCTCTATTTCCCCCCATCAAGGACAGAATCTAAGCAATCTTGATTCCTGTCGAGGCTGCAACGCCCTGGCTGCATGCTGGAATTTGTGAATAGCAGGAAATGGAGACACACAGCTTGTTTACATTAGGAATCTGTGAGCAACGAACAAAAATGGCCCCCAGACTACTCCCAGAACAGGCCCCACATTTTATACTTTGTATTTATTTTTATTCAAGTTTTTTTTTTCTTTTAATAAAGGAGCGGGTTGCAACAGTTGGATAGAGAATGGGTGAGGTCAAGACGCCACTGAGTTTAGTTTGGCAAGATTTTCTGTTTCACAAGAAAATGAACAAAGAAGTAAGCCCTCCACCCACCACCCAAACCCTCCTGTCTCCCTTAGTGAAGCAGCTGAAATATTTCTGAATATCTGTAAAGAGTATTTTTATATCATTGATAAGCCTGCTGGGGGGGAAAAACCACCAGCAGCTGGCCTTTGTTCATGGAAACAGTGGGGACAGATTGGAACCAAACCAGGATCAAACACAGCAAAAGAAGAACTCATCCCCAGAACATCAGAGGGCTAACTCAGCATCCTTGGAAGCCAAAACCTCCTGACAAGAACCAATACTATCCATCTATGAGAGGAGGAGGTGGAGACGAGGAATAAAAGCCCCAAAGCTGAAAGACCACAGCTGAAATCAGATTTCTAAGCACCTTCTAAAAGATCCCCATTTTTCATGGGTTGGTTTAGTAAGGTCCTGAAGAGCTCCCTGGAACACCATCTCCAGATAAAGAGGGTATTGTGGAGGTCAGGTGTAGACAGTGTGGTGTACAAATGAATTATGCAGAAATTATTCTAGCACTGATATTGTGCTCGTACGTTTCTGTTAACATAAATGGAACACATACTTTCCTATTAACATAAATGGAATTAATTAACACAAATTTAATTTACATTGTAGGTGTTATTCCATTTGTATTTCTAGGCTGGCTTGAATAAAAAAAGGTTTTATTTTGTAATTGAGGTGAAAACACTAAAATTCTACATGGGTTTTAAACTTTTATTTAAAACTTTTTGTGGAATTAAACTTCACATCCAAGTTTCAGATGACTTATTCTGGCATGTCTATGTATATTTTGGCATGGTGATTTCCAGATATTTTGGATCACACAATCTCTGACGATTGGGCAGGCTGGCTAAACTGAAGACACTAGTAGTCCCAAACATTTGGATGGCACCATTTTGTATACCACAGTTTTAGTCATTTGCTGCTCAAAGCCTGGCAAGTGAAGTTGCAGAAAAGTTCCCCTGGCTTTCTGTCTAGGGGTAATCATGGAAAACTGTGGTCTTCCAGGTGTTTGCCCCAACTTAGGCTGAGAAACACCATGCCAAAACACACACACACACACACAAAACCAAAAGCAAATTTGCTGAAATAACAGGCAACTGTGTCTTGGCACTTGTGTCAGGTTTTACAGGGAAGCCTCCATGCGCAAAGAAGGGGAGGAGGAGAGCCAGGATGGCGGGCCCCAGTTGGAGGTGGAGAAGGCTAACAATCTGGCCTGGAACCAAGCCCAGTCCATCCTAGACACCAGCTCCAGATCTGGAGGAGGAGGCACAGACACTTCACCTTCTCCAGAAATGTAAATTAAAGGGCTGGGAGCAATAGTTTAGGCAATGCCCCACTCTACTTAAAACAGAGGACACTGGGTTGAACAGATGGTGATAAATTAGCTCTATCCAGACCATTTCATTGCTGCAGACAAGAGCTCCCAAACTTCTATGCAACTCTTCTGACATATCTGGCTTCCATGCTCTCTGACCTTTGGTATGTCCTTTTGGACTAATCTTTCTGGAAAATCCCCTCAGCTTTGGATTTTACTCTGGGCTGCTTTCTCCGTTTGAACCCTTGCACTGCCTGGGTCATGCTTCTGTTTTTAGGACCATGTAAACTTTGGGGCTTGGCCAGCTTTCCTCCTGCCAGTTCTTGTGCACTATAGATGTGCTCACCTGAGCATTCGCTACCTTTAAACAGGACACAATGTGCATTGTTATTTTCTTGATGGAGTTTCCTGTCTTTTGGGGGGGGGGTAGTAGTAGTAGTAGTAATTATTTTATTCTATTTGTTCCTCTTGTTTCTACTGTTACTTGCATGGAACATCCTATTGTGGATACTCCTCTTTATCAAACAAACAGAATGAGGCAGTGTAAGAGTATACACACCATACATTTTTCATGAAACAGCTACCACTGAAGACTGTTTGAAAAGGGGGCATCACTAGGGGGTGCAGGGATGTGGACCACACCAGGTGACATTGTGCTTTTTGGTAGTAACTAGGCTTGCGGGACTTTCCCGGTTTGGGGCGGGTCCGCACGGTCCCGCCCCGGTTTGCCCTCGCCCCCGGGCAGGATATGGCAAGCTGAGGGAGGCTTTCTCTCTCCGCCTGGGCTCCGCTCCCCACCGCAACTGCGGCGAGGCCCAGGGCCCATGCGGCGAGGGAAAGCCTCCCTCAGAGGAGGATTCCCTCACCGCTTGGGCTCCGCTCCCCGCCGCGATTGCGGCGAGGCCCGGGGCCCAGGCAGCGAGGGAAAGCCTGCCTCAGAGGAGGATTCCCTCGCCGCCTGGTCTCCGCTCCCCGCTGCGATCGCGGCGAGGCCCGGGCCCAGGCGCGGGAAAGCCTCCCTCAGAGGAGGATTCCCTCGCCGCTTGGGCTCCACTCCCCGCCGCGATCGCGGCGAGGCCCGGGGGCCCAGGCGGCAAGGGAAAGCCTCCCCTCAGCGAGGCTCCTATTCAAATGTAGGACACACCAAAAATGTGTCCTACATTTGAAAATTTTGTCCTACATTTTCCCGGTTTGGAGGTCCGGACGTATGGTAACCCTAGTAGTAACAGGCTGTGGCCTTTGCCTGTATCCCTTTAAAACGCTGGAGATGGTGTGAATGGGGTATCACCTGGTGCAGCCCACACCTGCTCACTGGGAGGAGAAAGAAGATGCCTCAGGATTTAAAAAAAATATTAAATTTTATTATTTTAAATTTTAAAATTCAAATTTTAATTTTTTAAAAATATTATTCTTAAAGTTTCTTTAAAATCATCACATCTTAATAATATGTCTTTATTTCAGTATCTTACAGCACATTTATTTTCTTTACACTTACAGTTCTAGTTAATGTTTTATAGTCAATATGCTCCTAATACAAAATTTTACTAACTTTTATCTTCTTTTCTTTATAAAGTTTGTTTTAATTCTTCTCATATATATATATAATGACTTCTGGCAAACATGCCTTCTTTTCTTTCTTGTTTGTGTAGAACTATAAGTGTAAAGAGAATAATTGTGTTGTAAGATACTGAAATAAAGACATATGAATAAAAATAAAATCATCACATCTTAACAAATTTTCACTTTAATCACATGAAACTATGTACATGTAAACAAATTTAAGCTGTGTGTATGATATTGTAATTTAAAGGTATAGTTTTGATTTTGCTAGATCTTTATGTCATAACTATTGCCATTACATTCAGTGATAGATAAATAAATAAATAAATAAATATACAGAAATTACGATTTATGATAACATTAGCAGCAAAAATTACTAAGGATTTTGTATGATGTGATATGGAAGGAGGTAAATGTGGGGGTGACACCCTGAGTTACCACACCAGGTGACACCAACTCTAGTGACGCCACTGATGGTTATTATGATTTTAATTATTAACTCAACCTCCTTTTTTGTTCAGCAGACAAAATGCTTCAAGGAGTTCTCATGGGCATTTTCTTGATGATCCTGAATCTCTCAAGAAGCTTTATTGCTGGTAAGAAATTTGGGGTGGGGTGGGGTGGGGTTAGGTGGTGAATTGAGATTATCTCAATTAAAGCAGGATTGTGGAATCTTTTTTTCCCCTTTAAAGGGCAAAATTCCTGTTTGGGTAGGGTTTTAGGGAACAGTAGTTTTTACAGTTGGTGGCAAAGCCAAGGGCAGAATGGATGGGCCAAAGCAGAATAGGGCAGGACCAATATCATTCCTACCAATCTGAACATTTCCTCACCAAGAACATAAAATTTAGGAGCTGGATAGATCTGACCCAGATGGAAACCGCGGCAACCAAACGCTGCAGCCTTCAGGAGGAGGCCTAAAAAGAACCCGCTCCCCGCCTTATCTGGATTCAACCCGCATCCAGTAGCTTCTAGTCTTTCTGCCTCCAAAAACATTTAAGCCACATAACTAGTAATGTGTGGCTGCCTGCAACATTGTTTGGCTGTGTCAAGAGGCTGAAAAACAAATGGTGAAACATCCTGTGAAATATATCCTGTCCTCCTTCACATCCCTGTAGGTGAACTGACCTGTCTTTGTGACAAACAAGGATCAAAGTGTCGAGAAAATTCCACTTGTTCTGGAGTGCTGTGTTTTGTAAGCAAACATCGGGCAGCTGGAGAAATTATCCACAGGATAGGATGCCTGGAAAAGGAATATGAGACATGCAGGGGCTCCATTCTAGAAAACTTTGGCATGAAATGCTGCTCATCCAACATGTGCAATTTGAATCTCACCATCCAGTTGGAAGGTATGTCTGTTGGTCTTCTCCTTTAGGGATCATACCACACAAGGAGGGAGGGTAGAAATGGGAATTATGTGTTTTCTCCCACCTTATCACTTCTCCTCAGATAAGACATTGTGATAGCTCTTCTATCTCATGAGAGTCAAATTGCATTCTAGATTAAACATTAAATGGTGATTTACAGATCTCTATTTTTACTCTAGAGCAGGGTTGGAAATCACATGGCCTTCCGAGTGTTCTGGACTGCTGTTTCCAGCATTTCTGAGAATTGGCTAAATTGGTCAGAAATTATAGCCTAGCCACATCTGCAGGGCCATATGGTTCCTACTCGCAGATTAGATCATCAAAAAATACAGCCACTATGTAAATTAAAATGAATAAACTGCAACAAAGTATTTAATACCACTAAGGCACAGGGTCTTTACTGAAGAGTCAGTCAGTGTGGTATGGTGGTTTAAGTGCTGGACTAGTACTCCAAGAGACCAGGGTTTGAATCACTGCTCGACCACAGAAATCCTTTGGGTGACCTTTGGTAAGATGCTTTTTCTCAGCCTCAGAGGAAGGCAATGGCAAACCTTCTCTGAACAAATCTTGCCAAGAAAATCCCATAGTAGGGTTGCCTTAGAGTCAATATAAAATGGAAGTGACTTGAAGGCAGACGACAACAACAACAACACTAAATGATTTTATGATTAAAAGACCTAGAAATTTCCTTCTTTACCAGGTTTATTTTTAAGACTATTCAGTGAGTATCAGATGACCCTCATAGAGGAACATATTTCATAACGGTATAAGCATCCTGTAAAATTTCCCTACCAAGGGCTCATATACACCAGCCAGAATATTCTAGGCTGTTCCCAGAGTATTCACATCATTCAGACAGGTTGTGGTGACGGTGGGGTGGAGTGGGGCAGGAACCAGTGTAATTGGCCAGTGTAGGCATGCCTTGAGTGTGTCTCGTGAGACATTCTTCTGATGTGGTCAACTGTGGTTTTACTCCAATAAAAAGACCTTCATCCTTCAGTGCTTGGTTATACAGTTGATCCTCCATATGCATGGATATTTAATCCACAGATTCAAGCATATGCTTGAACATATTTCTAAAAGATAAAAATTTACAAAAAACAAATCTTGATTTTACTATGCCATTGTATTTAATGGGACTTGAGCATCAACGTTTCTTCTTGGTATCGAGGGGGGGGAGGTCTTAGAACCAAACCCCAACAGATATCAAGGGTCCACTGTCTTCTTTAAGGCAGAGATGGAATAATATGATGTTCCAGATGTTACTGGACTACAGCTACCACAGGGATGTAGCCAAGGGGGGGAGGGTTCTTGGGGTCCCTTCCATTAGAATACTGAATGGTGTGTGCTGCTACGCCGCCACACCCAAGCCCCATTATAATGGTGGCACTTAGTCTGGACCCCCCCCCTTCCTAAAATCCTAGCTACGTCCCTGGCTACCAGTATTCATCACCTTTTCTCCCATCCCTGCTCTAAAATGTGTAGCCCAGGCTTCAAATTGGGAACAGCACACAGGCTGTGAAAGAAGTTGGCCTGTTTGTTTTTCAAACAAATAGCTCTGTTAGTCTCTTGCAACATAAAAAGAATGTAGGGAGAGGGAGAAAAAAAGAATGTGGAAGTATTAAGACTAACTGTTGTTGTTTTTTTAGCATGGGCTTTTGTGGATATATATACACTTCTTCAGATGCAGCACAGAGTGCAGTAACTTCCCCATCTAAAATTTCCCTCTCCATCACATTCATCTGCATGGTAGATTTTTTAAAAGATAGGAAAGTTCAGCTCATTCCAACTGAGGTGTATTTAGGAGCCTATCACACGAAGCAGGTAAACTGCATGATGATAGCATCTCTGGCTGGGACTTATCACATGACGTCATTCCTCTTCTGTTGTTCTCCTGGTTTGGAAAGGGTTTCTTTTACAAACCCAAAATATCTGGTAATGACTTTTTGCAAAAGAAACACTTTCCAAAATGTCTCCCACTGGGTGAACAACAGAATAGGAACAATGTCAAGTGGGAAGTGAATGTTGGGAAAGTCCAACTCATATCAATTGACATGTTTTTACTTTCTTTTCATTCCTTCATGCTGTGAGTGCGATCTGTAGATAAAACTAGACAGGGAAATAAGAAGTACATATACTTCCATGCAGGTGTACTCATCTGCATCTTGATTGGCACCATTTATGCTTATTTTAAATAGTTTAGAAGATGAAGGCAACTATTTAAAATCAATTATTGTATGGCTTAAATTAGAAATTTGACAAAGAAAAGAGACAGGTGAATTAAATTTATTTCTTAACTTTAAGTTGAAATTTCAGCAGAAATCTTTTTTTCCAGCATTAGGCTGTTAATTAATTAATTAGGCATTGTGTGGGGAAAAGTGGACAGGAGAACTATTTCTCCTTCTGTCATTACACTACAATTCGTAATTCATTCACTGAGACTAAATAGTGGGATTCAAAAAGATAACCGTGTTACTTTATTTTAATATAAAGCATATTTCATTTTAATATAAAGCATAAATCATCAAGGAATCCAGGAGCACATTTGGGACTAATTGGTTTATTCTAGCCTAAGCTTTTGTGGCAATGGAGAACATAAGAGGGAGTTTGCTATTGGACTCAGGACCTGCCTGGGAACTTCCCATCACAGCATCCAGTTGGCCACTGAGGGAAAGGAATCCTGGACTCATGTACCAATCGTAGTAGTAGTAATATCGTATAGGTTGGGAATACAGTCTCCTTTTGTACATATTGCCATTTCTGTGGACTTGGTGGAGTCAAAGCAGTCATCACCATCAAAACACAACAGAAATCCAATCAAAACATTTTATTTCTTTCTGATCAGGTGAAGGTCAGATGGGCCTATCTCTTAAGAACCTTCTCCTGATGATCTTGGTTCCACTGTTCACCATTGTGCTCCTCGCTGTGTTGGTGGGACTTGTTTTATGGAAAATGTCCCAGAGTCAGCCAAGGAAAATGCAGTTTGGATGTGATGAACTAGGAGACATGGATTTCATCTTGAAGTCATCTGTAATTGGCGACAGTACCTTAGAAGTAAGTTGGTGTCTCAGTGTCTTGCTCTTGCCTTGAGCTCCTGCCTCCAAGCAGCCTTCACAAAAGGAAGCAGGAAGAAGGCTATTATTATTATTTATTATTTATTTATAAAGCGCTGTAGGCTAGTGGCAAGCTGGTCCACAGCTCTGGTTAGAGCCCCCAGTTGAGCCCCAAACCTGGCTGCAAATAGAATCACTTGTATTGGTTGCCTTTGTTTTCCTTTGTATTCTTTCTCCTTCTTGCCTGTTTACCCTTAAATTCCCTCCTGCTCATCTTCTTTGTTTTCCCCATCTGCTGGCTTGCCTTCTGAAGTCAAGGCGATAGCATTTGGCCATGGCAAGGATGGGCAACTCCTGGATGTTGTTGGACTGCAACTCCCAGCATTCTTCGCCATTGGCTGTGATGTCTAGGCCTGGTGCAAGTTGCAGTCCAAGAAGAGAGACACACAGTCTCCATCTATCTTGTATTACTGGCATGAGCCACCGCAAAAATGGAGACTGTTGTCTGTGATATATTTTCAGTGCCTTTGTCTTTTTTTATTCCTGGAAGTAAATCCTGAGACCCAATTAAATTGTCTTTCAAAGCTGGCTTTGATATCTGCATTTGTGTGTAGAGTTGTCTAGGACGCAAAAGTAGACAAGAAGGCTACATCAAAATAAGGATGATGACCAGGTGCATTATATTATGTGGCTTAGCAGACTGATATGAAATTTTGCTATTTTATGAGGTGTGTTTCCCATATCATTTGCAAAAGCTTCATCACTTGTTTCAAAATGTATCCAGGATTTGATGGATGATGACTGCACCACCGGGAGTGGCTCAGGGCTGCCCTTCCTTGTCCAAAGAACTGTAGCTCGGCAGATCACACTGGCTGAATGTGTTGGTAAGCAAATGCATTTGTCCACCACCATCACTCCCCAAAAAACTATCATGTAAATTGGGTGGGGAACCTATGGCCCTCCAGGTTCTGACAAACTACCATTCTGATCATGCCTCACCACCAGCCAAGCTGAAGGAAATTTTAGCCAGACTCATGAGGGCTTGGTTGTAGCTCCTTCCCTTATGGTGATGCTACATGTATGCATATACATGGGAGGAGAAGGCATTTGGGAGGGAAATGGATGGGCAGGGGAAGGGTTAAGTACCCTTTCCTAATGACTCCCATCTACATTCTCCCCATCATCACTCCTTCTCTCCCCCCTTCCATTTTTCCATTAACTGGCAGTCATGTGTTTGAGAAATACATATTTGCCAAAGCAGTCCATAGTTTCACTCTTTAAAGATAATTACTTTCACATATTAGAAAGCAGAATTTGGGTTCACAAGGTGATGCAGGCTGACTTACAGTTATGGAGACCCTGCTAAGAGAGGTGACTGATGAACAGCTAGACAGGGAAATGTAATACTGGAGTGCTGAAAGAAGGGGCAAATATCACACACAGTAAGCTTAATTTGCGGGGGAGAGGGCCTTGCCAAAATCTCCTATGTTCCAAAGCATATAAATAAAGGAATGCTACAGAAGACTGTAAGATGAAAAAAGACATATCAGTTAAGATCCCGTAGGAGATGAAAGTAAACATTTCTATAAATTAACAGTATGCATCAACAAAGATTGTCAAAGGAAGTCTTTTTTTATGCTATGTTTCATTAGGAGCACATGGACTGTTTTTACTGCAAAGAAAAGAACATGGCTAGAATTTAGCCACATTTAAATAACTGGTATTGTTATCGCCTGCTGAAATAGTTAGAGGACAATCATTTTTAGAGTTCAACGTGTGTTCATGGCTGGTTCTTCAAATTGTGCATCTAGCTTTGCAATTTACATCATAAGCATGAAGAAGATCTATACTAGACAGGTATATCGGGTATATAAAGAAGGGGGGAATTTGTTAGAACTGTTTTAATTTGGTTATTTTAACTGTATTTTTTTTAATTTGTAAAGTTTTTAAAATGTTTTTGTTTTGTGGGCCGCTTTGGGTCAATTTTTGGGAGAAAAGCAACATAAAAATTAAAATAAATAAATATCAACTTGATCCCACTTTAACTGTCATCCATTATATGGAATCCTGGGATTTATAACTTGAAAAAGAGCTTAGAATTCTGTTAGAGAGCTGTAGTCTACTCTTCTGGACTACATTTCCTAAAATACTCCCATTTAATTCTCAGTTCCTTTGCTCAGAGTACCTTGATAATTGTAGTTCAAAGAACTGCACTACACTACTCTAGCCTAAAATTTCAAGTCCCTCAACAAACTACAAGTCTCAGAATTCCACAGGATAGAGTCACAACCATTAAAGTGGTATAGAAATGTTTTAACTGCATATTGTCAATAAATCAGTACCTGCAGCTTTGGCACTAGTTGAACTGTTTGTTTTAGGACTTTATCACACGGGAAAGCGGACAAAATTGGGGGTTTAAACCGTGATTATCCCATGCAAAATACAATATCTCAATTAAGATTTTCACATGATGTTACTATTAAACAGGCAATAATCAGGCAATAAACAACAACAAATCATTCACAGGGAAATCCTGAAAATGATTTGTTGCTATTTATTGCCTGTTTAATAGCATGTGTGAAAATCTTAAATACAATATCGTGTTTTGCACAGGATAATGGCTGTTTAAGCCCCCGATTTTTCCCATGTGATAAAATCTTTACTCTTCACTGTCTTTCAAATGCTGTATCTTCTGACTGTTTTCTTTTTATAAAAAAAATTTACAGCTCATATGTCGATGTGTTCCTCAATATGTGTTTTAAACAAATCTGCGAACATTTTAAAACAACTGCAAAACTATCAGGGACTACAGAGATATGTTAGTAACATCACAGTTGCTAGTCAGTCAGGCCTTTCACAGTAGAGATTTGTGTAGTTCAGTGTAATGGAAATGAAAACTTGAAGAGCTAGTTTTCCAAGGCTTTCCCTGGAGGGGGAAAATGTACATATAGTAAGCTGTCCACCTTCACCCTCAATTATGTGGTGAATGAAACCTCCAGTTTGGAGGTTCAGACCACTAAAACCTCCTGGATCAAGCCTAACATTAGCTAAAGGAAAGTGGCATTACCAACATGTTGTGGTAAACTGTTGTTTTTCTTCAGTCCTTCCTAGATGAATAAAAATTGTCTGAAGTGATTACTTGCCACAATAAAAGGCTGTCAGGTTTTTTTCCTACCACCATAAACCATAATTTTATTTAATGAATATATACCATCCCTTCCAGCCCAAAAAGGTACTGAATTGGGAGACTGTTTGCTTCCAGCTGGGTGTTCGCAGTTCTGTACCAACTTTTCTGGTCAGGGCTCATAAAGCGGGTTGGCAGGTTTTGGATCTTAATCCCTGTCAGAAGTGAACTCTTACCTGTCCGTGGCATAACAAAGAATGTATGTGGATGTACTCGGGTAGACTTGTGAGCCACATGGCAGCATACGGTATATACTCATGTATAAGTCTAGAAATGTAGGTCAAAAAATTAACCCCAAAAACCTGAGTCGACTTATCCATAGTTCAATGTAAGTACCGTATCTTAACTATTATTTAAAAGAAGGACCCATCCCCTGGTGTGAAGAGTATAATCTGTCCTGGAAGCACCGATCCCCTCTACTCTCTCATCCATCCAGCCTTAGGAATGAGCACAAAGAGCTATGTCTGCTGGAATTTTGTAAGTTCTTTGACACTGTTTTGTTTTGCTTCATCCTTTAGATTCTTTGCTATATGCCTCTGAATTTTACCCTTGACTTATCCATGGGTCATATCAAAATCCATAATTTCTGCCCCAAAACTTGCCTTCGACTTATACATGAGGTCAACTTACAGTCAAGTATATACGATATATGTTATTTATATGTAGATCAAAACAAAAAGTAGACAAGACAAGCCAGCTGGAAATTTTGTTTCCCACCCATTCTCTCCACAGGCAAAGGGCGCTATGGTGAGGTGTGGCGTGGTATATGGCATGGAGAGAACGTGGCTGTCAAGATCTTCTCTTCCCGGGATGAGCAATCGTGGTTCCGGGAGACTGAAATTTACAACACAGTGCTGCTGAGGCATGACAACATCTTAGGTGAGCTTTCATTTCCTACTATCTGCACTTTACATCATATGGATACTATCTTTTTTTCCTCATTAACTAAATATTGTTAACAGCAAGAAAACCTTTAAAATGTTTTAAAACTTGTACCACACAGCAAAGTAATTTTTAAACATTAATGTGATTTCATGATAAGTAAAAATCTTAAGTATAATTTATTAATATTATTGTATTAATTGAAATTTCCATTTTTTATAATACGGTTTATTTGCAAAACAGTTTAATCATTCATTAAACCTTTATTTGGAAAGTGAGCCAATAAAAACCCATCTGTGGCCTGCAGAACTTTAGCCTATTTTAATTTTGGCCCTTGCCAACTTCCAAGTTGTTCAGGTCTGCAATAAACTGCATTGCCCAAGGCAACAGCAGCAGCAGCTGGATTTTCCTTCTCTTTAGGGAACAGGCCATTCCTTTTTTTTCCCTGCATAGGAAGACCATTTGCTCCATGAGGGCTTCAGAAGAAAAGCATAGGAGGGGTGTACACAAATGCAGAACCAACCAGAGATGTGAAAGGAATTGTGTGGTGCCTGCTACACCCAGCCCATACACATACAATGGCACCCTCTCAAAATTCAAGGAGGGGAGAGAAGGATGCAGTCCTCCGTTGGTAGAGACTGAAATAAGGCTAGGAGCACCACTATGAATTCTCAGTAGTGGGTTGCTAAGTGTGTGTGTGTGTGTGTGTGTGTGTGTACCTTCAAATTGCCTATCCAGTTATGGTGACTGCATGCATTTCATAGGGCAAGGATCCTCAGAGGGGCTTTTGCCAGTTCCTTCCTCTGAAATATAGAGAGGGCAGAATAGCCCAAGAGGATGAGAACCATAATGGGAGGAAAGGTGCTTCCTAGCTGATCCTGCTCACTTTGGTTATGGCTGTTTGAAAAATGAAAAGAAGGAAAGGATGTAAAAAAACAAGAAAGAAGGTATAACATATTATGGTTTTGTAGGTGTAAGATGGACCATATTGGCCTTGGACCCTGCTGATATCCTTCCTTTCAGGATTCACACTATTAGTGTGGAAGGATAAAGTCACGTTTTATGTATAACTTTTTTATTACACATAACAGTTTGATACTTTCGTTAGTTTCAGCTTCAACAAACAAAAAAGTGGCAGAGGTCCTTGTTTTGTGACTTATTGTGACCTTATGGCGACCCTAAGGCTATTGTGGGGTTTTCTTAGTGAGGTGTGTTCAGAGGAGGTTTGCCTTTGCCTTCCTCTGGGGCTGAGAGAGTATGACTTGCTTAAGATCATCCAATGGGATTCCATGGCTGAGTGGGGATTCAAACCCTGGTCTCCAGAGTCATAGTGCAATGCTTAAACCACATTGGCTCTCAAAGCAGAGCTCTGACAATTTAATTTTGGAGACTTACCACTTCCCCATTCTACCCACAACTAACCCAGGATGTAGAGTGCATAGCATCTTTTGTACATTACAAAACAGCCCAGGTCATTTAGAAAATTGACATTATTGTACTACAACTGCCAGATTTCCACAGTCAGTATATGTTGGCTGCAGGATTATGGGAGTTGTCAACTAATTAAAGTCCTTTTTCCAGGCTCTGGGGAGTGATTCATGCTTACTGATGCTACATTGTTTTTAACAGTTTTTCAGCATGATCAGCCATGTTGGGCTTCCTTCTCTCTCTCTCTCTCTCTCTCTCTCTCTCTCTCTCTCTCTCTCTCACACACACACACACACACACACACACACACACACACACTGGCCTTGTCAGCTGGGGGATTCTGGGAGCTGCAGACCAAAAAGTAAATTCTCCAGGCCCTGAGCAATGGTGCATGCTTATTTATGCAACATTTTAAAAACTGTTTTTATCATTATCAACTATTTTGGATTTTCTTTCTCTGACACACACATTGGCCCTGTTGGCTGACGATATTCTGGGAGCTGTACTCCAAAAAAGTAAATTTTCCAGGCTCTGGGCATGTTTATTTATGTACCATTGTCTTTAACAAAATAAAACAAATCCCAAAACAAAACTATGTGTTATTTTGCTGTATGGCCAGCACAGCTACCCCTGAATATGTACCCTTGTCTTTAACAGTTTTTCTACATTTCCTTTGCTTTCCTTTATCTGATATACACCAATGCACACGCACACAGAGTGGTGCACCAGCCCTTCTCATGAGATGCTCTGTGCTTGTCCCATTCCTCCCGACCTCTGACCTTCTTACCCACCTGTTCCCCCTCCCTGCAGGGTTCATCGCTTCAGACATGACCTCCAGGAATTCCAGCACACAGCTGTGGCTGATCACCCACTACCATGAGCATGGCTCCCTCTATGACTACCTGCAGTGCACCATGCTTGATGTAGAGACCTGCCTCCGCTTGGCCTCCTCCATCATCTGTGGGCTTCTTCACCTCCATGTGGAGATCTTTGGTACCCAGGGCAAGCCAGCCATTGCTCACCGTGACCTGAAAAGTAGGAACATCCTGGTCAAGAACAATAAACAATGCTGCATTGCTGATCTGGGTGAGTGGACTTCAGATGCTGAGCAATCCCTTCTGGCAGCCCAGAGACACTGCCTTGTTGCCCGCTTCAGGAATGAGGACATCTTTTAAGGAATTAGCTGTGAGCTGTAAGATATTCCAAGGTCTTTAGCCCATTTACTTGCACAAGCAGGGATCCACAGCTAATGTATCTATGAAAGTTGTGTATCAGCTTAGAAACCTCAAATAAAAGATAAACCACCGTCGTCCCAGGTAATCTATTCTGATGTTAAACAGTTCTTACTGTCAGGAAGTTCTTCCTTATGTTTAAGCAAAATCTCTCTTCTTATAATTTGAATCTATTGGCTTGGGTCCCATCTCCCGGAGCAGGAAAAAACAAGCTTGTTCCATGTCACAACCCTTCAGATATTTAAAGACAGCTAATGTATCACTTCTCAGCCTTCTCAAGGCTAAACATACTGAATTCCCTCAATCATTCCTCATAGGGCTTGGTTTTCAGATCCTTTACCATCTTGATCTGCTTTCCCAGATGTTAGACTCTGAACTCCTCATGAGCCCCAGCCAGCATGGCCACTGGTCAGGAATTATGAGAGATGGCTGTGTCTGCACTGATGGGAAACCCTGTCTTACCATCAGGGCTTCCAGATCTGCAGAGAGGACAATCTGTCCACACAACCGGCACCCACAATGGGCTGATATCAGCAGCACTGTCTGCACATTCCCCTAGGTCAGTGGCTCTCCTGGCTACCTCCTCACCTCTTCCACCTGCCCACCGATGTGTAGTCTGCATGTCCAGGGGATTCTTTGGAGTTTCTGACCTAATTTGGAGCAAACAAGGACTTTTTTTATGCTGGAAAATCACCTTGGGGTGAAAGTTGGACCCATGTTCCGCCCATTTTGGATCTATGCATCATCTAGAGTCTAGACAGATCAGTGTGGGAATGGCCAAAATCTCAAAACATAGAAAGACTACAGGCTCACCATGCCACTTTTTACCAGTTTATTCTTTGCTTTTCTTATTCATTCCTCCTTTCTTCCTAGTTCTTTTATAGTTCTTTTAATAGTTTTCTAGTTCTTTACAGAATAATAGAATTTTTGTTCTTTTAATATCTAGCCCTCCAGTCCCTAGGGTGGTACCAGAGTTTACCATGGCCATATAGTACTTTGCCCCATGACACACAATGCTCAGTGGGAATTTGAAGCAGTTAGATGACACATGGTCTCCTCAAAGAAAATTCTTCTAACCACTGACACCATCATCCTTACTCCCTTTTAGGTCTGGCAGTCATGCATTCCCAGAGCAGTGACTTCTTGGATATTGGGAACAACCCACGGGTGGGCACCAAGCGCTACATGGCACCCGAGGTCTTAGATGAACAGATTCGCATGGACTGCTTTGAATCCTTCAAGCGGACTGACATCTGGGCATATGGCCTGGTCCTCTGGGAGATTGCCCGGAGGACAGTTGTGAACGGTAAGGGGGAACAAATGGGAAAATGCACCAAAAGGGAACTGAGAAGGAAAGTTCTATAAAATCAGGACCCAGGAAGAGTTTGTCAGTTATAAATTCAGGCTTCCCACTATGGATGTAATCAAATCTTTCTTGTTTGTTTTTTAAATCATCACAGTTTTAGGGTACCTGTAATAGCAGTGTTTCTCCAGTGGTCTCTGGCCATCTTGGGGGCAATAGCAACAGCATTTTACATTTCTACACCACTTCATGGTGAACTCTTTAAGCAGTTTGGGACACTGCTCTCTCCTCTAACACCTTGCTGCCACTCCCAGCATTTGCCACCTGAGACAAGTATCTTGCTGTCCCTAAGGCTTGCTATGCTATTTCTTCTTCATCTGGAATACTGATTCAGAACCTTTGAGACAGATGTCTTTTGCTACCATGCTCTCAGGAGTCACATGAATTAGATCCAAAATGTCTCGTCTCTAAGCAAAAAATGTTACATATGTTAGTTCAGAGCAGCACTGGTTCATTCAAAGCAAGGGTGAGAAATTCAAAATCTTATCAGCCCCAGCCAGATAGACCAATGGCTGTGGTGATGGAAAACAAACCAATTTTAAAAAGAAGCTGTACCATATAGTACAGCAGATGCAGAAATCTCCTGTTTTGGATTTACTACAGCAGCTGTATCCAGAGAATGGAAGTGAGGCCTGGCCCCTCTGCCTGCCAGCTCCCTTACATTTGGCTCCCTGTGCAGAAATAATCGCTAAAAAGAGGCCTGTTAATGTGAAAGTTTTTTGATTGGCTGAGCCGGACAGTGTTTTCTTTCTCTCTCTCTTTTCTTTTTCTTTTCCACACGAATGATTAGCTGTAAATTATAAACACTGTAATCTAGTGTCAGCACCCAGCTCACTGATTAAAGGGACCATTAGACTCAATCAGCACTTTGTTTGTTCAGCTCTGATTAGGAAACAAGCAGCATCACAGCTCCCTCTGGCAAGGGGCCACATCCCGGGAACTCCTGGTCTTCTCTAGCCGATGCAGTAGGGGAATAACAGCAAAGCCTCATCCTTGCCTGATCCTCTCTTAATACAGATGGAAAAGTGACTTTTATTGTCATTAACTGTCTTTAAGTTAATCTAGACTCCTGACAATCCTGTGGATAAGACATCTCCAAGACTCCCTAACCTCCACTGCTTTGCTTAGTTCCTGCAAACTCATACCTGTGACCTCCTTAACAGAGTCCATCCATCTAGTATGTGACCTACTCTTTCTGCTTCCTTTCACCTTTCCTAGCATTATTGGTTTTTTTTCCAGTGAGTTGTGCCTTCACAGGATGTGGCCAAAGTATGACAGTCTCAGTTTAGTCATCTTGGCCTACAGGGAGATTTCCGCCTTGATCTGTTCTAGGACCCATTTGTTTGTCTTTTTGGCTGCCCGGGGAATGCTGCTCCTTGCTTTCATTCCCCCACCCACCCACTGACCCCTGCTGGTGCTCACTTAGCATCCATTCAAGCCAGGAAATTGTTGCACCTTTGCTGCTTTATAGTTGGGTGTAGTGGGGGGGGGGGGGTTTGAAGGCATTTCCCTCCACAAATAAGAATTCTGCCCCCTGCTCATGAATTGTTACTTCACTGCCCACATTTCTGGCATAGCAATCATTTCAAACTTCAGTTGGAACCTTTAGAAATGCCACCGTATCCAAAGAAAATGGGAAGACACAGTTACCAAGGGAATGAGGACACAGTAAATAGAATAGTTCTAACTGTGAATGACTTCCAATGTCTCACTCATTGCAACAGTAGAAATTTAAAGAATGAAGCGAAATTTCATTGAGGGGCGCAGAATACTTATGGGGGGAGGGGCAAAGCACCCTTCCATAATTATACCCCTATTATTACCCTTCCAATAGTACACCCCTGTTTGTAGTGTGCAGGCTGTACTGGGCAAGTGTGCAGTTCTGGGATAGATTCAGACAAAATTTGTCTGTTGGGTTCTGTGAGCTGTAGTTTGAAACAAGTGCCTTTCCTAAATTCTGACATCAACCTAAGGATATGAAACATTTGTGGACTGAGAATTAGTACTGATGCAGAAACAACCCTAGAGTGAAACAGAAAGGCTCTACATCTACCTTATGCATTCTTCAAAGATCAAAAGGTGGCTGCAGGGATCACTCAGTCTATTTGACCCAGGCTGGTGTGTTATGGACAGCCAGTGTAGTGTAGTGCCTAGGGCCTAGGATGAGGACCAGAAAGGTATGGGAGATTTTCGCATATGCAAAAAAGATAGGAGATAGTGGGATGCTCCCATCACTATGGTGCAGTTGCGCAAAGATTATCAGACAACGACGCGCGACGTCATGATAACCACCTCATTATCCCATTAATAAAGAGGAATTCTCCCATTGCTTTTTATTTACTGGACTTTCCTCCTCAGAGAAATGCAATAAATAAAAACTCCATGCATACAGAAGGACTTGCAGTTTCTATAAAATTAATCGGGAGTGTCACTGCCAAATTGTAACAGTTGGAGGGTATAAAGTGTGTATGTATAAAATGTGCAGGCTGTATTTGTCAAATGTTTTCAAAGGTCAGATAGCTCACCTAAACCATGGAGCAGGTGAGGTGGGATAGAGAGAGAACAGACTGAAGTAGACTACTAGATGGGCTACCTGTGGTCAATGTGTTGGTTATATCTGGGTTGTGTATGAAGGCACCCAAGAACAAAAACACATCCCTAAAAGTTAGAAGCAGCAGCAGCTGGCAACCTTAGGGCTGAAATCCCATTGTTTGTCAAGAATAAAACAAGAACAAAAACCAGACCTGAGCTGGGGGTTCTTGCAAAGGACAAAGAGCCTTACTAGTCTTTGTGTGATGCTGTAGCAGAGCCAGGGTTGAACCTGCAGGGTTTGCTCTTTAGTAGTGATAATGACTTTTATCTTTGAGACTGTTATATACTGATATTCAAGACCAACAAGGCTATGTCTCTGAATTCTAATGACTTTATCTTTCACTCTATTTCCCTCTTCCTATCCATACTCTGACTTTAGTTGCAGTTCTCAGAGTAGCTAGAGGGGGAAATGGATTATCCAAACAATGATCTATTGTTGTGAACTATCTCTGTTGTAAAATAAAGTATTATGGAGTAGCTTGGCCTTGTATGGGCAATTAAGAACCATTAGCTTAACAAAATACTTCCAAAGGGATTAAGATAGCTGCCTGGAATGTCCCCTGGGGCATGATTACAAAGAATGTCATGATGAGTGTCTGCACTTCAGCATTTGCCTCTGCACTTGCTGCTGGTTATAAGATTCTTTGCCTTATTTCTATGTCTCTGGTTTGCCTTGCTGCAAAGCCTTCCTTGAGCCCAAGAGTGAAGAAAATGCAGCCCATGAGACTACATCTTACAGCTCACCACAAGCCCTCATATCCCCTCAAAAACAGTTGAGGGGGGGAAAGGAAATTACTTGGCCACAACCAATTCATAACCACCATTTAAAATGGTGAAGGAGCCCATGGCTTCCTCAAGGCCCCACAATGCACAATCTCTACCAATCCTAAAAAGCAGACAAAAATCCACCAAAAGCAAAACTAGAAATTACCTGACATCACTTCTGGTCATGCAGCTCCTGTTGGGGGTTGAACAATGCCCCACCTTGCAGTTGCTCATCCCAGCTTTAGCCAAGCCTGCCTCATATTTTGATCTTAGCTTTAGGACCTGTGATGGGAAGGCACAGGAGGATTACAAATGAAAGAAGACTGTAGCCTGGAGCGGGTGGGTGTGCCTTCAAGGCTCCTGTTGACTTATGGCATTTTCCTGAAATTCACAGGGTTTTCTTAGACAAGGGATACTCAGAGGTGGTTTTGCCAATTCCTTCCTCTGAAATAGAGCCTACCTTGGTCTCCCATCCAAGTTCTACCCAGGGCTGGTCCTGCTCAGCTTCCACAATCAGATTGGATCTGGTGTCTTTGAGGTACCTATAAAATTCTGCAAAGACAGAGCAAATGCAAGATAAAAGCTGGATCTAGAGGCAACCCTAATGGCAGTAATGTCAACCAGATTGGGCTTTTCTCCTGGGCAGAGTAAAGGAGGCCCCTCACCCACCCCTACCCCAATTCTAAGTCGTGTCTGACCTCTTGCCCACCAAAATGAGAGTCTTCAAAGAAAAGAGCTATTAATTAGAAAGCCAAAGAATCTCCTAGTCAAGGCACAGATTGGGCAGGCTAATCCTATCTCTCCTTCAGAATAAACACCACCAATTAATAAGCCTATTATATGCACAGTTCATGACCTTTAACTGAATGCCTGTTAACTGTTCAGTACCTTACTGTCCAGTGGATATGAATTTGCATGCAGGCACACAGATACACCATACCTTACTCCCAATCTCTACCCCAAGTGTTTTTGGACTGGAGTTCCCAGTATTCCTCCTCATTGGCCATGCTGGCTAGGGCTGCCGGAAGCTTCACTTCTGTAACATCAAGAGGGCCAGACATTGCCCATTCCTGCTTCATTCTGTATTTTGTTGTTGTTGTGTGCCTACAAGTCATTTCTAATTTATGGCGACCTTAATCCCCCCCATCACAGGGGTTTTCTTGGCAGGATTTGTTCAGCTTTGCCTTCCTCTGAGGCTGAGAGAGTGTGACTTGCCCAAGGTTACCCAGTGGTTTTCCATGGCTGAGCAGGGATTTCAGCCCTGGTCTCCAGAGTTGTCATCTCAGTGCTCAACCACTACACCACGCTGGCTCTCTTATTCAAATATAGAAGACTCTTTTTGCAGTCCTCAGCACCTGCAGACGTCTTGAATTGTCATTTTGCTGACCTGCCCTAAAGAGGGCAGATTACCTCCAGGAAATCTCCAGGAGAAGAAATTAGCCTTTCCAATAGGTTGCAGGCCCTCCCAGTACCGTTAAACATAAAATAATACAAATTTTAAATATACATATTAAGTAGGGAGCCACTGTAGTATAGTGGTTTGAGCATTGAACTATGACTTGAGACCAGGGTTCAAATCCTTGCTTGGCCATGTAAACCCACTGGGTGTCCTTGGGCAAGTCACACTCTCCAGCCTCAGAGGAAGGCAGTGGCAAACCCCCTCTGAAGAACCTTGCCAAGAAAACCCCATGATATGGTCACCGTAATTTGGAAACTACTTGAAGTCACACATCTCAAGCCTTGGGGAGAGGTGGGTAAGAAATAAAAAAGTATTATGTTCTCCTGTTTTAGATTCCTGGGGGGTTAGTTTTGGTTCTTCATGCATCCTCAAGAGGGTCTCAGAGGAAGAAAATTGTCCCTGGATCTACTGCAGTTGCCCATACCTGCAATGTATGATTCTATGCAGTGAATTGGATCTGTGTTTAAGGCCCACTTAACTTAGTGGAACCTACTAATTTAAATCTTATTTATTTCAGTGGGTCTACTTTAAATATGGCCCACTGTGGCTCCAGCCTTTAATATATGGGGAGACAGTTGCTTGCTTTCTTTCTTTCTTTCTTTCTTTCTTTCTTTCTTTCTTTCTCTCACACATTCATTAATAGCCTGCATTTCTTTCCATATGGGGCTCAGCTGGCAGTTCACAATACAGATTAAAACAAAGTGCTGACAAAAGCCAATCGTAACAGTTTTTTAAAAAAAGTGATCTTATTAAAAATGGCACTACTTTAGAACGGCTGAAATGCATTTAAAAATAATAGTGAAGATAAAGATGACACACACATACACACACACCCACACACCATTTAAATTGTTAATGATGTTTACATTTTGTTGCCTGGATTTTGCGACTCTTTGTCTGCCAGAGCCCACATGGCCAAAGAAAGGAATGGCCTCTGCTTTCATGGATATCCCTCCAGACCATCTTTACTGACAAGAACAAAAACAACATCATGACAAAATGTAGGCCTGTAACTCTATCATTGTCTTTTTTTTCCCCTTCTTCTCCTGTATGATTTTAAACATTTTTTTTTCCTGATGGAGAAGCCAGTGGAGCTTCAAAAGCTAGCATGATGTATTTTGTGCTTTTTTGGTTGGTCTAATATAGGTATCGCAGTTTTGTGGGTTTTGGGTGTTATTGTATACACCCCACCACCACCCCCTTTATAAAACCCCTTGCAGAATAACCAGTTTAATGGCCAGAACCCTAGAAGATGGGTGGGCTTTGCTTGCTTCTGGAAGGAGAGCAGAAAGGGAATGAGTCAAGGCTCCTGTGAGAGGGAGCTCCACAGCTTTCGTGAGGACTGTCACAGTGCCTTTTTGGATGGGCTTTGATTTAAGATTTCAGTTCTGATGATAGGAAGGTTGGCAGTTCGAGGCTCGAGTGCTGCATAATGGGATGAGCTCCTATCACTAGTCCCAGCTTCTGCCAACCTAGCAATTTGAAAACATGCAAATGCAAGTAGATAGATAGGTACCATTTCTCAGTGGGAAGGTAACAGAATTTGGTGCAGTCATGCTGGCCACACAACCATCAGAGCACTCCTCCAACAACAGAGTGAGTTACAACTAGATTAGCTGGACCGAGGAGCACTTCCTTGGGCCTCAGGACAACAAATAGTGAGAAATGTGTCCTCAGCCTTACAGCCTTCCGTGCGAGAGACATGTGGCAGGCAATGGATTAACAAAAGACCAGCTGCCAGAGACTGGAGATTAGCAGAGATCTTGGCCACCACCAGGTGGCACTGGAGCCATAAAGTGCCAGGAAAAGCAACCCAAGGCGCCTGTGATGCAAGGGCTTCCAAAATAGGCTGCTACTAGCCTGAAACCTAACAGCAGGAGGGAAGTTTGTTGTTAACTGCCCCCAGTCAATCTGGATTCATGGCAACCCTGTGGATGAGACATTTCCAAAGCTCCCTGTCCTCCACTGCTCTGCCTAGGTCCTATAAAATCATGCCTGTGACCTCCTTAATAGAGTCCATCCATCTAACATGCGTGGCCTTCCTCTCTTTCTACTTCCATCCACCTTTCCTAGCACTATTGTTTTCTCAAATGAGTCATGCCTGCTCATGATGTGTCCCAAGTAAGACAGTCTCAGTTTTATCACCTTGGATTCCAGGGACATTTCAGGTTTGATCTGTTCTAGGACCCATTTGTTTGTCTCTCTGGCTGCGGACAGAATCCTTAGCACTGATTTCAAAAGCCCAGGGATAGGAAACTATCAGGGACTGTCCTTATCATTGGACCAGGGTTGGGCATCATGTGGCCTCCCCCCCCCACACACACACACACACCATGCTACTGAACTGCAATTCCCAGCATTCTTCTTTGATTGTGCTGGCTAGGACTGCTGTAAGTTGCAGTTAAACAGGATCTCCCCCTCACCCAGTGCTGTTGAACTGCAGTTCCCAGTGTGAAGTCGAAGACTTTCATGGCCGGAATCCATAGTTTTTTGTGGGTTTTCCGGGCTATGCGGCCATGTTCTAGAAGAGTTTCTTCCTGATGTTTCGCCAGGATCTGTGGCTGGCATCTTCAGAGAATGCTGATGCATTTTCTGAAGATGCCAGCCACAGATGCTGGCGAAATGTCAGGAAGAAACTCTTCTAGAACATGGCCACATAGCCCGGAAAACCCACAAAAAACTATGCAATTCCCAGCATTGTTCATCATTGGCTATGCTGGCCAGGGCTGCTTGGAGTTGCAGTCAAGATCTGGGCAGCTGCATAATTTCCACCACCACCACCACCAAGTGGCAGAACGAGATAGGTTTGGCATGCAATGTATTATTTGATTTGCTATGTTAATATTTTTATAGCCATGCACTGTCCCCCACCCACACCCCTGCCATGGCTGTGTAAATATTGAAGCCTCACAGTGTACTGTATATTCAGAGAATCAGTATGGTGGTGAGGTTTAAATGCTGAATTACAACTCTGGAGACTAGGGTTTGAATCCCTACCCTACTCAGCCATGGAAACCCACTGGGTGATCTTGGACAAATTACACTGTCTCATGACCAAATAAACTTTTACACACACACTGTCTCAGCCTCAAAGTAAGGCAATGGCAAAACCCCTTCTGAACAAATCTTGCCAAAGAAACCCCGTGATAGGGTCGCCTTAGGGTCACCATATGTTGGAAACTACTTGAAAGCACACAACAGCAACAATGTGCATTCAGGATGTATGGCTTTCAGAGTAATCTGTACCAAAAGAACAGAATTTTTGTAAACAGCATCACTCAGCATTTATCTGTGATCTCAGCAAAGATGCCCCAGTGCTTGGTGAAAGATCTTGCTGATTAAATGTTACCAAATATGCCAATAGCGCATCCAACTCAAAATGTGTGGAGACAGGAAAGGCTATAATTTTGCCTGCTTTACCTATGGCTGCTTGCCTGGTATAACACAAGTTTGAGAATCTCAGAGTTTAAAAGCCATATGCATGCCCCAGGACCAGTTTTGCAGACCTGGATTCTTTTCAACCTTTATCAGACACCACCACCCTGCAAAACAATTTTCACTGAAAAAGAATTGTTGCTTATGAAAACTTTGAAACAAGGCACAAAACCCCCACATACACACATTTTGACACCAAATGCAGTCCAATGATTTTTAAAAACAAAACCAGGGACTCTTTCACACTACACATTTATAGCTCTATGATTCCTCTTTAACTGCTGTGGCAACACCCTATGGCATCCTGGCAGACAGGGATTGTAATTTGGTCAGAGGCAACACAAGAACTCTCAGGGAGATAAATCTAAAGAGCCCCAAGATCATCTCTTTGGGGTTTAAGGGGTGCAGGGTCATACCAAATGACACCATGAAGAGAGTGTGACAGTAATAATAATAATAATAATAATAATAATAATAATAATAATAATATCTTTATTTATAGCCTGCCTTTCCATAGATCAAGGCGGGTTACAATGTGCTAGAGTGTACAAAGTGTACAATTACATCACATAAAACACATATTACACTTATTACACTACACAATAAAAACAGCAATAAAATACGTTAAAAACTACAAGTAACAATATCCAAGCTAGCACAGAATGTAGCAGCAGTGAAGGAAGAGAAGAAGCTACATTGGGGACGCTAGGGGAAAGCCTGCTGGAAAAGGAAGGTTTTTAACCCCTTCCTGAATAGGTCGAGGGAGGTGGCCGAGCAGAGCTCGCCGGGAAGCGAGTTCCAGAGCCGTGGGGCCGAGATAGAAAAGGCCCTCTGTGATGTTATTGAATATTTAGCATCTGGAACTCTCAATAGTTGCTTCCCAGCCGACCTGAGAGCGTGGGGCGGATTATATGGAGAGAGGCGGTCCTCCAAGTACCCTGGGCCCAAGCCATTTAGGGTTTTATAGGTAATAACCAACACCTTGTATTGCGCTCGGAAGCGAATAGGCAGCCAATGTAGATCTTTAAGGACAGGTGTTATATGACTGGCCCTGGAGGATCCAGTGACCAGTCTTGCTGCCATATTCTGAATCAATTGTAGCTTCCAAGTATGGTACAAGGGTTGCCCCATGTAGAGCACATTACAGAAGTCCAGCCGAGAGGTTACCAGAGCATGTACCACCGTTTCAAGGTCCCCCCAGCCCAGGTAAGGTCGCAGCTGGCGTATCAGCCGAAGCTGATAACAGGTGCTCCTGACCGTCGCATCCACCTGAGATGTAAGGTGGAGCGACGAGTCCAGGAGCACCCCCAGACTGCGAACAGAGTCCTTCAAGGGGAGCGTGACCCCATTCAGGACAGGTGGACAAACATCCGTCCCTGGGCCTGGGGAACCTATCACGAGCACTTCCGCTTTCTCTGGATTCAAACTGAGTCTGTTTTCCCTCATCCAGCCCATTACCGACTCCAGACAGGCGTACTGCTTCCCGGAGTCCCCAAGTATCTGCCTGTTGGCAGAAGCAGGCAGAAGCAGGCTCCCTTTAAAGTGCTGAAGTTCAATGGAAGAGATGATGTGAGCAGGGGCAAGGATCAGGGAGAGGAGAAAAATGCAACTAGTTTATTTTAATATTTTTTTTATTCTTTTTAAATTTTCTTTTAAACCATCACATCTTACCAAATGTTTACTTTAACCACATGAAACTGTGTACATGTAAATACATTTAGGCCATGTGTATGATATTGTGATTTAAAGGTACTGTTTTGTCCCAAGAGCGATGCTATGGACTTTGGGTGTAGTAAGGCCTCTGGCTCCTAGGAACACAGCCTGAACAAAAGACTTGTCCACAAATTTCTTAAGTTTTTAAAAGCTTTACTGGTTATAACACAAAAACATGAAACTGATCTCCTTTTTCTCAATAGTCCTTCCTAAATACCTTGCTCTCTTGGTGGATTCTATCTTTCTTCTTTTGAGGACTATCTTTATTCTTCTGTGGACTTATCATTTTGTCAAAGGAAAATACTCTCTCCAGGTCTGACTTGGCTGAAATCTTACTACACACTGAAACTAACTAGAGGGAGACAGCATCAGACCCTGGGATTTCCCACAATCCTTGTCTTTCTCAAAGCTGTAGAACTCTATTTCCCCTCCTAAACTAATACATAGAAAGTCTAATATAATCTCAACTAAATATATGTCTCAAGAGCATCAAAGATGCTCTGGAGGCATGACAGGTACGATTTTAATTTTATTAGTTGTTTATGTCACACCTATTGCCATTACATTCAGTGAGTGGTGGAGTCTCCTTCCTTGGAGGTCTTTAAACAGAGGCTGAATGGCCATCTGTCAGGGATGCTTTGACTGAGAATTCCTGCATGGCAGGGGATTGGACTGGATGGCCCTTGTAGTTTCTTCCAACTCTATGACTCTTTATGAGAATTACAATTTATGGATAATGTTAGTATAAAAAGCATTACTAAGGATTCTGTATGTTGTGATATTGTGAGTTAAAGGTATATGATTTAAAGGTTCTATGATTTGATATGGGAGGAGGTCATGGGGGAATGAGAACATGAGTTACTGCAATGGGTGACGCCAACCCTAGTGATTCCACTGAATAGCCCTCCTTAAACTAACCAAAGCTGTATCTGCACTAAGTAATCCAGTTTGACACACTTTAACTGCCATGGTTCCATGTTATAAAATCCTGGGAACTGTAATTTGGTTCAGGCACCAAAGCTCTCTGACAGAGAAGACTAGATGTCTTACAAAACTACAATTCCCATAAGTCCATAACATTGAGCCATGGCAGATAAAGCAGTGTCATACTGGATTATTTCTGCAGTGCAGATGCAGCCCAAGATTCTATACGGTGAAACCATAGCAGTTCCAGTGGAATAATTAATAATTGCTATAATTATGTAGTGTGAATGGTCCCAGAAGTGAACTTTTAGGGTCCTGGCTTTCCTACCCTTGCCCTCTTTTTCACATCCCAAAATGTCACTGTCTGTGACAAACTGCATTGAAATGTTTGTCCCCGTTACTTGATACAGATTAAGGGTCTTATGAACAATCACAGTGACACGTTTATGAGCAACCAAACTTAAAGTAAATTTTCACTCTGAAAATCTACACTGGCTAAATGACCTTTGCCCTGCAAGCAGTGGTAGCTGGTGGCTTCCCCATCAGTGCGGTGGTGAATCTACTCTGGATTTCAGTCCAAACTTCAAAGATGCTAAACCTATTTGGGAGACAGAATTGGCTATTGTCCTGTTGCTGTTAACTCTGTTGAAATTCAACCTGAATCCTGGAGCAGAGCCACCACTCTCACTGACGTGGAAAGTATCAGCTACCATTGCCTGCAGGTTGTTCCCAGGATTGACACCATCACATGACCAAATAAGGAAGGTGGGAACAGACACAGGCATAATTGCATGATTTCTGAAGTTCTCATTTATTTTAAGTGAAGGTGGCTCTTCAGCTGGCCACTCGGAAGAGCAGCTAACAAAATCCCATAATATATTATGACCGTTGTAAAAAATACAGTTTATAGCAGAGTAATCAAAACAGGAGACACAATAAAAGCAATTTGATTAAAATCAACTTTCTAGGTGTTATACTGGACGGCTGGGGCATACAGTATAAGAAGATATTAACCTAGCACTGGAAAGTCATTAGGAGAGAGGCACCAGACAAGCCTCTTTGGGGACGGTATTCCCAATGTGGAATGACACAGCTCAAAGACACACATACATAGCATGGATGTACATACACAGCTATCGCAGGCAGGGCTGGATTTATGCTCAAGCTAATAAACGATAGTTTAGGACAGGGTGGGGAAAGTGCAGCCCATATGCAACCTCCCTCCAGCACTTTTTTGCACTCCAAGTACTCCCCAGATATTTTCTTTAAAAATGACATCACAGTTTGCAACTAAAACTCAGCAGCAAACCACTAAATGTGCTATTGTCAATGGATAAATAAAACTAAATGTACTGTAGTCAATGGGATAATCAATATCCAGGCCTGTATCACATTCAGAAGTCAATATTGTTGTCAATATCATATTCCTCAAAGTCAATTTAAGGTCACATTTAAGGTTCATCTGGATATAAACATAAATTTAATAATGATGAGTCATGTTCAACTTTGGGGATTTTATTCAATAATTAGGAGTAGGATGGTTTTACGTGTCCATAATGAAATTTAAATATGTGAAATAAAATATAAATGGAAAATTAATCTATATTTTAATTTATTGTCTCTTTTTTTTCACCCCACTGAAAAAGGTTCTCTAAACTCTGCCCCTTCTACTTAAGACATGGCCCTTTGCCATGGAGCCTTCAAAAACTTGCCTAACCTCAAAAGTGGTACCCAGCCCTCAGATTGCGAAGACTCAAGTTAAAAGGGCCATTTTAATTTTACCAAATAATCACACACAATAGTATGCATTTGATGGATTGATGGAGATGGGGATTGCATACCTTCCAATATTTCACAGAGGAAACATGTGGCCAAGCAACTTCACAGTGTGATCAAGATGGGGAAAGTTATTAATGAGGAAGAATTCACAAGCCTGGAGAGCCTGAAGCAATTGGCTTTTGCATAAGCTTACTGGAAGGGGCAAAATTCTGCCCCCTTCTCTTCCTCTTGCTGAGTTAACTGAATGCAAATTACTTCTACACTTTGAACTCACTTTGCAGCAATTCAAATAAACTGAGAACAAAGGGGGAAGAGGAGAAACAGTGATATTTTAAAGGCAGCTGAAAAAGTGGGATGATAGACAATTAATCAGGAGTGTCCCTGCCAAATTAGAACAGTTGAAAACTATGGGGTTAAATCCTGTGTGTGTGTGTGTGTGTGTGTGTGTGTATTGTATGACTTCACATTCTTCCAACTTATTGCATCCCTAAAACGAACCTATCATGGGGGTTTTTTTGGCAAGATTTTTGTAGGTTTGCCTTTGTTTTTCCCTGAGGCTGAGAGTGTATGGCGTGCCCAAGGTCAGCCAGTGGGGTTTCATGCTGAGCTAACTCTGGTCTCCAGTCCTCAAACTACTACACTATGCTGTCATATCCCATTGGGTCTGTTAAACCTGACATAGCTTTGAGCCTGAGCAAATCTTGTTTCAGGCCTGGGTCTCCTGTCCACACTCACCTAAAGATAATCTTCCAAAGTAGAAGAAGGCAGACCTTTGGGCATCCTAGATCCCAAGATAGGTATGGCTTTAAAAGTAAATTGCAAACCCTTTGCATCATGCCTGGAAATAGACCTATAGGCAGGGAAAGTGTGGTTTAATGACTAACAAGATAGACTCCATGGAACCAGTACCATTTCATAGACAAGCAACAGCGAACTTTCCCCCAAAAGTCCTCCGAACTAGTCATAAGTGAAACTCACTGCAGTAGTCTCGTTTTAGTGTTACTGTACTACAGTGTGCTTCCTAAGGTGAGGGTAAATGTTTAATGAGAGACATACAGTATAAGCATAACCAAGTTCATAGGGCATGTAATCAGTATGATCAGTTCTGCTGCCAGTTAAAAATGCTTTTCTTTGACACTGTTGTTATTTGCTGCTCATCCTGGTTTTGGCACAATGACATTTTTAAACCATTGCTATTTTCCTGTCAATATCCTCAGCTTCATCTCCATTCATCTCATGTCCACTATGTTATCCCACCAAATGTGTTAAATCAACCAGAAAAAATGTTAGTGGCATTGTTTACAAGAATTCAAAAAGTGCAGCATCTTTGAAGATTCATCATACGTCAGATGCCTATGTCTCGCCTTCCAAATATTGTTGGGCTACAACTCCCATCAGCCCCAGCCAGCATAGCCAATTATGATGAATGCTGGGAGCTAAGGCTAGTAACATCCATAAGGGACACACATTCCCCAGAACTAGCACTTAGTAATGATGTTCAAAAATCTAGTGGGATACTGAGCGTATGATAAATTGGTTCTTACTACTTGGGAAAGAATTTTCAAATCCACAAAGCACTTGGGCTTCATTTTTTTCCCCTTTGGATGACCAAATGATATGCAAGATGCTGACCTTCCTGGAATGCAATCTTGTTTTTCCTAAAATGAGTACAACAGATTGGGCAATAGCATGCATCTACCACAGATCAGTAACAAAAAAAATTACTTTGCTGGAATGCATTTGTTGCTGTTGTGTGGCTTAAAGTCATTTCTGAGTTATGGCGGCCCTATCAAGGGTTTTTCTGGGCAAGATTCATTCAGAGGGGCTTAGCCCTTGCTTTCCTCTAAAATTGAGAGGGTGTGACTTGCCCAAGGTCACCCAGTGGGTTTCTATTGCCAAGTGGGGATCCACAGGCTCTCTCTGGGGTACAGAATTTTAGAAGTCATCCTGCAAAATTATGAAGTACTAACAGAAACAACGGCTGGTTTCCCCAGCTTCTCACTAACCTACAACCTCTCCCAGCCTGGGGATAGCAGCCAGGGCTGTGCTGACTGGGAAGGATGGGTGTTGCAGTCCAACCCATCCAGAAGATTCTAAGTTGTGGAAGGCTGCTCCAAAACCATAAGCACAAAAATTAAACACCTTCATGGTATGTGCTGCAAAAAGCACCCAAGGAAGTACCTCAGTACTGATTAAAAGTAGTCAGAAATGTATTATTTGCTGAGATTAATCTGTGTTTTGAAGTATATTTGTGTGAGGCTTGACAAAATGCTAGGCAGATGCTCACAGAACTGGAAAGGCCCTGGTATACATTAATTGGTGCATTCAGACTCCTTGAAGTCTTTTCTTCCCCTTAATGGTGCCACATGTGCCTTTGGCTGTCAGTGTGACACAGTTTGTATCTTCACTGAGTGTTTCCAAACACAGGAAACAGTTCAAACTGTATTTCATTTGGAAATATAGGCCTCTAAAAAAAAATTCAGCACTTCACAAAGACAACAAACCAGCCAAATCAAAATAATACATGTAGGAGTACCTTTTATCAGCCAGCATTAACAAAAAACATTTATTAAAAATTGGGCAACCACATTCACACATATTTTAAATATGTTGACAGATGTAAAGTCGTCATAGCCATAAAGCAAAAATTTATTTATGTGGGATGAGACAGCTCAGCCCACACTTTAAAGGAGCTGCTCAAGGTGATGAATGCATGTGCGTATGTGCCCTCAAGTTGCCTGTTGACTTATGGCAATCCCATGAATTTCATAGGGTTTTCTTAGGCCATGATTGCTGTTACCAATATAGGCTCAACAGTTTGGACTGAGCCTTTAAGGTCTGGACTAAAAGTCAGAACAGATGCACTGCCTCACTGACAGGGAAACCTGAAGCTGCCATTGCCCTGGAGAAAGACTGCATCTCTGCTCTTTCCACTGGTTTCTTCTCAGCGGCATAGGGGCCTATGAGAGAGACAGAGACTACCACAAGACTGGGGAATTCTTTAAAGGTTCTTGTTTATTTTTTCCTATGGGTTGAGGCAGGAAACAACGGACTGAATACAGTAACAACTGAACACATAACACAGTTAAAACATGAACACCAATTTAAAATACAGAATCAGTTAAAAAGAAAAACTTCAGTTTTAAAAGTATAAATATTAAAATAATAAATTTATAATTTAAAACCTCATACTTTTAAAACCTTCTGGAAAGGACTGCTAGAAGAGATTGGTCCTTAATGCTATTTGAGAATCAGAGAATTATAGAGTTGGAAGAGACCACAAGGGCCATCCAGTCCAACCCCCTGCCATGCAGGAACTCTCAGTCAAAGCATACCTGACAGATGGCCATCCAGCCTCTGTTTAAAGACCTCCAAACTCAGACAGCATATCCACCTGTCAAATATATTATTATTAATATTTCACCCTTTCCTCTATTTGGTTCTTGAGACAGCTTACCAACATAGTTAAAAATTAACAGCATACAAAAATGTAAAAATTAAACCATTTAAAATTTGAAACAAGTTAAAACTAATTAGAACCATAACAGCAACAACAAATAGAAATTCAGTACATTATGCATGATCAATTTCCCCTGAAAAATCAATTCTCAAAGGCTTGCTGGAATAAAAATGGTTTTTAACCTTCTTGCAGAAAGATAGTGAGTAGGTAGACAGACCTACTGCTCCCTCACTGTCCAGGCTGGCTGCGTCTGCTGAGAAACAGAGTTCCAGCAACATTTAGAAGGCAACAGCTTCACCAGGTCTCTACTGTCAGATGGAAGGATGTTGCATTTGCTGGCAGATGAATTAAGAGTGTGTCAATCACATAAAAGAATGGGGCTGCATACCATGTACAGTACATCTGGATGTTTCTTATCTCACATCTCTTGTCCCCTACCCCACCCGCCATCTTTTTATCCTGCAGGGATTGTGGAAGATTACAAGCCTCCTTTCTTTGATATGGTGCCAATCGATCCCAGTTTTGAAGAAATGAAGAAAGTGGTCTGTGTTGACCAGCAGAGGCCCACCATCCCAAACAGGCTGTACTCTGACCAGGTGAGTGATGCAGCAGCAGAGTCAGGAAGAACCACTTTCTAAGTGATTGGGTGGGAGGGGGAAAGGTTGCTGCTGAACTCCTGGCAGAACC
The DNA here is from genome assembly GCF_019175285.1 of Sceloporus undulatus. Lineage (NCBI taxonomy): Eukaryota > Metazoa > Chordata > Lepidosauria > Squamata > Phrynosomatidae > Sceloporus > Sceloporus undulatus. The sequence continues at coordinate 167,724,326 of NC_056523.1, forward strand.
AATTTAGCCAGGAATGGCTCTGAGGCATTTTTCTCTGTCCTTGGGAAGAAATAAACCAAATGCTAGTCCCCCACTGAGTAGAATATGGTAGGTCCACTGAATCAGTTACTGTATGGTAAGTCAACACTTAGTGTTAATTTTGTTGAGTTGGGACTCATGAGGCCCCCTAGATATGGATGCACCATTACTCAAAATCAGTTAGGAATGTTGGAAAATAATAATAATAATAATAATAATAATAATAATAATAATAATAATAATAAAATCTTTATTTCTATCCCGCCCTTCCAAGAAGATCAGGGCGGCTTACAACAGTGCAACGAGTGCACACAAATACAAAGTTAAAAGCACATAAACATCAATATACAAAGTAAAAACAGCAATAAAAGCCCCATAGCCCGTCCTCATGGCCACGGAAGAGGAGGGGAGGCCCACAGGATCTTAATCGGGGAATGCCTGCTTAAATAGGAAGGTCTTGAGATCCTTCCTAAATTGGGCCAGGGTAGTAGATGAGCAGAGCTCGGTGGGCAGCGTGTTCCAAAGGGCTGGGGCAGCTGTAGAAAAGGCCCTTCTAGAAGTAGAAGCTAACCTAGCCCCAGGCACCTTCAGCAATTGCTGCCCAGATGTTCTGAGGGTGCGAGGCGGATTGTATGGGGAGAGGCGGTCCTTTAGGTATCCTGGGCCCAAGCCATTTAGGGCTTTGTAGGTAATAACCAACGCCTTATATTGAGCTCGGAAGCGGATGGGCAGCCAGTGAAGGTCTTTAAGTACAGGTGTTATGTGGCTGGTCCTGGATACGCCAGTGACCAGCCGGGCTGCCATATTCTGTACCATTTGGAGCTTCCGAGTTTGGTATAAGGGTTGCCCCATGTAGAGTACATTGCAGAAGTCCAGTCTCGAAGTTACCAGAGCGTGTACCACAGTTTCTAGGTCCCTCCGGTCCAGGTATGGGCGCAGCTGGCGAATCAGCCGGAGCTGATAACAAGTGCTCTTGACCGTCGCATTCACCTGAGCAGTCAGATGAAGCGACGAATCAAGAAGCACCCCCAAACTGCGCACGGAGTCCTTC